>NC_090929.1:470288491-470591969 GCF_040938575.1 Ambystoma mexicanum | reverse complement strand
TAGCAATTGCGTCGTCCCCATTGACCTCATCTCTGCGGCCCTATGTTCATATTCTTTTATACAAGTTGCTACACACCATTTGGGGTGCTCCTGCAGATAGGGGTAAACTATTGTCGTTGAATCTGTTTTAGTTCTTCTGACTAGAATAAAGGTTACACCTTCTGGTCCGTATGTCTTCCTATTCACATCTAATGCTCTGACATCTGCTACTCTCCGACATGACACTAGGCACAAAAGCATCGCCGGTTTGCCTGACAACTGTTTTAATGAGAGATATTTGTTCCCTGGCCAGCTGGCTAGTAAACTCAGGACTACTGAAACATCCCATAGGGCGTCATACTTTGGCTCTGGCGGTTTCCTAAATCTAATTCCTTTGAGTAGTCGAGGATCTGTATGCTCCAATTGTTCTATACGCTTTCCCGTCTTGGAGTAGCTACGCTAAGAAGTTCAATATTTGTACTAGAGGGGCAGAAACGGGATGAAGATTTCTCCCTTTCCACCATCGCGACCATGTATTCCAAGCTGCGTCATAGCTCCTTCTAGACGAAGGTGCCCACGACTCCGCGATGAGGCTAGCTGCTTGCTCCTAAATTCCTGGGAGATTCCAGCGTCTCCTGCTATCATGCACACCATCAGCAGAAACGTCCCTCTCACTCTCAGAGGATGATATGACCCAACTGGGTCCGTGAGAAGACTGTCTCCTGGGGGCAATACTCTCGGGTAATCGATCACTAGTTCCATCAGTGTTGGAAACCCTACTTGCGATTTCCAGATCAGGCCCCCACTATCATTGTCGCTTTCTCTCTGCAAACTTTCGTTAGCACTCTGTTCATCATAATGAATGGCGGGAAGGCGTAATGCGTCTCCCCCCTCCAATCTTGGAGAAATGCATCTATGCCTGCTGCCATGGGGTCTAGTCTCCAGCTGAAGTTTCTGTTCTTTTGCGTGTTCAGTCTGAACATAAACAAATCTTTGTGTGCTCGTCCCCAGAGCTCCTCTATCTGTTGAAATATGGTCTTGTCCAGCATCCTGTCGCTGGAGTCTGCTAGATATCTGGAATTCCAGTCCGCTACTACATTGAGCGAACCCGGGAGATACTCTGCTACTACTGAGGTCCCTGACTCTAGGCAGAAGTGCCAGAAACCCTTGGCTAGTTCCGCTAATAATCTGGACTTTATCCCTCCAAAATGATTTATGTATCTGACTGCTCAAATGTCCATTTTCAGCAGAATACACAAATTCACTCTGTCTTTCGTAAATGCCTTGATAGCAAACAACCCGGCTAGTAGCTCTAGACAGTTGATGTGCAATTTGAGTTCTTCCAAACTCCACTTGCCCCCTGTTTCTAGCTCTCCGCAGCAAGCTCCCCAGCCTGCTCTGCTGGCGTCTGATTCTACAGCCACCATTCTAGTTCCGTCTTCGATTCTGCATCTAGCTGCACTAGTTGATGGTACTGCAAGCCTTGTTGTAAGTGCTTTATCTTTAGCCGCTGCAGGGCTCGATAATGTAGCGGTCCTGGAAATATCACTTGGATCGATGCTGCTAGCATACCTCTCGCTATCGTTCGTAAGGATATAAAGTTTTTGCTGAGGCAAATTCTTATTTCTCTCATTATGTCTCTTAACTTCCTGGCCGGCAATTTTACTGAGGCCGACCTGGTGTCTACGACAAACCCTAGGAATTCTATCCTCCTCGATGGAATCACTTCTGATTCCTCCCGATTCACTAGGAAGCCTAGCGTTGTCAGGAGGTCTGTCACAGTTTGTCTGATATTGGAGTGTCTCTCTGCTGTTTGCCATCAGCTGGATGTCGTCCAGATATATTATCATTCTTATCCCTTTCTCTCTGATAGCTGTGGCTATTGGCCTCATGAGTTTCGTGAATGCCCTTGGTGCTGAATCTAGCCCAAACGGCATTGTCGCGAATTGCCAGAATTGCTCGCCCCAGTAGAACGCTAGGAAGGGGCATTATTCTTCTTTGACTGGTATCGTGAGATACGTGTCCTTCAAATCCACTCTCGTCAGCCAATCTCTCTGTCTGAGTGTGTCCCTGAGCTGGTGTATTCCTTCCATCTTGAAGTGGTGGTAAACCACCCAGCCGTTCATCTCTTGCAGATTTATTACGGGTCTCACCTTGTCTTTCCTGTGTACCAGGAACATGTTGCTTACAAACTTCGGGGTTGTAAGGCAAGGCTCTATTGCTCTCTTGATTGCTAAACTGTGCAGCTCTGTGTGTAAGGTTTTCCTCTCTATGTGCTCTGAGTGTAAGGGACGTGGAGGGTGAGCTTGTGTGGGTATTTGAACAAATTCTATCTCCAGCCCTCTGACTGTTTGAAATACCCAGACGTCGCTGGAAAGCGTGCACCAGTTTTCCCAAAATCTCAATATTCTCCCCCCCCCACTGGCGGGTATATGTGCTTTCTCACCTGCGGGGAAGTTCTGTCCTCTTCCCTGTCCTCTGCCTCGCCTTCCTCTCGGGAAGCATCCTCTTGGGGTAAAGAAGGTGTCCTGCTGCCTGTTTTCCCAATATTGGCCCCTGTTGTTCTGAGGCCTTCTTGTGGCTTGGTAGCGACTGGTCACTCGGCCTCGGTACCGACCGGTCCCGGCAAAAACTCTTCCGGGAAATATTTTCTTTATTGACGATTGGGCCTTTTCTAAGGAGGTGTAGGTTCCTATGAACCTCCCCATTTCCTTCCTGAAGGTCTCTCCAAATAGCAGTCCTTGGGCTGCTTCGCCCATTTCCTAAGACGCTAGGTCGCCTAACTTGGGGTCTATTTTAAGGAGCAGTCCTCTTCTGCGCTCAGATGAGATGGCGCAACTAGCATTGCCCAGGAGGCATACTGCCCTCTGCGCCCAGTTAGCGAGAACCTCTGGGTCCACTTTTTCTCCTGTGTCTCTTGCCTGCTGGGCTAGATCCATGATCTTTGCGAGTGGTCCAGCTAGGTCGAGCACCTTTTCCTGGCAACTTCTCCAGGATCTATCTATCCCTTTTCTGAGATCTCTGGAGGACTTTGAAACGAAGGCCAGCATCTTTGGATCGAGCTGCGGTGCTTCTGCTACTTTACCCTGTAGTTCGGGTTTGGGGCATTCTGCCCGCATGCTTGGTCTTGCCTTTTTCTCCAAGGCTTTACGTGATCTGTGGGTTATGTATTTTGTGACCCTTGGAAAAATCATCCATTCTGACGATTTGGGGTTTCGGATGTCCTCTGGCACGAACATGTCCGAGATTCCCTCTTCGTCTTCGGTGTTGTTGAGGTTCCTCAACCTTTTCTTCGGCGGGGGCTGTGCTTCCTCCTTGTCCCCTTCATTGTTCTCATCTTGTGAGGGACACAGGTACTCTGCGGGCTCCTCCTTGAAGACCTGCTCATCTATGCCAATATTGTCTTCCCCTGGGTAGGGGGTCGTGAGGCTCGGCACTCCCGACTTCTGAATGAATGCGTCTCGCAATCGCATGAATGCGTCAGTAGAGGGGCTCTCTCTTCTGGGTCTTCTTACACCCCTGTCGGTCCTCTGGCTTGACCCTTGTGGAGGTGCTCTCTTTAGGTATGGTGCTTGTCTTCTTCTGGCTCAGATAAGTTTTGATGGTCTCTACTCTCTCCTGTAGGGGGCTAAGCCCGTGAGCCACTATCTCTATCAGTGAGTCTCCCAGCACTTCTTTGAAACTATAGGCTAGATCCTTGGAGTAGAAAGCTTCTTGCTCCTCCTTGCAGCGCTCAAATTCAGTCATTTTTCTCTGTGCTGTAAGTACCTGAAATACCAGTTCTGGTGTAGGGGCACGTTCACTGACTCACTCTGTAGTACTGATGAGGCTGCACCCTTGTGTCCTGCTGTGCAGGCTTCTGTGTAGCACTCTCAGTCCACTATTGCCTGGCCTGTATCTGGCCGTGTGAGATCAGAGTTTTATCTCTGTATTCCAGGTTATGATGCTCTGATACTGCTCTGCGGGTGTTATGGTACACTGAACCTGTTTTATTCACGTCCACGGATTATAGACTTAGCTCTCCAGTGGAAGAGTACAGTCATTGCTGTGTGAGCACTTCTTGCAGAGCGTAAACTCCACCTTCCCAAAGTTGGGGACCGTTTGCTTGCCAATGAGTGTTCTGTTGATTTGCGCTCTACTCGCGCGACTCTAGGCTCGTAGAAGTCTGGCTGCGCCCCTCCAAAGGTGAGGGTTATGCGTGGCGGTTCGCGCTGACCGCGTTGACTTGACTCCTTCTCCCCAAGGGAGGGGGTTGTTCTGGGAGTGTGTGCGGAGGACGGCGAGCCCCTAATGTTCCGAGATTGCGGCACGGGCCCCTCCGTCTCCCGAAGTGGCTCAGTGTAATTATAGCGATGTATAAGTGCGTCGCGTGCCCCTAATTGATCTTATTTCTGGCACAAATGTTCGTTGCCTGCGGCGCGCGCTCTCTTCTAGCATTCTACATATTGATTAACTAGATAAATACACACAATATGCAGCAAATAGAAAACGTTACTTATCTGCTTGAAGAGCAGGAAAGAAGAGGGAGAGAACAGGAAGAGGATGTACTAAGAGCACGTGACCAGGACATTGGGACTACAATGGACCTGGGACAAAAGTTAAATGTAGTTTTTGGTTGAAAAAAGAAAACAAAAAAAAGTTTTTGCCCATATGGGAAGTTACAAAAATGTGTATTGTTGAAACTGCTGGAGACAGGAATAAATGGAAGATGAAGCATAATGCTCACCTCTGTCTTGACATAGAATGCACATGCAACAAATTCAATGTCAGTGTGTCAGTGGGTAACTTTGACCGGTTTGGGAACCCTGCTAACTCTAGCCAGAGAGACAATGGGCCTCATTATGAGGTTTCCGGCAACCTCGTTTTACTGTTACCGCCGCCTGACATCCTGGTGTTACTGGGATACCACAGGTGGCGGTACAGTAAGTTCCCATTCCCATGGAGTCCTTTAGGACTCCATGGGAATGGAAACCCTGAAGCACTGGCACCGTTGTTAATGGTGCCGGAGGTTCAGTGAAAAACCTGCAGGTAGGGGCCTGAACTACCAGCTGGTCAGGCCTGCCGGTTGTTCAGTGTCCCTAGCGGCAGACTCAAAGTGAGATGCTCCGGACCTGCTCACTTATATTGAGGCCCACTAAATTCTCTGCAGTAGGCCTTTTACCAATTTCATGATACAGAAGCCACCAATCTCCTACCCCTTCTCCAACACCACTGTATGATCTGTACTTTGGGCATAGCTACATTAGCCAAGGTTAGGTTCTCATTTCATTAGCACTTAAAGGAGAAGGTCTCTCAGGAATTCTATTGGCTCAATGGATAAGGCGTGTATTTTTGAGCATATATCGATCGATTACATTTCTTTTCCAATGCATCTTACCTTCGATTTTGTGACATTCAGAGGTGTGAACCGCACAAATTTGAAACCTCCCTCTTGTGATGATCTTATCCATTGATCGATCTCCCTACGTTCAAGGGCCCTGGCGGCAGCAAATCCTAACACTGGCTCCTCAAGCTGACATAAGCTGACGCAAACTTTAAGTTTATGCCCCTTGTCACAGCGCCACTGCAAGCCTCTTTGAATGTTCTCTGTGCGCAATCTATTGACGTGCCTCCATGGAAATTCGAAGACGCCTCTTTGCTATGTAAATATCAACAAACCCTTTCTGATCAGACATTGGAGCTTCTCATGCCTTCGTGTCCATCTATTTCATTCCGAGCCTCCACTACTCCGTTTTGCTCTGTTCAGCTACCTAACAACTATGAGGAATTGAACAGAAAAAGGTACTTACACTCGCTCTAATGACTTTTCACTTTAAGCACTTTTCCTTTCAATAATTATGACATAATTGACAAATGGCTTTGCTAACCAGATGTAAAGTGTATTTGATATATCTGCATCTCAGTGCTTGCCATGTGTTCTCTGAGTGAGTGAGGTCAGCGGGAGAATGTTACAGTGTGCATGAATGATATGATATGATTGTTTATTTATATAGCGCCTATACACAATGTGTTTCATGTAAGGTTTGGGTATAAGTGTAGGTTCTCTCTGTGTTAGTTGGTGCCAGCCTGCCTGGGTGGTGGATACCAGTGAGGTTCTCCCCTGGGGAACTGACCCCTTTGGGACCTAGCTCCTTAGCAATGACATCTGCTTGGTCATCTTAATAAAGAATAACTCTGAAGAACCTTCAAGCTGACTCCAGTCCATCCTTCATTATAACATTTGCGATGAGATGGAGATACTGGACTCATACAGATCTGGCTCAAGGCAAAGGACTTTCAAGCAAGTGTTCCCTCCCGCGGAGGGTGCAGGATTACATTTGGGAGACTCACCGCCAGCCAATATGAAAGGACCCACCACCCAGGGACCAATTACAGCCACCCAGGGCCACGTTATGCCTGCCCAAGGCAGAGAAGAGGTCCCCTGACTAAGTGGCTGTTATACAGTACCAGGGCAGTAATGGTGTTGCCTCTCCAGAAAGGTGTCACCCTTACAGAATTTGGTGCTACCCAGGACCGATATGCTGTGCCTGCGGCAAGGAAGAAATATACAGAACTGCCTTGCCCAATGGCAATAGATTTTTATCCATGGTCGAGTGGACTACTTGGGCTGTTAACTCGTTTGCTATGGGGTGCCCAGAGAATTCCAGTAATTAAGGGCTACCCAGCTCCTAGAGACTTCTGCCCATTTAAAACCCCATGTTAATAAAGAATGCCAGTGCTTAAATGCTCCCCAAGCTGCATTTGGAGCGTTATGCATGTGGAGCGTTTTCTCACTCACCCCTTAGTGAATGGTAGTGGCTAGTTCCCTTCCGAGAAACGTACTATAGCAACGGCCCGCCTACTCTTCTTGACTTCCTACGTCATCATTGTGATTTTTCCGGAGCAATGAAGCGGTTCCGGAGCGTGATTTGGGAAGCGGGAAGGCTCTGTCTGCCGGTGCAAGTGCAACCGGACTCTGCGTGCCTTTGGCTCGAGCTGGAACTCAGGGAGGCTCTGGCTGCCATTCTGCAAGCGCAGCAGGAATTGCGGGAAGACTTTGGCCACCGGCCACCGGTTCAAGTGCAACCAGAATCTGCATGCCTTTGGCTTGCAGCGGTTGGGGTGGGCATTTTCTTTGGGATACCGGGAACGTTTCTGCAAGACCCCAATGGAGTGTCTGACTTTGTCTTGTCTCTCATCGTCATTAGAGCAGCAGGAATCGTGGGAAGGCTTTGGCCGCCAGTGCAAGTGCAACCGGAATCTGCGTGCCTTTGGCTTGCAGTGGTTGGGGTGGGCATTTTCTTCACGATACCGGGAACGTTTATGCAAGACCCCCTATGGAGTGTCCGACTTCGTCTTGTCCCTCATCGTCATTTTTCTGAGCGGGAACCGGGCTTGCATTTTCTTCGGGATACCATGAACGTTCCTGCAAGACACCAGATTGAGAAAGGGGAGCGGAAAATTACATTTACTTTAAAAACCATGTTCAGCTATTCAACCTGAAAGGTATGGAGGGCTAAGAAAAGGAACAGGGACAGTGGATGGTGGTGTTTAACTGATCAAAGGGGGCTAATGGAGTAATTTAATGTTTCATGAGGGTGTGTTTAGGATGGGTGGGTTTAGAGGGGGTCGGCTGGGGCTATCTGCGTGTGGTTCGGGAGAGGCATATAGGCATCTTGGTGTGGGTCTGCAAGGGGGAAGCGGCATCTTGCTATGTGGAGGGAGGATGGGGCATTATGGTATTGGTCTAGAGGGAGGAATGGGGCACCTTGGTGGGGTTTGAATGGTTGGATAGGGCATGCTTGTGTGGGTCTGGAGGGACGGGGCACATTGGTGTGGGTCCGGAGGGAAGGGGCACATTGGTGTGGGTCTGGATGGAGGGATAGGTACATAGTGGTGTGGGTCTGGAGGGAGGGATAGGGACATAATGGGGTGGCGCTGGGGGGAGGGATAGGGACACAGTGGTGTGGGTCTGGAGGGAGGATTGGGCTACATTGGTGTGGGTCTGGAGGGGGGGGTTGGGGCACATTGGTGTTGGTCTGGGGGGAGAGATGGGGCACAGTGGACCTGGAGGGTGGCATGGGACATCTAGGTGTGGGTTGAGAGGGTGGGATGGGGCATCTTGGTGTGGGTCTGGGGACAGGTATTGGGGCACATGGGTTTGGGTCTGGAGGGAGAGGTAAGGCACAGTGGGTCTGGAGGGTCCCCGTCCTTTCCCAGAGGGAGAAGCTGTAATGCAGGCCAGACAGAGCTCCAGGATAGTAGGAGATGATGCCTCCGGCACCTGTCTCCCATGTGAGCGACCGTCCCCAAGTCCAGCGACAGTTCCGGGGAGCCCCAGGCAGGGTCCCCATTTCTCCCCGGAGGTGAAATCTGTAACTCCCATCAAACCCACATCAATGTGCCCTCATTCCCACCCTCCAGATGCACACAGAAGTCCCCATCCCACCCACACCAGGATGCCCCATCCCACCCTCCAGATCAACAGATGCCCCATACCTGTTCAGACCGACACCAATGTGCACCATCCATTGCAGACCACACCAAGATGCCACCATCCCTCCATGCACAGCAAGATGCCCCCATCCTGCCCTCCAGGGCCCACCACAGTGACATTAACATCTGTACATGCCCACACAGCGCTGCTGAGTGGGCATTTAGAGATTGTGGGTGAGCCTTGCCCGCTATGACCCTACCCCACCCTCCCAACCAACACCTAGATGACCCATGCCAACCTCCAGAACAGATGCCTTATACCCGTCCCTCCCACCAAACCCACACCAATGTGCCCCCATTCCCACCCTCCAGATGCACACAGATGTCCCCATCCCACCCACTCCAGAATGCCCCATCCCACCCTCCAGACCAACAGATGCTCCATACCTGTTCAGACCGACAACAATGTGCCCCATCCATTGCAGACCACACCAAGATGCCACCATCCCACCATGCACATTAAGATACCCCCATCCTGCCCTCCAGACCCACATCTAGATGAACCATCCCTCCTCCCAGACCCACAATGTCACAGACACAGACCAATGTCCCCCATCCCCTTCCTTCAGACCCACTCCAATGTCCCCATCCAACGCAAACCAGGATGCCCCATCCCTCCCCAGACCCACACCAAAGGGTCTCCATCCACTCCCTCCAGAGCCACACCAAGATGCCCCATCCCACCCTCCAGATGCACACAGACGTCCCCATCCCACAAACACCAGGAAGCCTCAAACTACCCTCCAGACCAACAGATGCCCCATACCTGTTCTAGACCGACACCAATGTGCCATCATCCATTGAAGACCCCACCAAGATCCCACCATCCCTCCATCTACAAAGCAAGATGCCCCATCCTGCCATCCAGAACCACACCTAGATGAACCATCCAGAGGCGTAGCCAGGATTGTCTAACAAGTGGGGTTTGAAGCTAATGTTGTTGGGCTCACCACAGTGACATTAACATCTGTAAATGCCCACACAGCGCTGCTGAGTGGGCATTTAGATATTGTGGATGGGCTTTGCCCGCTCCGACCCTACCCTGTCTACGCCTCTGGAATCATCCCTCCCCCACACACCAACCAATGTCCCCCATCCCTCCCATCAAACCCACACCAATGTGCCCCATCCCCTCCCTCCAGACCCACAGCAATATGCCCCATCCCACCCTCAGGTCACCCACGCCACCCTCCAGACCAACAGATGCCCCATACCTGTTTCAGACCGACACCAATGTACCCCAATCCATTGCAGACCCCACCAAGATGCCGCCATCCCTCCTTCCACACCCACACCAATATGCCCCCATCCCTCCCTCCAGACCCACACCAATATGCCTCCATCCCTCCCCAGACAAATGCGCCTGTCCCTCCCATCAAACCCACACTAATGTGTCCCCATGCCCTCACTCCGGGCCCACACCGATGTCCCCATCCAACCCAAACCATGATGCCCCATCCCTCCCTGCAGACCCACACCAATGTTCCGCCGTCCCTGCCCAGACCAACACCAATGTGCCCCCATCCATTGCAGACCCCACCAAGATGCCACCATCCCTCCATTCACACAGCAAGATGCCGCCATCCTGCCCTCTAGACCCACATCTGAATGAACCACCCCCCTTAGACACAGACCAATGTCTCCCATCCCTCCCATCAAACCCACACCAATGTGCCCCCATCCCTACCATCAAACCCACACCAATGTGCCACCATCCCCACCCCCCAGACCCACATCAATATGCCCCATCCCACCCTCAGATGACCCATGCCACCCTCCAGACGAACAGATACCCCATACCTGTTTCAAACTGACACCGATGTGCCCCCATCCATTGCAGACCCCACCAAGATGCCACCATACCTCCCTCCGGAATCACACCAATATGACCCATGCCTACCCCAGACCAATGTGCCTGTCCCTCCCATCAAACCCACACCAATGTGCCCCATCCCTCCCATCAAACCCACACCAATGTGCCTACATCCACTCCCTTCAGAGCCACACCAAGATGTCCACATCCCACCCTCCAGGTGCACAGAGATGTCCCCATCCCACCCACACAAGGATGCCCTATCCCACCCTCCAGACCCACACCAATGTGCCCCCATACCTCCCCAGCCCCACACCAATATGCCCCTATCCATCCTCAGACCAATGTGCCCATCCCTGCCATCAAACCCACACCAATGTGCCCCATGCCCTCCCTCCAGACCCACAGCATTGCCCCCATCCAACCCAAAACCAGGATGCACCATCCCTCCCCGCAGACCCACACCAATGTGCCCTATCCCTCACATCAAACCCACACCAATGTGCCCCATCAAACCCACACCAATGTGCCTCCATCCACTCCCTCCAGAGCCACACCAAGATGTCCCTATCCCACCCTCTAGATGCACACAGATATCCCCTTCCGACCCACACCAGGATGCCCTATCCCACCCTCTAGAACAACAGATGCCCCATACCTGTTCCAGACCGACACCAATGTGCCCACACCCATTGCAGACCCCACCAAGATCTGACCACCCCTCCATCCCCACAGCAAGATGCCCCCATTCCTCCCCCAGACCCACAATGTGCCCCCATGCCTCCCCCAGACACAGACCAATTTGCCCCATCCCCTCCCCCAGAGCCACACCAAGATGCCCTATCCACCGTCCCAACCCACACCTAGATGACACATGCCACCCTACAGACCCACTGTGCCTTATCTCTCCCTCCAGACCCACACTCATGTGCCCCATCCCTGTCCCCAGACTCACACCAGGATGCCCCATCCCACCCTCCCAAACTCCCAATCCTCACCTAGATGACCCATGCCACCCTCCAGACCTACTGTGCCCCATCTATCCCTCCAGGCCCACACCAATGTGCCCCATCCCTGTCCCCAGACCCACACCAATGTGCCCCATGCATGTCCCCAGGCCCACACCAATGTGCCCCATTCATGTCCCCAGACCCACACCAATGTGCCCCAACCCTCCCTCCAGATCCACACCAATGTGCCCCATTCATGTCCCCAGACCCACACCAATGTACCCCAACCCTCCCTCCAGACCCACACCACTGTGTCCCTATCCCTCCCTGCAGACCCACCCCACTATGTCCCCATCCCTCCATCCAGACCCTCACCACTATGTCCCTATTCCTCCCTCCAGACCCACACCAATGTTCCCCATCCCTCCCGACCCACACCAATGTGTCCCATCCCACCAGACCCACACCAGTGTGCCGCTATTCAACCATTCAGACCCCACCAAGATGCCACATCCCTCCCTCTAGACCAATACCATATTGTCCCATCCTCCCTCCACATAGCAAGATGCCCCTCGCCCCTTGCAGACCCACACCAAGATGCCCATGTGTCTCTCCCGAACCACACGCAGATAGCCCCAACCGACTCCCTCTAAAACCACTCATCCTAAACACACCATCATGAAACATTAAATTACTCTAGGCCCCTTTGATTAGTTAAACACCACCATCCACTGTCCCTGTTCCTTTTCTTAGCCCTCCATACCTTTCACGTTGAATAGCTGAACATGATTTTTAAAGTAAATGTAATTTTCGGCTCCCCTGTCTCAATCTGGTGTCTTGCAGGAACGTTCACGGTATCACAAAGAAAATGCAAATTATATTCTCAGCCAGCCAAGAGCACACAGATTGCTGTTGCTCTTGCAGCCTGGCAGCCAGGGCCTTCCCGGTACCCACTCAGAAAAATGACAATGAGGGACAAGCCGAAGTCGGACGCTGCATCAGGGGTCTTGAAGAAACCTTCCTGGTATACCCCGAAGAAAATGCCCACCCTAACCACTGCAAGCCAAAGGCACGCAGAGTCTGGTTGCACTTGCACCGGCGGCCAGAGCCGTTCTGCGATTCCTGCTGCTCTTGTAGCCTGGCAGCTAGAGCCTGCCATAGTACGAGCTCGAGCCAAAGGCACGCAGAGTCCGGTTGCACTCATAGCTCTCAACTCACACGCTTTTGGCGGGTGTCACCCGCCTTGTAAACAGCTGACTCACCCGCCAAGCCTCCAGCACGCCCATTCGTTTCAATGGGCTTCTCACCCGCCAAAATTAAAATCGGGTGTTTTCACCCGCCTTTGTGACACAAATGGTTGAGAGCTATGTGCACTTGTACCGGCAGCCAAAGCCTTCCCGCTTCCCACTCACTGAAATTGCTCCGGAACCACTTCATTGCTCCGGAAAAATCACAATGATGACGTAGGAAGCATACCTGCCTAACCTCCGGGTTTATCCCGGAGACTCAGGGTTTTCACGCTCTTCTCCGGGTCTCTGGGGAAGAGCGTGGAGTCTCTGGGTTTTCTGCCGCAGACCCAGTGTTTACACATCTGCAGGCATTTCGCGTTCATTATCAGCTGGGGCTCCTGTGATTAAAAGCAGCTGCCAGAAACAATGCCCTGTGATTATCTGTCCATTCACATGGAAAACGGGTGCCAACGACGAACACATCAAAGAGACCGAGACGTGACCCCATGCTATAGCTCTCAACTCACACGCTTTTGGCGGGTGTCACCCGCCTTGTAAAGAGCGGACTCACCCGCCAAGCCTCCTGCATGCCCATTCATTTCAATGGACCTCTCACCCACCAAAAACAAAATCGGGTGTTTTCACCCGCTTTTGCGACACAAATGGTTGAGATCTATGCCCATGCAGTTAACTAATCTATCCAGCTTGAACCACATCCAGTAAAAGGACTCAACGCACCCAAAATACAACAAGCGCCTTGAAATTAAAAGTGAAATGCTGCAAGTGCAGTGACAAACAGCGCATACCCATTTAAAAAAACAAGTATTGGTCATTTTACGTACCAAATATATAAATGTAATTCACTTCAGGGAGACACAATGAAGAACCAGGAACCCAAGGAGGCATTTTGCAGCTTCTATTCACTTTACACCAGTCCGTTTGCCTCAGCAGTCATAGTGGTTCCAAAAATGTGAAAACCTACGGCTGGATCTTAACAATAAGTAGATATGCCTTGGAGAGCAAATGCCTGGCCCCCACCTTGGGAGGTTCCCACACGTAGCTGCCTGTTTCAAAGAAGTCAGTGCTGTTGATGTGCTGTACCTGCTTGCAGCGTGTGTGCTTATCGTGTGTTCTGCTTTTGTGTGTGTGGAGTAGTGTAAGGTTTCCAAATGCAAAATGGTAAATGCGTTTTTTGAGGGCACAGTTTCATTTAGTGCAGTTTTATGCACATAGCCGATCACACAATCAATACAGTTTAAGGAACTGAAAGCATGAATTTAGTGCATTACCTATACGTCCACTCTTCCTCGTCCCAGTACTTACCTCATGAGGCCCCTGCCTCCGACACAGAACCTTCTTCTATATCTTTAAATCCCTATAACTCCTCCCCCACATCCACGTCACTCAGTTGAATTTTTCCTGCCTCTGGCAGGTTGGACTTTTTTCTTCCTGGTGCGGGGCACCGGAGAGCACCGATTGCTGGCCCCCTGGGGGGGCTCTGTGGCGGGGCCCTCGGCTCCCTCAGGTGCAGCGCTGCTCCTTGGCCCCCTGTGGGGCTTGGGGTCATAGTTGAGCCGGTTTGCCTCGCTCGGTTCTTTGCTGGGCTCCGGACCGCAGCGTGAGCATTGTGTCCCGGGTCCTGCACGGCCCGGGGAAGGTAAGGAGAGGGGAGGATTGGGCTTGATGTTTTTCCCCTCTCCTCCTGTTTTGGCCATCTTGATTCGACAGACCGTTTACTCATGCTATGTGTACACATCTTTATTGGAAATGATGGCAAGCACTTGGCAGTATGGGCTGAGCCTTCCCTTTTGTTGTGAGGCCTCTCTGCTTCTTGTCGTGGGGTGACTGTGGCAGAGAGTATTTGAAAGTGCAGGGGCTCTGTTCTGTCGCAGGCATGTCACATACCACCCGCTCCTCAGACACACATGGCCCAGGATGCACCGGATGTTAGCTGCATTATCTGGGGGAAGGTAAGGAGAGGGGAGGACTGTGCTTGATTTTTCCCCTCTCTTGCTAGTATGGCCATCTTGACTCCTTCGACAGGCCGATTTCCTTGTGCTCTGTGTATACATCTTTATTGGAAATGATGGCAAGCATTTGGCAGTATGGGCTAGCCTTCCCTTTTGTTGTGAGGCCTCTCAGCATCTTGTCGTGGGGTGACAGTGGCAGAGAGTCTTTGGAAGTGCGGGGGCTCTGTACTGTCACAGGCATGTCACATATCACCCACTCCTCAGACACACACAGCCCAGGATGCACGGATGTTGGCTGCAATATTTGCGTGCAGCCTGTGAAAACGGCGCAGATTTGGACATGTCTGCAAGCGGCCGGAAGGGTACCGGCCTAGCATAGTCTACACTTCGGGTTCAAGTCTCAGCGGTGCTGACTCTGCCCTTCATCCTTCCTAGACCGACGCATTGGAACCATTTAGAGCATGGGGCGACCAGCTACTGGATACAGGGCTCAAACCACCTCTCAGTCATGTGGCGAGTTAGTGGTGTGTTTGGGCCTGTGCTAGCTATGGACGCAGACTCCTTGTCCTCTCTTCTTCCTCTGAACTGTGCAAGGGAAGGTCAAAGGAGATGATTTTCTTTTCCCTTGTCCGGCATGGAATTATAGAAAATGCATCATGGAAGTAACGGCCATGCAAGGGGTTCCCAGTGTCTCTTCTTTTAGGGCCTAGGTCCTCCGGTGCAGACGTGTTGCTTTCATGCCTCCTCTCAGACTTGTGGTGATAGGGCACATGGTGGCACATGTCTGTGCTTAGAGGGGTTCTCACAGCCCCTGGTGCCGGTGGAGGGGGTTGTCACTTCAGTGGGTTTTTCCAGTATTTGCATACCCCAGGTAGGGGGTTGCCTTTGATGTCTGCTATCTGGGATGGATTGCTTTGCCCCGCTTTGTGACAGTACTCTGCCCTTTTGACGCCAGCCTGGTGGCCCCTCTGTCGGCTGAGGGGGCCATGGTCTGCTGGACTTCTGGGCTGTCCTGTATCGTCCTTTTGATAGGTTGGATCTTTTTGTGGGCTGACAAGCATGCTGTTATATTGTGGCGCAGGCCTGCTTTAACGTCCTGTGATTTTCCTCTGGTACAAGTGAAGTGACTGGCGGTTTTCCCTGGCTCCTCGTCTCTATCTTCTCTGAGGTGTATGGGACCGGTGGGGTTCGGCTTCCTGGGTAATGGGCTCCTTCCGGAGGGGAGTATCAGTTGCCGTTCCTGTCTCCTCCTGTCCGGGTTTGCATGGTTGGGACTTTGGTACCCAGCTCACGGTCCAAGTAGTTGGCCATGGAATCCGTTCTCTCCGAATGGTTGTTGTGGGTTACCGTCTTGCCCGTCCCTCTCCCTGTTCAGGGTCAGGTTTTCTAATTTCGGGTGTTCCTGGTCCCTATGCCTTCTAGGATGTGTCACCTGCTTATGGGTCTCAAGGCCCTGCACTGCTTGTCCGGACAGAACGCTTCAACGTGGGGGCTTTGCGGAACGTACTATGGATGTTGTGCAGGGGGGGGCGCTTGCTGGCTGTTCTGGGCTGGGTTCTCAGAAGGTAGTATGTCTCGGCTCGCCTGTTGCTGAAGTTACAGGGCACGCGGCGTCTTGCGTGTTTTCCAGTTTCTTGAGCCCGTCTTCAGTTACGTCCTCTGGTGTCTTATACTCTCTCGCACTGGCTCCCGACGTCTCAGCTTTCGTAGTTTTGTTTTCAGTGTCCCCAGCGCTGCGAGTCTCCCTGCTATGGTGGCAGGGGTTTCAGGTCTACAGGCTGAGGTGTGCATGGTCCTTCCTCCTGTGGCCTCTCTTACTACCGACGCCAGCAGAATGGGTTGGGGAGGTCTACATTGGGGGTCATCTCAGCTCAAGGGTTGTGAGATCTGGGGCGAGCCGGCGATCATCCAATTGGCAAGAGTTGTGCCATTGTCCAAGCTCTGGTGTACTTGGAGGAGTTGCTGGACGGTCGGCGGTTTTGGTCCGATCGGACAATACGACGGCCTTGGCATATGTCAACTGCAAAAGGGGTTCCGGCCGCTCCTTGAATGCTCTGGCAGCGCTGATAGGCACCTGGGAGGAATCTCATCTGGTGTCTCTGGTGGCCTCACGTATCAGAGGGGTGGACAATGTTCAAGCGGATCTTCTCAGATGCCGGTTTCACTCCTCTGCGGAACTGGTCCTGTTAGCCCAGGTCTTTGCGGTGACCTGTGTCAGATTAGTGTCCCCGGTTCTAGACCTGTTTGCATACCCAGCCACAGCAGAAGTTCCCCTCTTCTGCTCTAGGTTTCAGGCTGAGGGCATTGGGGGATGGACGCCCTCTCTGTACAGTGGCCTTGGGGTTTTCCTTTATGCCTTTCCGCCTATTCCCCTTCTGCCTTGGGTGGTTTGGCGCATCAGAGTGTCCAGGGTGACTGTGTTGTTGTTAGCTCAGTTCTGGTCCCGCCGGAGTTGTCTCACCTGTCTGTTGGTGCTTCGGTTCTAGGAACCTTGGCTGGTTCCGAGGTGGCCGTGTCCTCTTCAAGGGGTTCTGCGGTTGGAAGTCCACCGGATGCAATGGGCAGTGTGGCTATTGCTCAGTCTAGGTTGATATCTCAGGGGTTCTCAGGTCCTGTAGTTGAGTCCATAATAGATGCTCTTAGACCCTCCACTCTGAAGGTGTTCGGCAGACATTGGGGCCATTTCCGAGACTGGTATGGGCGGTCTGGGATCCCTCCCCTGCGTTCTGGCCTCTCTGCTATCCTTCGGTTCCTCTAGGATGGGTTTTGACAGGGGCCTGGCAGTTTTTTTCCAGGCTTCGCTCTCAGTGGGCCTCCATGAAATTCCTTTTGGGGGACTCTGATGGTCACTTGGATGGGGAGGTGTTGGTGGGGAAGTTGCTCCAGGTTTTTTCTTCCTCCCGTCCTTGTGCTGATAAAGGGCTTCCCCTTTGGGATCTCCCTCTTGTATTACGGTTCCTTCAAGGGCCTCCTTTTGAGCCCATTTCCGAGATTGATATCAAACATCTTACACTGAAATCTGCTTTTCTTATTGCCCTCGCTTCTGCCCGTAGGCTTGGGGAGATTGGGGCTCTCTTATATCACCCTCCTTTCCTGAGGGTGCTGCCAGACTCGATGGTGCTGAGGCATACATGCCAACCCTCCCGATTTAGGCGGTAGACTCCCGATTTTTGAATGAAAAATCGGGCTATTTTTTACTGTCTCCCGCCTAAAATATTTATAGCTCTAATGCAATCGTACGGGAAAAATACTTTCTCCCGATTGCTGTCGTGAAATCTCCCTCTCAGGGCCTGATGAATGTTGGCATGTCTGCTGAGGTGTGGTCCGACGTTCCTCCCTTAAGTTGTATCTCGGTTTTTCACACCTCTCAGGATCTGGTTCTCCCTGACTTCTTTCATGATCCGAGAATGCATGAGGAGGTGGCTTGGCTTAACATTATGTCCGGCAGGACGTGTTGGAGTATTTGGCTAGGTTTGCTTTTTTCCACCATTCTGACAGTATTCTGATTGCTTGTGGTCCGGCTGGGGCTGGGCATAACGCATCTGTGGTTTCCATTTTCCGGTGGTTCCGGGTTGAGATCTCCAGGGCCTATGTGCTTTCTGGCCAGCCTGTGCCTGCGCACAATCAGTGGCGGTCCGACAGGGGTTTGGTGGCTTCCTGGGCCGATGCAAGGAGGGTTTTCTGTGCAAGAGATTTGTATGGCTGCCGCCTTGGCTGGTCTAGGCATTTTCATCAACCGCTATGGGTTGAGTTTCTCCCACTCAGGGGTTGGTTCCTTCGTGGTTGGAGTTTTGTCTGTGGGGATGTGAATTAAGAGTTATTGTGGGTGTGTCTTGCTACACTGTTTTTGGCTCTGTGTCTCATTGGGACCTTTTCCCGTTGCTGCTTTGGTATACCTCATGAGGTAAGTACTGGGACAAGGAAGAGTGGACGTGGAGGTAACGTTCTGATTACTTGCTTGTAACCTTCATTACTCCTAGTCCTACTCTTCCTCGTCACAGTACTGACGACCTCCTCACCCTCCCTGCGGGGAAGGTCCCATGCTCGGGCTTGGTAATATGAAACTGAGGGACGTGGATGTGGGGGAGGAGTTATAGGGATTTAAAGAAATAGAAGAAGGTCCTGTGTCGGAGGTAGGGGCTTCATGAGGTACGTACTGTGACGAGGAAGAGTAGGACTATGAGTAATGGAGATTACCAGTAAGTAATCGGAGCAATTTAGGCAAATAACTTTCTTTTGGGGAGGCAGCTGTGTGGTGCATAGATTATAATAGAAATAGGGTTTCTAATACTGCAAACATGTTTCTATGGCAGCTACAATCACTGAGTTTACCTTTTAGACATGTGGGCGGAGTCTTGTGTGGCAATGGGCGGGGTTTAAATCTCTGGGTTTTTTGATATTCAAATGTAGGCAGGGATGGTAGGAAGTCACGTGACGAGTAGGCGGGTGGTTACTATGGTCCGTTTCTCGGATGGGAACTAGCCACTACCATAACTTTATCTTGGAGTGCGACAACTTCGAGGGTCCTCTTGGAGTAGGCCCTTGTCTATTTTCTTTAATTCCCTTTCGAAGGGAAAGGAAATTCCCATTCCAAAATGGCCACTACTGGTTTAGATCCGCGACACAAAAAAGGGACGTTATGTGCCCCAGGCCATAGTCTTCTGTCTATCTCAATGACAGGAAGCAGATGAGCTCAGCTGACGCGTCGCACACCAGAGAACCTGGAATAAGGAAGGTTTGAGCGAACTGTAGACCAGAACACCGTGCACCTGGAAAGACCACTGGTTAGTGACAAGTGACGTGATGAGTTCTGTGATGTTCACCATTAGCAGAGGGGGAGGGTTTATCAGCTACAGCATAGGTTAGGAGAAAGAAGGATGCCGAGAAAGCACTATAGGGAGATGCACAAGTCTGGGGTAGGTTTTCAAAGAAGAGTGGGCGCATGAACAAGGTAACAGAGGGTTCTAGCACCCGCCACGTAGCTAGAGCCAGTCAGACAAGGCGTACACGTCGGTACACATTGACCCATATAGGCACGGTTCACAATGCTAGTGCAACGCATTCTGGCGAGAGGCTTGTGAGGTGTCTTCATAGGGAACTTTTGGAGATTAGAAATTGAGTTAAATCGTGGTAGAGTCGAGTACTTGGAGTGATGTTAGTGGCAATTATGTCATGGTGGCAGACAAAGAATGCCAAAGCCGTATATGATTGCGGTCTTATAATTTGAAGTGCAGGCTGTATTGATGGTGCCACTTATTAATTATTTGTGCTAGAATAAACAAGGCTGGTTGGTGTGCAGTGCTGGTTAAATAAATGTCTGGGCTCGCAGGGTCCCATTTCAAATTAAATAATATTGGATATAAAAGAATACAGTGAGGATGTTAAGCGCTGTGGATTATCACAGGGCATTATGCCATCCAGGAGCTGAAACTCTAAATGTCCAATGAAAAGTTAGTAATTGATTTTTGTCTGCAAGGTGCTAATGCAGATGAAACCTGAGTAAAAGGCAAAAAGGTAATAACGACACTGCTCGATGCTGGGTGCCTGAAAAGGCAGCCACTACTGCGCACTTTTAAAGTTGTGAATTAAAACGACAGCAGCCAGCAAAGGCAGTCTGTAACGTGTATGCATCAAAGCGCACATTTAATGCCTTGAATTAAAGAAATATGTTTGTGTGGCTAGACTGCCAACATGGGACCAGCTGCTCAGGGCCATTTCAACTGAAAGGCCCTGGTGCCATCCTTGTTTGTGTGGCAGGGATTTGAAATGGTGAAGGTATGTGGGCATACAGCTGCCGGTGTCCAGAGTCTGTCCAGACAAAGCGTTATAAGGTTTTTGCGGCACTCAGGTTTTTGGGGCTTGCAGCACTCCTACTCAAGGTGAAACGTTCATAGGTGTCTGGGCCCGGATGTTGGAAGCATAGATTCTGAAATAATTGGTAGATTGTATAATTGCAGGGCCAACTTCACTTTAAATACCAATGATTACATGTTGTTACGAATGTGCAATTGTAACTTAATGTAATAGTCTTTGACTTGTACTAATAATTGTGCTCCTGGAGCTCATAGTATGCCCTCAAGGTTTTGTAGGTGTTCCGTTTTTTTTTATGTTGAGTTAAACTGCGCACCAATATCACCCCAGGGTCATTCTCCCAGGCGCTCACATGGCTTATACTGCCCACCGCTACCACCCCAGGGTCATTCTCCCAGGCGCTCACATGGCTTATACTGCCCACCGCTACCACCCCAGGGGCATTCTCCTAAGAGCTCATGTGGCTCTGCAAGAAGAGGTTGGATTGTGTAAGTGAGAATTGGATAATGGGATCGGTTCGTTACCAGGAGAAGCTGGCGGTGTGTCGTCTTGCCTGTGAGAATGTTGTGCGACCTGGCTTGTTGTAACTGTAAAGGTAAGGCTCAGTGCCTCAGTTATGAACTACTGTTTAAGTTGGCTGTGTAAATCATGTCCGTTTAGGGTGCTAGTGCGCACTGGTATGTTCTATTATACTATCTGTAAGGGGGAGTCCAGTGTTGTGGTTGTTTGTTATATGCTTGATAAAATTATGTTGGTGTACGGTTTGGCTGGTGTTATTTTATTTTTTATTATGGTTGTATGTTCAGTGTCTGGGATGTGAGTGCGAATGTAGTTTTGGTGTATGTGTAGTATGGCTAGCCCATAGGCATCTATAGTAATTGTGAGTCATGTAGGGTGGATTAGTTAGTCCTCCAAGTATGTCCTTGGAGGTCATCCAGTCTTCCGGCTGATGTCCGCTGGCTGCCACATCGAAGCTCAGAGCGCTACCTTCTCTCAGTTTCCTCTGTGTGCAACACATTGACTGTTTCCAATGGCCCCTATTTGTCCAGCAAGAATTATTTGTACAAATGTTCTTCGGCGCGTTCTAAAATTAGCAGCTAAATTGGCATATAGCTATTCTTCACAGACCTTCAGCGAGTGGTGCGTGGCTGATCTCCCCATAGAGTGACGCATGGTTAGTCTACGTAGTTCAACCTAATGTGGTGCATGCTGATCTTCCTAGATTTGTCTAGATGTTGCATGTCGGTTAGATCAGTCTGTGAGGCATGGCTACTTGTCACAAATTTATCTTGGTGTGATGCGTGGGGTGGGAGTTGGGAGTTTCCTTTGGTCCTCATTATTTTCGGTGCCATTGTCCCTTTTGTATTGGTAATTGGCAGTTGAAAACCTATGTTCGTTTCCTGATGTTGAGGTGGTCTTCTGTGGTTCTAATTTCCTTTGGCATTGTGTTCCATAAGTTAGCAATTGGACGTGAGAATGCAGTTTCCGAAGATGAATTTCCGAATTTCATTGTTTCATCTTTATTTGGTTGTTGTTGCTTGATGTTGGCTCTCTTCTTGGTTGACAGTGGCTGATCTTGGCCTGGAGAAATTTGGGTCCTTGTCTGGGCAGAGATTTGTGGGCAATGCAGAGGACCTTGAATTTAATGCATTTGTATGTTTTTTTTGAAAAATGTTTTTTTTTTTTTTTTTTTTTTCTTTAACTGGGAGCCAATGTAGGTGTCCCTTTCAGGCATTCCCAGGTAGAGGCTGTTTGCATAGTCGATTCTTGACAATATCCGGGATATGATTGTAAGGGTTCTATGTGGAAAAGAGAGGTACAAGAGTATCCCCATGAGGAGTCTCAGGAGATAGAAGCGCTTCTTTATAATATCGTTGACTTGTGGTTCGCTGTGTTAATCCGTTGTCCATCAGCATTCCTAGGTTGTTTCACACTTGATGTTTCCAGTTGTGTTCCCATGCCCACTGGAGGTGAGATCATTATTTCTGTTTTGGCCGGCTTCAATTTGAGGTTGTTCGTTGTCATCCGGTATACAGTGTTTATAATGAAATAAAATGACCAGCTTTTTTAGTGAAACCTAAGTAAGGGAAAAAATGTCGAATTGTTTAGTAAAAGTATATATGGGGCGGGTGGGGTAAGGGATAAAAAGGGATGGGGGCAGTTTAGGGGGGGGGCAAAAAAGTTGTGGAAATGGGAAGTTTGGGGGAAATGTTTTCGTAATTTTATTTCACTGACATTTTTTTCGTTATTTGTTTTGTTGTTATAAACACCTGGAACCTTGGCATCCAGCTGTTTGTCTGTGAGACAATTGTTGAGGGAATTGTTTTGTTGGTGATGTATGGTATGCCAGAGGTTTGGGGGTCACTACAAGCTCACCCGTTCAGCTCCCAACAACCCTTACCCCAGAACAAACCGACGGGGATCATACAGGACATTCAAAAACCTCCAGAGTCGCCGCTCCCAAACTTGTGTCAACCCTTTTTGATACAGAATGTCGTCACAACCTGGGCCCTCCCCAGAAAAACCTATCACATATTTTGGTTGGGTGTTTGGAGTGATACACTATGGATTGCCCGTATAGACCTTAGTCAATTGGCCCTTACTTGTCAGGTGGCTGGTGTGCCTCTTCCCAAAAAACTATTACATTGTTGCAGGGTCAAAGGATTACCATTGGCCCTTGCCCCTGCCATCCACCCCTTGGTTTCTGTTTCTGTCCCCTGATTGGCTGGAACTGGTCTGGTCTCCTGAGGCCTGGGACCCAGCTCTGTTCTCAGCCCTCTGTGCACCTCTTCAAGGTGATGTGAACGACTGTGTTCCCAATGTATCTGTTAGCAATTCCACTTATTCCTGTGAGAGTGCTCTCCTTGTTGCAACGTTATTAACTTGTTCATGTTTCACTTCATGTCTGCGTTGCTGAGAACTGTTCGTCTTCCCACCGTGGGGGAATGACCTTTGTCTGGCTCGGCCGCATCACGTGGTGGAGGACCAGAAAATTGAGCTCTTCTGGTCTGCAATTCGGAGGATTTATTCTGTTTTTCTGCAGATGGCCCTGTGTCGT
The DNA here is from genome assembly GCF_040938575.1 of Ambystoma mexicanum. Classification (NCBI taxonomy): domain Eukaryota; kingdom Metazoa; phylum Chordata; class Amphibia; order Caudata; family Ambystomatidae; genus Ambystoma; species Ambystoma mexicanum. Next base: position 470,568,684 of record NC_090929.1, on the reverse strand, counting down.
GCTGCTTGTCTCTGACGCTGGCTGTGAGCCCTGGCCTTCCTGCTCTGTGCAGCCTGGTTCTGCTCCCCTTTCTCTTGTCCTGCGGCTTGTGGCCTTATGTGTTTTTCATTATACTTATACTATGATTTCTGCACACCTATATTGTGCTATGTTACCTATTGGTTAGTCGTACTTGGTCCTGCCAGGCTCCTAATGTGATCCTGTCGTTCCATAGGGTTAGTTGCCATAAGGATCTGCAAGCTTGCTCTGCATCTCTTTGTTGCCTTGTGTTCAGCGGTTCTGCACTTAGCTAATGAGAACTGTTTAAGCATGTTCTTCATGTATACAAGGTTGTGCATGGTTGCAACTGTGCTTCATGACTAACGTGGCTATGTCGTGGTGTCACTACTGACGTCAGCACAGCGATTTCTCTGCATTAGTTAACGTCATCCATCAAGGCATTTGGGCCTACGACCACTGTTGAGGTACCTGTATCCATAAAGACATTCACTGGATAAAGTTTGAATGGCTGTCTGAGAGAATATCTCTCAGCATGCGTCACAGTCACTGGTGCTCCTGGGGCCTGTGCCAGTAGTGAGTAACTTTGTTATTTCATGACTCTTTGGGCTGCTATGTTCACGGGGGACGGGGGGGGGGCAATCAAGGGGCCCTCTCTTCAGTCCCCCCTCTGGTCGACATATTGACCAAACATCCATGCTTTGTCACTCTTGCTTTTGTTAGCCATATCTTTTTCTCCTCCAAGATGTCCATAGTAATTTGCATGGTCATCGAAACACCAGGTCATATAGCTACAGTCTCCTTCTGGGTTGCACCATTCCCATTTTCCCCAGTATCTGTTATTGTCAAATGTTATCATCTCAGTCGGCAACAGTGGGCATTCCTTTATCCTTGCCCTCAGGTTATTTCTATCTTTTCTTTTTCTTCTTCCAGGTTTACATCTACTAACACTTTCATCCCTATCATCTTCTCAGTGGTTTTGTAACATTGTGTGATGCAGACTTTCACCACACACAGTCCCACTAGTACTAATATGGGTGCTCCTAGTAGTACTTTCAGTCCGTCTGTTAGCCATGATGGTATCCAGGTCCATATATACAACAACCAGCTGTGATCTTTTCCTGTCCCTTTTGGCTTCTTCCTCCATCTTGGCATGCATCTTCGATAGTCCCGTCACTGCTTCTGTCAGTGTGACATTCTCTGTTATTTGCAGGTATGAATGTGCAACACGATCTCCCAATCTTGGTGCAAACTCCTCCTTCCATTGCTGTGAGAAGGTCTAGGACATATCTGTTTAGGAGTTCCATTAACCTTACTGCTCAGAGCTCTTCTTTTATCGCATTGAAGCCATTTACTGTAGAGTTTGTCTGCATCAGCTCCCATCTTGTTATCTGCAACCATTTCGTGTTTGTGTACATCTGGACAGCTGGAACTACCGACGCAAAAAACATTTGTCTGCTGAACAATCTGTGCTCAGGTGGTACATCGTCTAGAGATCCTTCTGCTGAGAAATAGTTATTTTTTCACTCTACTCACTTCTACTGACCATTTCTTTCATTCCTTTTCTTCCCCCTTCTATCGATCTTGTTAGACGATTTCCCTAAAATGGATACTATCTTCACGTCCTTCTGTGGCACTTCCAGTGCTGGCATATTGATGTGCACCAATGAGCAAACTCCTCCCTAGTTGGGTGGAAGCTTCTCGTATGCCTTGGATCCACACGCCCAATAGTGGTCCATTAATGCTGCTTTACCAACCTTCATTGCTGGATGCTTTTCTGTGTACCTACACTCTGTGTTATCTCCAACCTTTACTGCACCGTCATTCTGGTAACGCAAGTTTCTTCAGTGGTATTATGGGCATTGGTCAAGTTCATTGTCTACCCAGGTGAGTAGCTTAGTGCTCCCATGTCATTTTTTCAGGCTTTGTCGTTTTCTACTTGAACTGTTTACTGGTGCCTGGACTAGGGTGTGTGCTTTGCTTCCTACTACTGCCCTTTTCTACCCTTCTGCTGTGTACACTTGGCCATACACGAGCATCTGTGGTCTTTCCTAGCATCTTGGTTCTCCTCCTATTTCCTGGACCCTCCTCTTCGGGCATGGTAATTCTTTCAGTGTTATTGTCTTTCCTCCTGTGGCCCATCATTTATGTATTTTATGGCTTGATTTAATTGCCAGCAATTGTTCATCATATCAAGAGTTTTTAATGTAACTGTCTTCATGGGGAACGTTGCCTGGGACATCATCTCAATGTCGTTTTCCCTCGGGTTGTAACCATGGATAGGTACATAAGGCATTGTGCGCTTGCTGCTGGTCTTTCAGTTGCTATAAACGTTCGGGAGGCACTCATGGCATAGGGGGATTAGTGAGTAGACATAGCAGCCCTCCGAGTGGTTTCTTTACCTAATTTGGCCATGTGTTTGTAACACAAGCAGTGTCAGTGAGATATAGGTCCACCCCTCCCATGTATGTATCAGCACTGTGCTTACCTCTCCTTACGGTCCTTGCAGTGGTCCCCTGTCCACCTGACATGGTGGTTCCACCTGCTGGAGTTGGGGTAATGCTAGTAGAGGATACAGCTGCAGAACTAGATACAAGGGATATTTGCCAAAAGAGTAATGCAAAAACACCACTTGGAAAGAGGACAAGATGAGCTTTTTTTTTTTTTTAATTTTTTATTTTTAAATAACCCCTTCCATTACCTGGGCTGCTTGGATGCTGGTGCAGCTTGACAATGTCAGTTGCCTGCCTGAAATGCACAAACAATTAGCGTTACTTTTTTAGGGTTGTAGTAGCTCAAGCACTGTTGATCATGTAATCTTTCCTGGCAAAATGAATAGTTGTTGAAAGCAAAAAGAGTGGGCACCACTATACGATATTCACATTTCTCAAATAATTGTTTCTATGTAGAAGTTTCGTTGCTCTGAAGATTCCTTGTTGTCAAATTATAAAAAGGAGCTGGCTGTGACGAATAAGGAGACACCCTAATTCAAAAATACACAAGAAGCCAAAGACCAAGTCGGATGCAAGGTCACACAGCCGCTCTCTTAGAAGACCCAATCAGGGTATGTAAGTTATGTAGACTCTATAAAGCTTGATAGACTCCAAAGTAAAATTGTTTACATATTCAAAAAATAATGATAATAATAAAAGTTCAGTGGTATTTCATAAAGATTTTTATCAATAACTGGTTTTGTGAAAAAAATACGTCTCTTGGCATGAGGCGTCACTAATATCTTCTTAGTGAGGAAGAAAAAAGCCAATAGCATTTTATGTCGGACCAAAACAATCTTTTGCCAATGCATTTCGGATTTACAAATCCTTCGTCAGGGCAAGTCTGTAGTTAACATGTATATTTACATAACATCCAAAAGAAAGTGTATCACAATGCACATTCACAAAAAAATATAAATAACATACCAATAATTGTAGTGGTAGAAAGATCGGTTGATACATAAAAGAAAAAATAGAAAAAGAGAAAGAATGAGCAATAAGAAGTCTGTGAGTAATGAGGTTAGCGATGACAAGAAATGCAGAACGCGTTTACCTGAGAAAATGACAGAATGCTTGCATGGACAATGGCTTGGAGAACCAGAACCATGTGGTGGGCAGAAAGCTGCCCGGACAAAATCGGCGCCAAGGCGCAGATAAGCTGAAATGTAAGGGAGACATTGTAAGGAACCCGGGTGGGATCCGTGTAAGCAGTACGTGTCATAACATCAGGGGAGCTTACCATGAGACCAGCGAGGAGTCGGACTGTTCCTCTCACTTGCCGGCGTGTAACTGCGTTGTTCGCATCGGAGTGTTGCCCAGACAACGCTCCTTTAATAAACCACGTGATCGCGGCCTAGCGAGGCGCGCGCTCTGGGACAAATGACAGCAAATAGGTTTCTAAGTGATTATTTAGAGCTATAAACTAATTATACGCCTTAATTGGAATATGTCAAGAATTGTGGAAACAAAAAAATGTAAAAACAAGGAAACTGAAAGCATAGAGATAAAAGAAATACTCCAATACAAGACAAAGTAACAGGGGTGGAACTAGTGAAAGAAGATAAGAGAGTCATAAAAGAGAAATAGCAAATACAAAAGAGCCCTAAAGAATGCTGGGCTAATAAAAGAAAGTTGCAAAGTAAATACATAGTAATAACATCTATATCAACATTATTTTATATATATATATATATATATATATATATATGTGTATATGCCCACACTGGATCATGTCATCAAACGGCGGCATCTGAGGCTATTTTATGTAGTCATAGGAAAAATCATAGGAGAAATCAGATGCATGAGTCATGCTGCAAGTACCAACCCACTGTAATGGTGTCGTCGCCAGACGGCACCTTGGGTCCCAGACCGAAGTCCAGGAAATACAGCGGGGTGGTCTAAGTCCATAACACATAAGATATATCACAGTAAATAGTTGCTAGAAATTATACCTTGAAGGCAAAGAGATTACAAAATTAAAGAAAACAGTGATAATCTCCTCGTTAATCCCATTGGGAACCAGACTCCCAAGTTTGTCAATCCAGAATGACTCCCTGCGATTCAACCGCTGGTTAAGGTCTTCATGTGGGTTGTTTCTTGTGAGTACCTCTAAAACCACAAATCTAATCTGAGTCAAATTATGTCCATTCTCCAACCAGTGCCGTGCTACGGCAGAGTTGGTGTTAGCATTACGAATACATGAACGATGCTCATTCCACCTTGTTTTGGCCATTCTTGTGGATTGGCCCACATAAAATTTTCCACACGGGCATTTAATGCCATAAATTATGTTGGTGCTGTCACAGGTTCCATAGTTTTTGAGCGAAATCTTTTTCCCTGTTCTGGGATGGTTAATGGAATCTCCCTTGATAACTAAGTTGCAGTTAGTACAGTTCAGACAGGGGTATGTACCCGTCCGTTGGGTTATCGGTTCCTTAAGGGGTGGTCTTGTGTGTACAAGTTCATCTCTCAGATTCCTGCTACGTTGGTAAGCAAACACCGGTAATTCTGTGAATAAATTTTGTACTCTGTCATTTTTAAAGATCCCCCAGTGCTTACTGATGGTCTTCTTAATTCTGTTGCTCTGGATAGAGAAGTTTGATACAAAGACAGGTGTTCTAGTGCGGAGGCGCTCTAATAGCCAGAACCACCTTGCAAATTAGAGCATGCCCAGTGGAACAAATTCAGGGCTACGAACTACTACTAGTAAAATTCACATCCAACCCAAAAACCACTACTAATTTTCTGGTAGTGTATAGAGCACCAAACAAAAATACTCACCCTAACATGGACATCCCCTTATTACTGACATCCATCGTCAAACCTACCACTAAATGTATCATCCTCAGAGACTTCAATGTAGGCTTTAATGGTCCTCTAGATCTTGAAGCATCAGCTTTTCACACAGCTATGCTAGACATGAACTTCACACAGCTGATACATGAGCCCACCCACTCCAAAGGCAGAACTTTGGACTGGCTCCTCACAATGAACACACAAGCTACTATTGACTCCATCCTCCCGGTAGTTCGGTCAGATCACTTCAATATCAACTTCACACTGAATAACAATATCAATGACCACACCACTGCTAAAAAAACGGAAACCTATTGTTAAGACGGATTTCTGAACTCTGTCCTGGTGGCGCAGAATTTCAGAAGGCCAACCTAATTACTTGGAACAGGGTAACCTCTGGACGAGCCAGACCAATCAAGGTAGCGATCGCGGCGGTCAAGACTAGGTCTCGAGGGGTGAGGGTGACTGAAAGCCCGCAATGAGCACACAAAGCAAGATCACTTACAAACTACTCCAAACAGTTGTTATATCAAAAATATATACACATTTATTTTAAGGCCTTTAAAACAATGACCATAGCGAGAAAATCACAGTATCACAATATTAAACCAACACATACCATATCAACACAATATATATACAAATACGACAGTCGCAAGCGTTATATGCACGAAATGTGTAGTCCACCTGCAAGGGAAAGAAAACGGGCAGTGCGATACAATGCTTTACTCAGTTCGCCTGCAGAGGCACCTAACTAGATGGAAGTCCGAGCCCTGCGAAGAGTGGAGCCTTGTGCTCAAAGTACCTGCACGCGCTGGTGCCAACGGGCAAAAGGAGAAGCTCTTCGAAGGAAGTCAGGCAGTTCAGTTTAGTGCTTACAGAAGAAGAACAAGTTCCGCGACTCAAGCGCAGCCTCCACAGGGGGCAGAAGCAGAGCGCGAGTACGGACAAGGGTGCTGTTTTACACAGCGGGGAAAAGCAATGGGCTCCTGCAGGAGGGCGACCAGATCCTAGCTATGCTACTCACCGGTCCCCGATGCAAGCAGACCCAGGCTTCTCCGCGTCCGTTTCAGCAGCTGGCAGGTTCAGAAGAGCAGGGAACGCCTCGTCGTCGTGTTGAGAGAAAAAGACGTCCCAATCGAAGAAACCCGCACAGTTTGTTACCACAGCAGGGCAACGGAGCGGCCGTGTGTATCTGAGCCAAATGTACACTACTCACTTCAGACTTGGGAACGCCAAGTGTACGAAGCGTGTGAGAGTGACAAGGACTCGAAATACTACACAACCTGGCGGCGGTTACAGAGCAAGACTCCCGTGTAAGCTGGTCGGTCAGCTGGATGGCCCAGCGACGCTTCCGAAGGCTTACTGGCAGGAGATGGTGAAGATGCCGAGAATAGCTGTTACCGCTATTCCAAAGGGTCGAAGTACCGGTACAGGCCTTCTGGTTCGATCAAAGGTGAAAAGGGTTTCACCAAGGCGACAGCAGTGCAGAGGAGAAGTCCTTCAGCGGGTCACCAGCGATTCCTCGGTCCAGCCTCTTGGTTGCAGGATACTTGGCTCCTGTATTCCTTCGTTCGTGAGAACTTGGGAGATCGACCTGGTAGTGGTGTTTCCAGCCCCCTCTTATCCACGGTTCCCTTCGCGCCAAAACGGAGGGGACCCAATGGGAGATCCGCTCATCAACACACACACCATTCGTGGACCAATGACGGACCACGGTGGTCCCAGGCATTCACACCACCCTAGACTCTCTGGCACCCAGGATGTGTATTGGGACCAGACATCCCAGCCCACACCCTGGAGGCGCACAAAAGACATGTAGAAGCCTGCGAAAGCATCCGTGTTTCGCTGGAAAGTACATGCCCAAATAAGGAAGGCCCTGGGTCGGCTCGACCTGGGGAAGGTGAAGGGAGCAAGACGGTCAGCGGACAGGACAAAGGAGCCTCGTGGTCTGGCCATTTTGGGAGCCAGGCCACCATTTTGGGTTAAGCGCAGAAAACGTGCTTAGAAGGCCAAAAGGAGCTCAAAATACAAAGAAACGATCGCTGCCACCATTCCCGTCCCTGAATTACTTGCACCGATCAAATACAATCCTAAACGAGTATCTAGGGCCTGTAGAAGGCTAGAGACCCAAGAGAGCTGTAACTTAGCTTACAGTGCCCTCTTGTGTCATGTTGCACAAAAGCCGCAACATGATAAAAGAAACTACGGAAAACAGCGTTCCCCGGTACTGACTGTCTTAAGGGCATGTCAGTTTCCCCGTAAGAAAGGAGCGAAAGCCCAGAGGAGTGCGGCAGAAGGCTGCACTTCTCTGGCAAAGTCAAGAACAAGGTGAAAAACAACAGCAAAAAGTTTAGGGGTTGCCACATGGAAGGAAAATTATCTACAATTACGAAATCTTTCCTAACGCTCGCCTCTCCCAGACTATGGACAGGGGGAACTAATCCACCCCTGGATGAGTCTCTTGTTCAGGTCGGTTAAACATTCTGGACAACCCATCAGCATTGCTATGTTGGACACCTGGCCTATGCTCAATAGTGAAGTCGAAGCCTTGTAGACTTATGGACCACCTAAGCAACTTTGGATTCTCCCCCTTCATGTTCATTAGCCACTTTAAAGGCTTATGGTCAGTTTGCACAGTGAAGTGGGTCCCATAGAGGTAGGGCCTCAGCTTCCTTAGGGCCCACACAACAGAGAAACATTCTTTCTCTACCGTGGACCATCTGAGCTCTCTGTCCTTAAGCTGGCGGCTAATAAAACCAATAGGGTGTTCCTTACCCTTCTCATCTACTTGTGATAGTACAGCTCCTATCCCAGTGTCAGAGGCGTCCGTCTGCACGATAAAAGGTCTTTGATAATCAGGGGCCCTGAGGACAGGGGCCTGGCACAAGGAGTCTTTTAAGCCATTGAAGGCCTTCTCACACTCGTCGGTCCAAGTTACCTTCTTGGGTTTCTTCGGAGTTGTGAGGGCAGTCAGAGGGGCAGCTATGGTGCCATAGTCTGCCACAAAATTGCGGTAATACCCCGTGAGTCCTAAGAAGGCTCTCACTTGGGCTTGCGTAGTGGGGGTAGGCCAGTCTTGTACTGCTTGTACTTTACTGGGAAGAGGCTGTATCCTCCCTCCACCTACTTCATGTCCAAGGTAAACCACTGAGCCTTGTCCAATCTGGCATTTACTAGCCTTTATGGTCAGGTGTGCTTTCTGAAGAGCCTGGAGCACAATCCCGAGGTGTTTCACATGGTCCTCCCAGGTGGCACTGAAAACTGCTATATCGTCCAGATATGCAAGACAGAATTCGTCCAACCCATTCAACACATGATCCACAAGCCTCTGGAAAGTGGCAGGTGCATTCTTCAACCCGAACGGCATTACCCGGAATTGGTAAAGGCCGTCTGGAGTAGAAAATGCTGTCTTCTCCTTGGCATGTTCTGCTAAAGCTATTTGCCAATAGCCAGCAGTGAGATCAAACGTGCTGACGTACTTGGAGGCACCCAAAGTATCCACCAGCTCATCTGTTCGAGGCAAGGGGTGTGCATCTGTCTTGGTGACAGCATTGAGAGCCCTGTAATCCACGCAGAACCTCAATTCAGAAGTGCCTGCCTTTGGAACCAAAACCACAGGGCTGGGCCAAGGACTACTAGAGGGTTCAATCACCCCAAGGTCTAACATCTTGTTGACCTCGGTCTTAATATAAGACCGTACTTTATCTGACATCCTGTATCCCCTACTTTTGGTAGGTACACTGTCTCCTGTGTCAATGTTATGTTTGCACCAAGGTGTCAAACCAGGCGACTGTGAAAACAGGGGGGAAAACTGCCTAAGCAAACTTTTCACCTCAGCCTGCTGATCAGAAGTCAGGTGAGGGGCCACTCGGACACCCTCAAAGGAGCTATCTGAAGGACCGCTTTGGAACAGGTCGGGGAGAGGTTCAGACTCCTCTTCCTCAACATCTGAAGCCAGTAGCAGTGCTGCGATTTCGACTCTTGGGACGAAAGCCTTCAGCCTATTCACGTGAAACACTTTTGGAGCCTGTCCAGGTCTTCCAAGGTCCACTAAATAGTTAACCTCACCCAGGGGCTCCACCACGGTGTAAGGGCCTGACCATTTGTCCTGTAAAGCTCGAGGCCTTATGGGATTCATGATCAGGACTTGCTGACCAGGTGTAAAGTTGATGAGTGAAGCTTTCTGGTCGTACCAATGTTTCACCAGCGCTTGGCCTGCCTTCAATTTATCACTAGCCAAGCCCATCAGAAGTACCATCCGTTTTCTGAGCCCTAGCACATAATCAACTACGTTGGTAGTAACAGGGGGAGTGGGCATCTCCCATCCCTCTTTGACGATGGCTAAGGGTCACCGTACGGGATGACCGAACAGAAGTTCGAAGGGGCTGAAGCCAACACCCTCCTGTGGTACCTCTCGGTAGGCAAACAGTAAGCATGGTAAAAGAAGATCCCATTTTCTTCTCTGAGGTTCCTCCAGAGCCCCAATCATGCTTTTTAACAGTCTGTTGAAACGTTCCACCAGACCATTGGTCTGGGGGTGGTATGCAGAAGAGAACTTGTAGGTGACCCCACATTCTTTCCACATAGCCTGCATATACTTCGACATAAAGTTGCTGCCACGATCCGACACAACTTCTTTAGGGAAGCCAACCCTAGTAAATATGCCAAGTAAAGCTTTTGCAACTGACTTGGCAGTTACAGTTTTCAATGGGATGGCCTCAGGATATCTGGTTGCATGGTCGACCAGTACCAGGATAAACCTATTGCCCGAGGATGTTTGCGGGTCAAGGGGACCAACGATGTCGATCCCTACCCTTTCAAATGGTACCCCCACAACTGGGAGCGGTACCAACAGAGCTTGGATTGTCGCGCCAACCTTACCAGACAACTGGCAGGAGGCACAACTCCTGCTGTGACTTTCTACTTGCACCCCCATCTTGGGCCAGTAGAAGTGCATGGATAACCTTTGCTTGGTCCTCTTCATACCAAGGTGACCAGCAAGGGGAACTTCATGCGCCAACTGCAGGAGGAAGGGCCTAACAGCAAGGGGAACCACCAACCTCCTATGGTCTCCTTCTGTAGACTCTGTGGGCTCACTATACAGGAGTCCACCTTCCCAATAAATCCTATGCGTCCCAGGAGGTTCACCCTCAAGCTGGGAGCAGGCCTGTCTCCTTGGGCCCTCCAGAGATGGGCACTCACGTTGGCCTTTACTGAATTCGTCCCTATCAGGACCTCCTTCAACTAACAAGTCTTTTAGTTCAGGATGATCGTTGGGGTCAAATACTTCAGGCATCGCCACCTCCTCGTCAGGCCCGGGCGATTGACCAACTTCCTCCACCGCAGTGGTAGGCGAGCTCGGGGGGAATATTCTCTTTCCGTCGTCTTGACTTGTCGACTCCTTTCGCCTTGGGTTTCCCCTTCGGCTGGGGCGGCGTATTGGTCTTGGCCAATGCTGCCCGTGCTTGAGACCGTGTGTAGGGTCTTTCGGCAGTGTCTCCTACGAGCCCTAAAGCTCTGAGATCATTACCTAACAAGACCTTTCCCGGGACGTTTCTCTGAATGCTCACTGGAATCCTGACTGCTGTACCATTTAAAGTAAGATTTACAGGTATTACTGGGAACATACGGATTGGGCCGTCAGCCAACTTAGTGGGCATCAGAGTAGCTCTGGCAACTTCCTCTGAGTCTACCAAGGTAGAATCCACTACAGTGCGACTGCACCCACTATCCCTAAGAGCTGGAGTATCTACTCCATTGATCAGCACACTGTCTTTAAAGTAGTGCTTGGTATTATCCGGAATCCTAGCATAAGCCTCTGCGACTTTAGGCTCCCAGGAACCCAGGGAAACTAAAACTACCTCAGCCTCTATCCCGCTGGGAAATGAGTCTGAGGAGAAGGATGCGCCTGTAATCTCTTCTTCCTCGTAGGAGGAGAAGGCCAGATTAGCGGAGTGGACCCCCAAAGGTCTAACCTTACACCGGGGATCCCCCTTCACGTGGTCAGTTGCTCCACAAGCAAAACAAGATCCATTGGGTCTGTTTACATAGGGAGGCTTATTGTAACCAAAGTTCTGTTTCGGAGGCTGACCTCCACTACCCTGTGAGTTCTCTTGTGTCTTACCCTAATTTTTCTTTTTGTGGCCCTTATGAGAAGAAGATTTAGCAGATTCTCCACCCTCCATATCTTTGGACTTTTTCCCTTCCTCCTGCTTACCAGGATGAGTTTTTTCCTTATGGGACACTCGATGTGACACCCATAAGTCTGCTGCAATGGCCAGCTTCTTAGGATCTATCTCCTTCGAATCGGCCAAATGCTGCTTACGCTCCGGGGAAGAAGATGCAAAAATGTGTTCCAGCATGACAAGATTTATCATGCCTTCGAAGGTAGAAACCTTATAACCTTCGACCCAGCCAGTTAAGTTTTTCAAGGATTCAGTGACATAAGATACCCAAGTACCACCTTCCTTTTTCTTATACTCTCTGAACCGTTTCAAATATTGGGCCGGAGTCTTCCCAAACTTTAAAATGAGAGTTTGCTTTAACATTGCGAAATCAGCTTGCTCAGCCTTCGACATTTCCATAATGGCACTACAGCCAGAATGGGGCAGTCTGCTGAGTAACCAGGCAATCTTATCAGCATTGTCAACTTGTTGAACTTCGCATGCATACTCAAACGCATTCAGCCAGTCCATAATGTCATTCCTTTCTTCATACACACTGAGCAGATCTTTCGGAAACCGTGGATGAGAGGAAGCCCCAGACCCATGTCCAGGACCCTTGGACCCATTTGCAAACTGAAGCTTGGCCAGTTCCAACTGGTGATCCCTGTCTTTTTGTTTTTCTGCCTGTTCGATTTTTAGTTTGGCTATGCTGAATTCAAGCTCCTGCTGCCTAAACCGCAGCTCTTGCTTCTTGAATTCAAGCATAGCCTCCCCATCAGCACTGGCAGAGGAAACATTAGACATCTCGTCCTCCCTGTCCTCGTGGTCGCGATGGATCAGTGCAGCGGCAGAACCGTCGGTTCTACCAGTGAGAGCAGCCCCACCACCTTCCGCACTGTCCTCAGAAGTTATAGCGTCAAGCTGCGCTTCTTGCCACGCCACGATTCTTTGGATCATTTCCAATTTCGTGCCTTGAGAGGAAACACCTCTCTCCGCACACATCTTTTTTTAGTGTTTCTGATTTGGAAGCATTTAAAGTTAACAAGGTATTTGTTTCCATACTGTTAGATAGGACTATGGCCTTTTTAAAGTTGTACTACAACAATTCACTACGTGTCCTGGTTGGAATAACCTGAAATGCCTTAGTTCGTGCGCAACACTTGATACCTTCAGTCGTATCCCACCGCTGTACACCAATTTGTTAAGACGGATTTCTGACCTCTGTCCTGGTGGCGCAGAAGTTCAGAAGGCCAACCTAATTACTTGGAACAGGGTAACCTCTGGACGAGCCAGACCAATCAAGGTAGCGATCGCGGCGGTCAAGACTAGGTCTCAAGAGGGGTGAGGGTGACTGAAAGCCCGCAATGAGCACACAAAGCAAGATCACTTACAAACTACTCGAAACAGTTGTTATATCAAAAATATATACACATTTATTTTAAGGCCTTTAAAACAATGACCGTAGCGAGAAAATCACAGTATCACAATATTAAACCAACACATACCATATCAACACAATATATATACAAATACGACAGTCGCAAGCGTTATATGCACGAAATGTGTAGTCCACCTGCAAGGGAAAGAAAACAGGCAGTGCGATACAATGCTTTAGACTCAGTTCGCCTGCAGAGGCACCTAACTAGATGGAAGTCCGAGCCCTGCGAAGAGTGGAGCCTTGTGCTCAAAGTACCTGCACGCGCTGGTGCCAACGGGCAAAAGGAGAAGCTCTTCGAAGGAAGTCAGGCAGTTCAGTTTAGTGCTTACAGAAGAAGAACAAGTTCCGCGACTCAAGCGCAGCCTCCACAGTGGGCAGAAGCAGAGCGCGAGTACGGACAAGGGTGCTGTTTTACACAGCGGGGAAAAGCAATGGGCTCCTGCAGGAGGGCGACCAGATCCTAGCTATGCTACTCACCGGTCCCCGATGCAAGCAGACCCAGGCTTCTCCACGTCCGTTTCAGCAGCTGGCAGGTTCAGAAGAGCAGGGAACGCCTCGTCGTCGTGTTGAGAGAAAAAGACATCCCAATCGAAGAAACCCGCACAGTTTGTTACCACAGCAGGGCAACGGAGCGGCCGTGTGTATCTGAGCCAAATGTACACTACTCACTTCAGACTTGGGAACGCCAAGTGTACGAAGCGTGTGAGAGTGACAAGGACTCGAAATACTACACAACCTGGCGGCGGTTACAGAGCAAGACTCCCGTGTAAGCTGGTCAGTCAGCTGGATGGCCCAGAGACGCTTCCGAAGGCTTACTGGCAGGAGATGGTGAAGATGCCGAGAATAGCTGTTCCCGCTATTCCAAAGGGTCGAAGTACCAGTACAGACCTTCTGGTTCGATCAAAGGTGAAAAGGGTTTCACAAGGCGACAGCAGTGCAGAGGAGAAGTCCTTCAGCGGGTCACCAGCGATTCCTCGGTCCAGCCTCTTGGTTGCAGGATACTTGGCTCCTGTATTCCTTCGTTCGTGAGAACTCAGGAGATCGACCTGGTAGTGGTGTTTCCAGCCCCCTCTTATCCACGGTTCCCTTCGCGCCAAAACGGAGGGGACCCAATGGGAGATCCGCTCATCAACACACACACCATTCGTGGACCAATCACGGACCACGGTGGTCCCAGGCATTCACACCACCCTAGACTCTCTGGCACCCAGGATGTGTATTGGGACCAGACATCCCAGCCCATACCCTGGAGGCGCACAAAAGACATGTAGAAGCCCGCGAAAGCATCCGTGTTTCGCGGGAAAGTACATGCCCAAATAAGGAAGGCCCTGGGTCGGCTCGACCTGGGGAAGGTGAAGGGAACAAGACGGTCAGCGGACAGGACAAAGGAGCCTCGTGGTCTGGCCATTTTGGGAGCCAGGCCACCATTTTGGGGTAAGCGCAGAAAACGTGCTTAGAACGCCAAAAGGAGCTCAAAATACAAAGAAACGATCGCTGCCACCATTCTCGTCCCTGAATTACTTGCACCGATCAAATACAATCCTAAACGAGTATCTAGGGCCTGTAGAAGGCTAGAGACCCAAGAGAGCTGTAACTTAGCTTACAGTGCCCTCTTGTGTCATGTTGCACGAAAGCCGCAACATGATAAAAGAAACTACGGGAAACAGCGTTCCCCGGTACTCACTGTCTTAAGGGCATGTCAGTTTCCCCGTAAGAAAGGAGCGAAAGCCCAGAGGAGTGCGGCAGAAGGCTGCACTTCTTTGGCAAAGTCAAGAACAAGGTGAAAAACAACAGCAAAAAGTTTAGGGGTTGCCACATGGAAGGCAAATTAACTACAATTACGAAATCTTTCCTAACACCTATGACACCAGAAATATCAAAAAGCTCTCAATAGATAACCTCTCCCCCGCCCTGTAGGCGGCACTAGCCAACACCGCTCCAGACACCAAAAACCCTGCCTACCTAGCAGAACAGTACCAACAAAGTCTTACCAACCCCATCAAACTACTTGCCCCCATTACCGCTAAAACACGAAGGACAGACAAACTATCATGTTTCTGGTTCAATGAGGAATTAGTCTTGCAGAGACGCATAAAAAGGTCGCTTGAACACCTCCACAGGAAAAATAACACCCCAGACTCAGCAAAAGCCTGAAAGCCTCAAAGATGATGCCAATAAAAAATACAAAGCGGCTATCATCACCCAAAAAGCCAACGCTTTTAACCTTTGCATCACTAACGCCCCCTCAGACAGTAAAGAATTATTCTCAATCCTTAGATAACTAGAAAATCCATGTCAAGTTATAGCACCCTCGAACATCAGCAAAGCCTGGTGCACCACAATACAAGACGCACTAGCAGCCAAAACCCTATTACTGCAAAAGAAAATTGATAGTAAAAAAAACTCTCCTAGCAGAAAAAACTCCACCCACCATCATAACTAAACCTTCCCATACCAATCTCGACAATCCGTTTCACTTCACACTGGTGTCACACAAAGAAGTGTCAGACACTATAGCCAAACTTAAAGCCTCCAGCTGCAAAGAAGACCAATTCCCATCCCACCTAGTCAAACTCTGCACCCCTACCCTCACACCCATCATTACTGAATTTGTCAACGCTTCCTTCCACACTTAGTCCCCACCAGCATTAAAAAAGCGTGGGTGACCCCCCCCCCTCCCTAACCCCTGCCTAAAAAAACCAGACTCTAGATCCATCAATCCCCACCAACTACCGACCTATCACAACGGTACCGTTTCGCCTAGAAATAATTGATAAAATTGCCTTCTCCCAAATACAAAACCACTTGGGACAGCACTATTCCAACTATTAGAGATAGTCAGGATTCCGTCCTAACCATAGCACGGAGACAGCCCTACTCGATCTGAAGATCCAAATGGATGCCATCAAAGAAGCAGGCAAACTCTGCCTACTAATGCTACTGGATCTCTCAGCGGCATTCGACCTGGTCGACAATGACAAGCTATGTGCCACGCTAGCTAATAACTTCAACCTGTCCAAGGATGCCACCAACTGGATTAAATCATTCTTAGCCGATAGGACATCAAGAGTGTCCATCGGTAAATAATCAGGTGACCCCATACCAGTTCCCTTAGGCATCCCACAAGGATCTTGCCTATCTCCTACACTGTACAACGCCTATACTAAACTACTCTTCGACAGCCCTGGATGCCATGGGTGTCATCTACACCAACTTCGCTGATGACACCAAGATCCTTATCCCACTTACAGGTAACCATGAACAAGACTCATCAACCAAATCTACTCACTCATCCAAAATTGGATGGCCAATAATGGCCTCTGCCTCAATGATGACACTACAGAGCTACTCATAGTAGGCTCTTCCTCCAATATTGACGCTCTTTAGCCTGCCTATAATTCATTCATCATTGATGGTACCACAATCCCAGTACTTAAACAAGTTAAGACACTCTGTGTCTACTTAGACGACACCTTAACCATGACAAAACAAGTAAACACCTTAGCCTCCTCCACCTCTAAACTCATCTCTCTGTTGTAAATTCCTTTCATCTAACAACTGTAACATTAGCAAGAGCACTAATACTTTCCTAGCTCGACTATTGTAACATCCTCTTCCTTGGCATATGTAAGCGATATTCAATCAACACTACAGCTAAGTCAATGCCTAGTCTGGGATGCTGAGGAAAACCCTTATTGATGTATTTTTATGTCCAGTACTCTGGATGACAACCCTTGTATAACACCCCCCCTCTTAGAATCCCCCTGACCCCACTGAGCCAAGAAGTAGGTTTGTTTTGCAAATTAAAAGGTTTATTTGAAAATTTAAACAATATATATATACATATATCACACTTCTATAAATAAATTGATAATGGATATTACACTTGTGAATGAGCAGTAATCAGCAAGAGGTAACTTATGAATAGGAACAGAAGAATAAGGTGGGGAAAGAATGCTTTATATGGTTCAAGGAAATGCAAGGTGGAATAAATGCAGTACAGAAAGTAAACTGATATGGTTTCACAAGAGATAATGTAATCACTTTTCCTTGCCAATTCATCCCCCCCCTATGCAATGTAAGAAATGGAAGAAGAGCACACAGTCTTCAAGAATCCCAACAAAATGCAATACGAAATGCAGTCCCCCCCCCCCCCCCAGCAAGCTTAGAGGAAAACAGGTAGAGGTTTGAAACACAGGCCCAAAAATGCTTTGAATGTGATGACAATGAAGTGAGAAATGTGCTAAAAATGCTTTTAATTCCCTCTAGATATTCAGGGTGAGTGAGAGATGCTTGTTGTTATTAGTTCAGGCTCACTTTAGCAATGCTCTATGAGTTATTACCAGGTTGCAAACGGATTTTAACAAAGGAAAGAATGGAGCTGCTATTTTGACAAGTGGAGAAATTGAGCCAAATCGCGGTAAATTTTGCGAGTGCGTGAATCGCGATTGCGGTAAAAGGATAAGGAGTAGGAAGTCGGTTCTAGGTTCGTTGGAAAGCCTGGAATCACACCTTTCAGATTAAAGTTAAATCTCGTTCCTAGCACAAACGGTTCCTGAGATACGGATGATTTAATAAAGGTAGATTTTCGGATTTAAAGTAAAACTCAAAATGACAGGTGACAGCTTGCAGCTTCAGAATTGACAGGTGACAGTTGTGCAGCTTTACATATGACAGATGACACGATTTCTAGGAGGCTGTTCTTATTAGGTTAAAATAGTTTGGATTAGATTATTTTAACTAAGAGATTGGGTTCTGCACAGTTCTGGCGGAGACTCGCTCCTACTTTTGAAATGAATGGGCCTCGTCACGGATCTGGTGGACTGGACTGGGTGGTTCTGCTCACAGCGTATGGTTCAACTCTGCTCTGCTGGTCTAGCCTCTCTGGATACGGCGGGTCAATCTGGCACCGGTTCTGCTCACAGCGGTCTGGGTCTGGTCTGCGGTTCCGGCAACAGTTCTTGGCAAAGAATTCAAACAGCTCGCCCGGCTGTGGATTAGTTTGCAAATGATTTTAAGGATGCTGAGGCCTGCTGAGAAGAGTTCTCAGTTTGTGGGTTTAGTCCCTTGCTTTAAGTTCTGAAGTAAAGTTCTGGTCTTTGGAGATGGATGGATGTGAAGTCTGGAGTCTCCCGGCAGAGCGTCCCGCAGAAAATGGAATTGAATGTCTCTACCTGTCCCAGCAGTCTCTTATGTGTTTTAAAAAGTGGGTGGAGAGGCTAGCATCACTAAGCCTGACCCTCTCTTGATTTGATAGGTCAATAGATTCTTTGGTCCCTGATTTGGGAAGGGATAGTGTGTCAGAGTGATGTCATTTTTATGACCTGCAGAAATGACACTCCCCTGGTCAATGTGCACACAAATCTATTCCTGACCCAAATACATGTTTCCCAGGTACACAGTTGTTTGACATCATATATTACTAAAGATAGTCCCTGTCCCGACTCTGGCTTTTCTAGGAGCTTGCATTCAAAAATGGCAACTTATTTTCGATTTTAGTGGGTTTTGCAACATTGGTTTTTCATCAAAAATTATACAAAGGTACATTTCCCTTCCACATATATCCCAGTAACTTTCCATGTCTCTAGCTTAAACACATTGTCTACAATAATCATAATTAGCAGGGTTTTGCCCCAGAACATGGTACAAATTGGAGTTTGGACTCAAATCGTGAGGGCATTTTTCAAACTAAGACTCTCAAAGTTGTACATTCCTCGTTTGGTTACAATAAATTATCACTGTTTCTATAAAGTATATATTTGTTGCAATTCAACTCCCCAAAGTGTTTAGGTCCGCCTCCAGGAGTCTGGGTGGGTCAGTGATCACACGTCTCTCCTTGCTGGCAGAGGGCCGTTGACAGGAAACACTCAAAATTAACATACCCCATTCAACAGAAAGAGCCTTTTGTGTGGGCTCCAGCAGGCTGCCTGGAAGTCTCTCCTCAATAAATCAACAGGGTCATGTGATATCCTGCCTCCTGGTGTGGGAATCTCTGAGGTGTTAAGGTTTCCCAGTCTCTTGGCCTCTGGGAACAGCAGGTGGCTAAGGTTTCCAATTAACCAACAAGCTTTGAAGTCCCTGCCCCTCTTACAACTCCTAAATACAGTTTCCCTGTCCGAGTTTAGACCGCTACCGCCACCTTGGGGAATTTGTTGGTACTGCATCCATTTTTGAGTTTGTCTTGAATTACTGCATTTCAATAGAGTGGTCTTTTGCTTGATAGTATAGGGCCCTTGCTTAACATTGTTTTGCTGGCATCCTTACAGTAGAGTGGTGATGTGGAACCCCCCACAAGAAGGTTGTATCTTTGGAGTGGTCTTGTGCCAACTGCGCAGTTCTCCTATTCTGGCGTGAATGTGGGCGGCGATAGCTCATCCCCACATCTACCCAGTCTATTGATTCAACATGGGTCAAAACCCTTGACACACATCCAAAACCAACATAGCCAAACTTCAACTTATGCAGAATAAAGCTCTCAGAGCTGCCCTAGGCATAAAAACAAAAACGTGAACATATCTCCCATATCAGAAAAAATAACCACTGGCTCCCCATCTAAGCAAGCATACTATTCAAAACCATAAGCATTACGCAAAAATGTATTGCTAACAAAGCACCCAAATACCTGATTAACACTGTTAAGAAGAAATCCCAGACCAGACTCCTGAGATCCAATAACAACCCGCAACTTGAAATCCCTAGATACAAAAGAGAGAAAGCTGGGGGCAGTAGCTTCAAAGTCCTTGCACCCAGATACTGGAACTCCTTGCCTATTAATATCAAGAATTAAACATCTTACCCACAATTCCAAAAACGACTGAAAACTTGGTTATTCAATCAATTTTAAATTGAACTGCTTATAAACTGCTTGTAACATCACCCTGTTTTATTGTACTCTGTTATGATTAATATGAAGATTGTACTTACCCACTGTCTGTAACTATGCTGTGATACCTCTGGGTCTGGGCGTATTATAAATGTAATAAATAAAATAAATAAATATTGCGACATGTGCCCTCCTTGGCATGGGTTTCTTGCAGAAATTAAAAAATTGGCTTTTTGTCTTCGAGCATAGGTCATGGTTTTGCGTGATTTGGTGAAGTTTCCTAGGCCCCGGACATTCCAGCTCAGTATCTTTACCTGCTGTGCCATATATTTTTTTTAATGATACATATTCTATTCTATTGTATTGTATTAAGTTTATATAGCGCTTTACTCCAAAACGCACATTTTAACTGTATACATATAACAATAACAAGTAAACAGTAGAAGCAAATTACAATTTTGAATCAGACCAACAAAACAGTATGTAGAGCAATTGGACGGAAGGGAAGAGGGTGAGTAGTGCAGTAGAACTGGGAGGGATAGGTAGGAGGGGAGGAAAACGGAAGGGGTAAATGGGTGAGTAAGGGGAGGAGGGGGTAGTGGAGGGAGATGATCATGGGGATTATTCGGTGTATAGCTCTGACATTTCTGGACCCAATCAGCAGGTTTTTATTAGTTACTTCCCATCTTGCCTTTTGTATGGCGCAACTGGTGCAAACTTTCCCTCCGGGCCCAGTTTTAGGCCCTGAAACTCCCTTCCCACCTCCCAGCAACTCCCTTACGCCAGCAGTGCCACGGGCCGAGTTCCACGTAGTTCACACAAGCAGCTGCAAAGGGAAACGCTGTTGCTGCACGGCTTTTTATAGTAGTGGACTATCATATCCTTATCAAAGCAAGTGTCTAGGTGACGTAGACATTATGTACATTGCTATCAGCGCATGTTACTGCAGGTATCCTAGGTTCTAAAGTTAGGTAAAGGCATGCAGGCAGATTTGTTTATCTCATCCTGCAGGTTCTTCAAGGGGGATGGCCATCGGGATCTGTGCCTCAATTAACTTTTCGGCTTCACTAGGTATTGTGAAAAAGTACGGCTTGCCCTGGAATTGAAGCTTTAGGCGCGCTGGGAATAGCATAGTGTGTTGTATGTTTCTCTCGAGAAGCATCTTCTTGACCCCTATAAATTTGACGGCATTCCAGTTGTTCTGGGATGGAGAAGTCCAACAAGGTTCGGAATCCCAGCCTTAGTTCTTTCTTTTCTTGGGCTAAGTGAAGAAGCATCTCTGTCCAGGCAGCTTAAACGTTTTGCTATTATAGGGGAAGTCTTCCGGTTTCGGGGAAAAATGGAGAGGGCAGGCTGATCTAGGTATTTTTCAACCGTCAATTCCATGTTTCCAGTCGCAGAATTCTCTGGGACACCCACTATCCGAATGTTATTTCTGCAGGAGCGCGATTCAAGGTCATCCCATTTGCTCTTGATATACTTCATGTCTTTAGAGAGGGTGGCTATTGTCTCGTGCAGTGTAAGTATGTTGTCTTCGTTGGTGCCGATCCTGTTTTCTGCCTCGGTTATTCGGGCCCCTTCTTGGGCTAGTTGGGCTCACGTCGACACCACAGTTGCTGTGATATTATGATATGATATTTTATTTATATAGCGCCTATACACAATTAGTTTCAAAGCGCTTCAAGGCAAGGGAGGGACCAAGGGAAAAAACGATGACATTCTTACAGGCCATGAACAGTAAGGATGTGAAATTAACTATCGTACTCGGCCTGACGACATTTCAGATAGAGCAAGAATTAAGACCTAGATAAGGAAGAGTGGGAAGGAAATGGAAACAGACAGGCGACTACCATACTAGGCCTGACGACATTTCTGGTAGAGCCGGAAAAAAACAAGAGGTGAGCGAGAGGGGTGCAGAAAGGTAGGGGAGGAACAAAACAAGCGACTATCATACTAGGCCTGACGACATTTCAGACAGTGCTGGAGGAGGTGTGGGGGGGTGGAAACTAATAAGGGGAGGAAGGAGGAGACAGGCGAGGTTGCTATCATACTAGGTCAAGGGACAATTTTGATAGAGTAAGTGCATAGAAGAAAGTAAGGGGAGGAGATGGGAAAGGGAGAAAGATTGCAGAAGCCAGTAGAAACACATAATGTTGCAAGCCAGGATATAAGATGAAGATGGGAACAGCATGATTCAGGGCCACCATGAGTACAAGATGCAAAGGAAGTTCAGCATGAGAGTTGAGAAAGGGTGACACACCATGAATGAATGAATGAATGAATGAATGAATGAATGAATGAATGAATGAATGAATGCCATAAAAGTCAAATCAAGCATTGGCCACAAGATGGTGATGGTGAAACCAGAATGTATCGGGACAGACTCGTCCAGAAGTAGGCTTGAGTGGGGTGAGGGGGGAGCAGGGTAGAAGAATCGAGCAAAACCGGCAACGCATATGTGCGAGAATGGGGGGGAGGGGCACAAGGGAACATCACGGTGGGGACCAGAGGGAGTAACACATGTTGGTGCATGCTTACCTGCTGTCTGAGCAGGGGGTCGGGCCCTGGGTCCTCCTGGTCCGAACAGGTCCAAACAGGTATTGCCCTTTTGTTCGTCTGCCATTCGCTTAGGACGCCTGGGCGAGAGACGCTCTTGATTTAATAGTTAAGAGCAGGAAGGAAGAGGCAGCTTCTCATGTACTGCTGTGAATCCTTTCGCTACCGCTTCCATCATGCCCGTGAGGTAAGGCGTTCGCGGGGGGGGGTCAGATGGCAGAGAGGGTGGCTCCTCCTGGGGCTGTCAAGATTGAACTGTTCCGACTCAGAGTGTGGGGGGGGTTGATCTTGTCCATTGCACCCAACTTCTTTTCCTCCTCCGGATCCCTTGGTCATAATTGGCTGTGTGGGGCTGGTTCGTTGGTCTGCTGTTGCGAGGGCTGCGCCTGACGTTGTCTGATATCTGTGACTCTCTGATCTTCACAATCAGTATCGCAATCTCAGGGGTGCCGAGCCCTGGGCTACCTCCAAGTGTAATGTGAGCTGAGCAAGGATTCAGAGGACCCCTTCATGCATCCAGGCTTTCCACCTTCCCATTCGCAGTTGATGTGTATTATTCTTGGGCTGTGGCCCTTTGTCGGCTTCACAAAGCTATGCTCCCCCGCCGCAGTCTTCCGGGAGCCCGGGTCAGTGACCCTCCACCCAGGCCCAGCTCTCAGGGAGGCGGTGGGGACCATCGGGTCCAAGCGTCCATAGGACGCATGCACTTATTTCATTCAGCGGGTGGGGGGGTTGAGGGGAGGGAGTCAGCTTGCACGTCAGGGCGTGTGCTCCCACTGCGCTCCAGCCCAGACGAATGTATGCCTTGTGTTGGCTTCTCAGGTCGCATGAAGTAGCCACGGGATAGACAATCCTTCTCGGGGAGTTATCATGGGTCTGCACAGTTTACCAGATACCTCCAGTGTAGCAGTTGCCCTCCGTTGCCAATGCAGGAGTTATAATCAAGGGGGGGGGGATTTCCCTCACGGGTGTGGCAGCGACCTGTACCTTGTTTTGCAGTTCAGCACACATTCTGCCTGGGGTGCTCTCTCCCCACTTGGGCACTGGTGTAGTATTGGGTTGAGAGATCCCCCCCCCCTTAGCCGTGACCCACATCAGAGAGTTGGCTGTTGGTTTGAATGCTGGGATGGGTGACTTGCTTTCTTACTGCGCGAGCGTTGGTGCCCTGGAGCCTAGTTGGGCAGGCTGGGAGCGGGTTACCACAGGACTCCTGTCTCTGCCTCTCTTTGCCTAGGCCGCCAGCATGTGGCCCGGGTCTCATTGGTGGGGCCAGTACACATTAGTTTTGCTCTGATGGGGGCAGGGGTTCCTCACCTCTTTGCTGCCGTGATGACTCTAGCACGGGAGCTGGTAGCTTCACAAATTACTGCCCGCGGCCCTGGCCATTTTCAAATGGGTGGCTTTTCCCAATCAAGCTGCCTGCCATGTGAAGGGTAAATGCTGCGGGAGAGCGGCCAGTGGCGCGCCTCCCTAGGTGAGGGACAGCCACTGGATTGGGAGGTGTTGCCCCCCCCCCCCCCCCATGCCGCCTCAAACCCTCAGGTCGCGGGCCGTGTTGTACCCGCAGCGGGGCGGCTCTCATAGATCCCCTCTGGGCAGGCAGGGGTGCCGACGGGGCCCAAACAGGTGTCCCCCCCTCCCCCCCCCTCTGTGCCGGCCAGCCTCCCGGCGTGGATGGTTGTAGCTCAGAGTATAGGGCTCCATGGCTCTCGTATCTCTGGCTCGGCCAGCCCCAGCTTACTGCCTGTTCATACACGCAATTTTTGTCACGATATGATGCTTCATGTCACCACCTTCTTGTCAAGATTTTGGCCGTTACAGAGCTTGTGAGCTAGGCAGCCATACTTGTTGGCCGCTCAACAGCGCCCCAATTTCTACTTGACCTTAAGTTGAAGCTTTCGACACTCGTTATACACAAGCACAATGAATACTTTAAACTCAGATTCATGAATATCACAAATATCAGTTCTAAACCATTCTTTTTGAGCCTCTATGGCTCCACAACAACCTGTCAGGAGTGTTCCGCGCACCACCCTTCTGCAACTCTCCGCCTCCTGAGGCACACGCACCAATCTCACGCATGCGCCTTCCGCGCACTGCCACTGCACAGCCTCCTCTGTCAATTTTAAGTTTCTCAACACCAACTTCTGTATCACCTCGTGCTCTGAGTCCTATCCGCAGACCGAATGGGTGACATCACCACTTCACTAAACAAGGGAGTGTTAAAGATCACTTACAATGTTCACAATGCTAACGTCCCGTTACACAAACATTTACACAACCCCAACATGAACCTACAGCTTCTTCCCGCCTTCTAACGGGGTTACCAATATCTTTCTTGTTTAATCTGTACCTATAGCGTCGCCTTGCAGATAAAAACGCCTCCTCGAGATTTAACCAGACAAACACTGTCCGCAGTCTAGGCTAGCTCCCTTTGCTAAACCTTTACATAGGGATACCATCATCCATGACCCGAGCTAAAACGCCCAATCCATAGGGAATGCAATATTCACATACCTTATGTCATCTGTGCCCTTAAATCAATAGTCTAGGTTATTCACCAGAACCTTTTCCCTCGAGACTGAATGTGACCTAACCACAGAAATGACATCTACCTCTGCCCCTTTTCCTAATCTGCTCGAAAATACTCGACACTACTAGACAATACTCAACAAAACTTCTGATACTCAACAATACTTGTTACCACCCTCGAACCACCCATTACTTTTCCACTCCCCTTAGTTGCTGTGTGATTGAGTCTACACTTGCATGCCACAATCCACTGTCGCTGTTTGGCTGCTGGCTCTCCCAAAGCTGCTTCGCCACCCTTCTGGTCTGCTGGGCTCCTCACGGACCTCGTGCAGGATATTTCCAAGGTGGCTCCTGACAGCCTTTGTACGGGGGTGCACAGCCCGTCTCGGTTCCTGTGGGGTGCCCCGCAGCCCTCCAGGCACAGCGGCCGAAGAGGCGGCTTTGTGCCAAGCGGGTGTAACAACCCATCCTCTGCTACCAACTTGTTGGTGAGGTCCGGTATGCCAGTGGTCTGGGGGTCACTACGACCTCAACCGTTAGTTCCCAAGGGCTCAACAACCCTTGCCCCAGAACAAACGGAGGACTCGGCCAATGGCAAGTTACTGTTGTTTATTACAGGAAAAAACGAAAGCGATCATACAGGACATTAAAAAAATCTCCAGAGTCACCTCTCCCAAATCTATGTCAACCCTTTTTGATGCAGAATGTCGACACAATCTGGGCCCTCCTGGAAAAATCTGTCACACGTTTTGGTTGGGTGTTTCGAGTGGTATACACTATCTATTGCCCCTATAGACCTTGGTCAATTGGCCCTTACATGTCAGGTGGCTGGCCTGCCTCTTCCCCAAGAAACTATTACATTGTTGCAGGGTCGCACGATTACCATTGGCTCTTGCCCTCTGCCGTCCACCCCTGGATTTTTGTGCCCTGATTGGCTGGAACTGGTTTCCTCCGGCCTGGGAGCCAGCTCTGTTCTCAGCCCTCTGTGCACCTCTTCAGGGTGATGTGAATGACTTGTGTTGCCAATATATCTGTTGGCAATATCACTTTTGCCTGTGAGAGTGCTCTCCATGTTGTAAAGTTATTAACTTGGTCATGTTTCACTTCATGTCTGTGTTGCTGAGAACTGTTCGTCTTCTCATCGTTGGTGAATGATCATTGTCTGGCTCGGCCGCATCCTGTGGGAGGACCACAAAATCGAGCTCTTCTCGTCTGCAATTATGAGGATTTATTCTGTTTTTCTGCAGTTGGCCCCTTGTTGTTTTAGATTTGGAATGTGCTGCTTGTCTCTGACCTTTGCTGTGAGCCCTGGCATTCCTGCTCTGTGCAGCCTGGTTCTGCTTCCTCCTGATCTCTTGTCCTGCGGCTTGTGGCCTTATGTGATTTTTATTATACTCCTACTATGATTTCTGCACACCTATATTGCTCTGTTTCCTCTAGGTTAGTCATACTTGGTCCTACCAGGCTCCTTATGTGATCCTGTAGTTCTATAGGGTTAGTGGCCATAAGCATCTGCAAGCTTGCTCTGCATCTTTGTTGCCTTGTATTCAGCGTTTCTGCACTTAGCTAATGAGAAAAATAATAAAAGCTTTTGATGGTATTTTTATGTATCTGTCCTCTATCTACAGAACTGTGTAAGCATGTTCTTCATGTATACAAGTGTGTGTTTAGTTATGGATGGTTGCGAGTGTGCTTCATGGCTAACGTGGCTATGTCGTGGTGTCCCTACTGACGTCGGCATGGTGGTTTCTCTGCATTAGTCAACATCATTCATTGAGGCATTTGGGTCTACAACCTCTATTGAGGTACCTGTATCCATAAAGACACTCCCTGGATAAAGTTTGAATGGCTGTCTGAGAGAATATCTCTCTGCATACGTGTCGGTCACTGGTGCTCCTGGGGCCTATCCACTGGTGCTCCTGGGGCCTGTCCGAATAGTAAGTGACTTTGTGCGTTCTTCACTCTTCGGGCCATCATGTTCATGGGATGAGGTGGGGTATTCCTGGGACCCTTTCTTCAGTTTGGTTCTTGGGTAGTGGCAATCTTGACAATCAGTTTTTGGTGTCATCTGCTAAGTTGTAGGAGGTCAGTTTGTGGGTTTGAAGGATTTTCATCAAGGGGGACATGTTGTGGGGGGGTGGTGGGGAAGGCAGGAGAGGCTGGATGCTTGTGGAACAGGTAAGTAGGGAGGAAAAGGAGAGGGGATTGATCCATTACAGCGCAGTGATTAGAAAGACATCGGCTTTTTGAAAGTCAACATTATGGCCAGTGAAGTGATCCGATCTGTTTGATGTATGCTGATTTGATGAACTTTCGTACTATTCCTGTGTTTAGGGGCCAGGTTCATTGGGTGCGGAAGTGTGACGGTGTGGGTGACTATTTCTTTGTAGATGTCCGGGGGTAAGGTGGGGGGGGATCAAGGGTCGCTTGGAGATCCTGTGAGGTTGGTGTCCTAGATATCTTGTGGGGTGAGGGGAAGTGCAGGGGGGGGCAAGGGTCGCTTTGAGATCCTGCGAGGGTGGAGTCCTTTATAAGTGTGGAGAACGTTTCTTCATTTATTGGTTCAAAGCAGGAAAGTCTTGCTGTGATTGGTGTTTCACCAGTCATCCATGATTCAGTGGTTGTGTTCATATTTGCATGGTTTGTGTCGCTGGTCTGTTGGATTGTTTCTATTTTTGATCTAAGTGGTTGGTGGTGACGTCGTACAGTGCTTGTGTTGGGATGGCGCCTTTTTGCCGGATGACGTTTCTTTTTCTATTTGACTGTGTGTATGTGTATATATTCAATGAAAAAACTTTGTTAAATGGACATTATGGTTAAGTTGCACTAATAAAAACCAATGAAATTCAATGAAAAAACATTGTTTAAAGGGACGTTATGGTTAAAAGTAAAACCGAAAAACCTCAGAAATTTGCCAGTTATGGTAAGCTAAGCAACCATAGCTCACGCCACCACTGTGTACTGCTAAGACTAACACCCATGACATCAAAGATGACATCGCAAATGTCATTGATGACATCACAATTTGTAGACCTTACCCTTCTCATATGTTCTTACACTACTTTCCTTAGGGTTCAGTCACATCATTTGATGCATATACATAGGGGAAGAAGCAGGCCTGAAACACAGCAATCATTTCTGTGCATGAAGGTAATCAGTTAGGTTATGAACACTTTCTGGTAATTCTGCTGCTTTTTTGCTTACTTTACTTTCCCTGTATATGCTCATATTTGTATGCATTATGGTCTGTTTTGTGTGTAGTAGTACACTTATGTAGTAAGTGAGGCATTCTTAGCTAGTTATTACATGTTGCACAGTATGCAAAAGTCTGATACAGAAGCATTCACCATTTTACTATCCAACATTGCAACATTATAAATATTACACCTCTATGGTGCATGTTGCAGCCAATGCCTATGTTTCTGTATGAGTAGGTTGCTGTACCAGAAAGAACACTGCAATGAAATGTTGTTTATATCAGTAAATTGCTTATTCAACTACATAGTTCATAATACGTCTCCCAACCAACCCTGACACTTTTTTGCCAACATGATACTCGCAACCCCTTGTAGGGACTTTTCATGAAATGTAACTGTACATGTGATGTCATCAATGACATTTGTGATGTCATCTTTGATGTCATAGGTGTTAGTCTCAGCAGTGCACGGTGGTGGTGCGAGTTATGGTTGCTTAGCTTGCCATAACTGGTGAATTTCTGAGGTTTTTCAGTTTTACTTGTAACCATAACGTCCCTTTTTTAAAACCATGTTTTTCATTGAATTTCATAGGTTTTGTTAATGCATCTTAACCATAACATCTCTTTAACAAAGTTTGTTTCAGAGAATTCCATGGGTTTTTACCAGTGCATGCTATTTTCCTACAACTTACTGATATAATACTTGCCCCAATATAGCAAAGTTTTTGTCCAATTTACAATGCTTCACCTGCCATTTCCCACCTTCTAGCATCATATTTAACACTTCTATACTTTTTCCACTGTTTTTGCTTCCGTCTACGTCTGCAAACATCTAACGTCATTGTGGAACTTTCGGACAGTGCCACATGACCATGCGCTTGCCCGTTGCATGATAACGTGTCCATGAATATGTTTGCACTTTGCGTTCGGGTACTTGCTTTGAGGACAGTTTGGAAACTGCATTTTCTACTGATCTAGGAACTTTCAGGCTCTAAATGTACCCTTGCACAGCTCCTACACCTATTCTTACTCATTATCCATTAACAATCTAGTGCAAAGCACATACTTGGAAGAATAGTAGCAAAACTGCTATTTATCTTAAAAATGGCATCAGCTATTGCCATCCCTCCTCCCCAAGAGCCACCACCAGCTGGAGGACCCACACAATAAAAAAATCACAGTATTTCCAAAGACAATGAAGAGGACCAAGAAGATGAGGTAGAGGAAGTGCCTACATCTAGCACCCAGAGAGAATCAAGGGTGTGGCAGTTCTTTACCACTATTAGGAATGTACCAAAGGCGAAAACTACAAAAGTGAAATGCACTGAGTGCAAATTTGTACAGTCGCGGACTACCTGGACATTGCTTCTATGGGACCACCCCCATGGGCCGCCACCCGCAATGCTCTCAGAAAGATGGTTCCTTTCTTAGCAAGTAGTAGGCTGTCTTCCTCCACATAATCTTCCTCAAACAATACTGTTACCACACAGCCTACTTCTGTGGGACACAAAATCCCACCAGCTACCTTGCAAGCAATAAAAGAGGCTCTTGATCCATATCTTTGGAAGACAACAGTCCTCTAACATACCACTCTGCAGGGGGAAGCAATTTCGACGTGCGATTGAAGCTGTAATCAAGGAGCATGAGAAACACTGCCCACTACCAAGTACCACACGCGCACCATCTTCCCCTGTCCACCTGCCTCTCCATATTAGTGATTGGTGCCTCTTCCCTCATTTCCCTCCTCACCTTACGTTCTAACCTCTCCTGAAAACATTGTTTGGTTTTAAAAAAAAAAAAAAAAAAAAGGTTCCTTTTAGGAACCACCTTCAACAGTTAAAAAAAAAATAGAACTATAATAATCTACTATAATATATCTATAATAACTATAATAATATATATGTATATATAATAACTATAATCTATGAGAAATGTAAACTATAATAATCTACTTTACATTTCTCAGTAAAGTACATAGACTCAATATGTTTTTCCCACATTTCCATTAGCGTTTTGTTTTATGGGAATAATGTGACGTTCCTCCCCGTTCCAGGGACCGTAATGGGGGATAACGGGATAACGGCCTTGCAGCCTAGTTATCAGCCCAATCTAAGTGTCTGTGTGCACCCTGATGCCTGCGGGCTTGGGCGCAATATAAATCAATGAGCAGGGCTCCGGACCATTATTGTCCATTGCAGCCCCTGCAATGGGGGATAAAGGCCAACAGCACCCCTGGTTCTCAAAGCGGGAACCTGGGGTGCTAACAAATGTATTTTTAAGATGGTCACCATGAAAAGATAAGGCGGGCTCCGTACAGAGTCCCTTTCCATGGCAGCCTGCAGAACCCTATGACCATATTACCACAAGCACATTTTCTTCCCCTTTAAACCTATCCTACTTTTGAATAACTTTACCACATAGCCGGTCCCAGGTGGACATGGCCACTTTAACACAATTTTTCGCGTCTCGCGATCATGACCAGTAGCCAGATTGCCCGAGTCATGACCTTATACCATGACCCGGACAATCTGGCCACAGGCTATACCTCAGTCACCAAAGGTATATTAAATATATATATATTTATTTGTACCTACATCATGACACTGGTCAAAAAATGAAACACAGGCACATTTGCAAAAAACATGCTTCAAGGTCCTTGCCAATCTTCCTTACACGACTTTGCTTGAAATCCGCCCATGTTTTATTTTTTCATGGCAAACACCCATTTTCTGGCTTCTTAGGCCATATTCCATCCCATCTTCATCACCCCCACCTCCACCAGAGATTGTTGAGTTTGACAAGTGCAATGTTGTGTTTTACTGTTTTTTCCGCGGACACAGACAAAAGTCCTCAAATCCAACATGGTGGGTGTTTCAAGAAAACTGACGCATTTCACGCTTTTTCTCATCCAATCGGTGGCCACGCCCAATGTCCGCGGACTTCACGTCGCCCGATAGGCAAATCAGATGACTGTCCGCGGCCTGAACAGGGAAATGGTTCAGCGGAGCGGAGCCAGAGATCACTAATTTTTGTGACTTACGTTTAGCCTGTTTTAAAGAAAACTACTGGATGGAATTACATCAAATTTACAAAAGTATGCTTTCGGGACTAAGCTGCCGCTCCTGTCGTAAATTTGGTGTAAATCCGTCCAGCGGTTTGGGCTCTAGACATGAGCAGTTTTTTTCCCATTATGTCGATTGGGGGGGGAGGGGAGAAAATTGGGACCCCCCTCCTATAATTCTGCACCCCCTTGACGGAACCTCACCAAACTTGCCAGGAAAATTCAGAGTGGGCCATATACTTTTTTTTTTTTATTGCAAAGTTGGGTGAGGATTCGTCCAGGGAGGGCGCCCCAAAAGTGCTCTTCCTATTGGTTTAGCAACTTAACCCTAACTACACGGCCGCTAGAGCAGGCCGTGCAATGACTCTACATTGGCCCACAGAGACCTTTATCCGGATACAGTACCAATTCCGCCATAGATTGGCAGGTACAATTTGTTATGCATTGATGTTCTGGTGGTTTCCTAATGCACATTGCAAGACAGATTTAATATCACCTAGAATATTTGAATGATATCAATTGGCCTGGGGAATCAAAAGCTTATCCTAGTGGTGGTTGGTGTCACAGCAAACGGGCTCTTCTTGCTAGAAGTAGGAGCTGCAAAGATCCCAGCCGTTATAGTCCTTGGCTATTGTTCACACCTATTATCTGTATTTTGCCACGTTTCTTCTTTCTCTACTTAAATGAAGCCACAACTAATATATTTTATTTATATTTTTGTTCAGACAGTATAAAGTTGTCTCTACTTGACTAGTAGCATGTATAGTCGTCCCCTTCATTTGCAGTCAGGAATATTGCTAGTCACTGTGTGCCCCAGAAAGCTTTATCCTGTCCTCCAATGCGTAGCATTGGGGTTGGCAGTACCCCCACACATTATACCCAGCAGTGGGATTGACCAGTTCTCTCTCGAATCTGGCCCCCTCCTTATGTGCTCAGTAACTGATATGGCCAGACACCTTATTGTCTGAACTGGTATGGGCAGTCTTCCCCCAAGTGTTACGTAATTGATAAGCCCTTTACTCCCAATACCCATATATATAGTTATATAACCCCTTTTTGTGTGGTGTCTCAACAATAACTTCAAAGATTATAGTAAATTCCATTATACCCATTTGTAGGACCATGTGTGCAACTTGCAGTGTAGCAGATCTCTGTTGCAGGTGAGTGAGGTGATGAATCCGCTTCCCCCCCACCCACACACACACACACACACACACACACACAAATGTACTTGAGGCTTTTCTCATTGGTTAGCCACA
Source organism: Ambystoma mexicanum (assembly GCF_040938575.1). Taxonomy (NCBI): domain Eukaryota; kingdom Metazoa; phylum Chordata; class Amphibia; order Caudata; family Ambystomatidae; genus Ambystoma; species Ambystoma mexicanum. The sequence goes on along the minus strand of NC_090929.1, from coordinate 470,536,367 downwards.
TCACAGGTCTTGCCGTTGCCTAGCAAGCATTTAATACTCGGGCAGCCTTGGATCTGTCGCTGCAGTCAGGATGTTACCAGTGCCTGTGCTTGCCTGTAATTTCCATTGTTTGAAACTAAATATAGAGTGTATTGGATATCCAATCTGTATGTATTGAACACTGAGTGGTAACCCAGAGCTCTACTTGCAACACTTAGACATTCACAAAAACAAATTAAAATATTCAATATTTTCCATTAACTAATGAATATGAAGGAACAAAGAACCTCCCCCTGCCCCTCTACACACACCTCAGCACCATTAGGACCCAATAACGTTTGTCAGTAGGAAATTATGAAGAAACGTTCCATATTATCCACATACCTCTTTTTCTTCGAGTTTTTCGCATACATTTTCGTGTAGGTGAGTGAGATGCTGGAGAACCTGAAAGAAAAAAGTGTTTCCATGCATCCTGCCCTATCTTCAGTCCTTATTAAACTTACTGTTATGGTAGAGAATATTTTGATTGGGCCACTTGAGAAAGTAGATGGGAATCGCAGCACTACCCTACAATTGGTCCAGTAGCTTTGCCGGCTCCCCAGCCAATTAATCTGAACCAATCTTTCAAAAATGTTTGTTTTAGGAGCCAGGCAATCAAACTAGACTAGTCTCATTTCCATATTTCTGCAGATGCTCCTCCCCTTAAGAATCACTTCTGCGTGTGAGCCCAACAAACCTCGTGAAGTGCCTGCATCGTGTTTATTTGACAATGGAAACGGAACTCCATTTGTGCTCCAAAACAAAGCTCATCCATTGTTGAGATTAAGCTTCACCATTCACTCATATGCCACAACTGACGGACAAAACCAATACAGAAAACAAAGAATTTAGCTGTCGCCGAAAGGAAATGCAGTTGCAAAAAGCATGTGTTTCCAATTAGACATGGTCTAAAAGATCATTCACCTCCTACCATCTAACCACTAAATGGAACTTCTCGGATAATAACCACGTTACACCTGAACTGCAGTAATAATATCTACAAAGGTTTATTTAAAGTTTTTTTTTTTTATTTTTTTTTTTTAAAAAGGCTACAGTAATTCGCAAGCTAGGTAATCCATATAGATCGTCTAGGTCTGAGGAAAGTTTCAGCAAACGTCTGCAGGAGGTGGGCGAGCGACAGGAAAAAGTTAAAAGCTGCACATAAATCAGAAAATGTGTTTGTAAAGAGATGCATTATGATTTCAATCATTCACATTTATTTGAAAAGCGTTAAATTGCTTTGGGTACTACCTTGTAGCACTGAGTGACCATTTAGTAGTGCATTGATACGTGTAACTGCATTTCAGATAGACTGTATTCGGACACCTTGCTTTCATCATGCGAGGTTAAGAAACCATCCCACTAACCTAAGCAAAAATTCTACAGCCAGAAGCTATGTGTGGGGGTTGTGCGGTACTGTGAGGCCAAATGAGTGGCTACTGTCTGTACCGTTGGGGTTTGAAATGAAGCATGAGTTTAGATGGTGCTATGCATGAAAAGCAAGAGGACGTTGTGATGCAAAAACTGGGTGCGTGTAGAAGTAGGAATATGGTAGGGACACACAGAACTAGCATTGAGAAGATACAATGGGGTTGTGGCAGAAGGGAGTGTGATTGTTTAAGGGCGAGTGTGTACTAGGCAGTGAATTAGATAGAATGTTGATGTAGAGGGGGGTGGGGCGAGGAGGACATTTTTGGTAACAAGCATTTTCCAGTTTTGTCGCTTTCTTTTACCTTGGAAGAAGTACTGGAATTAGTGCAACCATGGTTGTGCGATGTGCTCGGAAAGCTCCTTAAGCGTAAAAGCCAGAATTTCCAGGTAGCCCTCTATAGGCACCCCACTGTAAATTCTAGATCTGTAATCCGAGACTGCCAAGCCAACTGTTCGAAGGGACAGAGCCAAGGAAAAAAAAAACAAATTGAAATATGCGAGGGGCCCCACTGGGAGAAAAGGAATGGAGAAGAAGGAAGTGAAAACCACCGTACAGGAGCTATAGGTGCATGGCCTCTCCATGAGACTCATTTCACCAATGTGAGCTGTGGGCTGTGTGGAGCTGATGAGTTGGTAGTATTTAACAGCCCTGCAAACTCTACTCCATTACCACTTGAAGAAAGCGAGTATGCCACGTATAATATAATTCTATGCTTACTGATGTCTAAGAGCAAAGACGTGAAATGGAGCCGAGAGCTCAAATATGTTGTGAAATTCATGGAAAGAGTTTATGAAATATATAAAGACAAACGTGACCGGGTGCGGATTTCAGATTTGATGGAGCTAAAGCCAGCTTTTGAGTGTCGCAACACAAAATAGGGGCCCCTGCTTTTGAGTTCAATTATTTGGTATAGTACATAGTCTTTAGAATAACATGTGGAATACAACTCGATATTCTTTTGTGCGATTTATTTCATACAATATGGAATCAAATGGTAACGTATTCAAGTTACCGGTGTACATTCATACATGGGGGACAAAACAGTCTATTGATTAGTTATGATTCTAGTATTCTACCCCTTCCCTCGCAGGATCTATAATTGATCTCGCGGGAGGCATTGTATCCAACCAACATTCACACATGCATTTTCTCACGCTTCCATAAGACAAGAACTGTAATTGGTGTAAATTCAACAACACAATAACGCAAAGAAAATGCGTTGGAGACTGATTAAATTTAATTGTCTCCTTTCTGGTATACAATTCCAGCAAGTGCTGTTACTAACGGACATTCTGTGCCATTACTCTGTAAAACGTGGCGCATGAATGAGTATAACGCCTGTGCCTCTAAAGTTGACGCTCATGCACTCAGAGGAGTTTTTGAGTGTCGGGCATGACCCTGTAGGGAAGAGCTACTGTGAGGGAACCAGGAGCTACCAGGAGATGCTACTTTAACTTTTTGCCCCTTATGCATGATCCGTTGTCTTTTAAATATGTATTAGATATCTTCTTTATTACAATTCTCAAATAATCAAGCCAATCAAGCCAAAAGTAGCTCCTGGTAGCTGACGGTCTCAATCTAACCGAGCTCTGCTAGAGTAGAAGCAAGGAGCTCAATAGCTCCCAGCAATTTTGAAACCTGTGCATGGTCCATCTTCAGGTCGCTTATTGTAAAAAAAAAAAAATGCCTTTGGTTCAGTTCATGGAGCCTAAGCTCCTCACGCTATGGCAGAGTATACAAAGCTTACCACCGACTGTCCCTGTTCTATCGTTTGCACTGTATTTCTGTTCTCTGCACACTCTTGTCTCTGAAACCCTGATGGTCCATCACACTTCTTCTGCGCATATACCCAAAGAACTACCATCTCCCCAATGTGCCTCTTGGCCCTGAAGCTCTGCTCACTGGTCGTTGGCCCACAAGCTTGCCATGTTCTGCCATTGCACAACAAACTGCCTAAGGTGGGTAAAATGAAAATGTTGAAAAACTGACGTACACAGTGCTGTGGAAGCCATAATACTTCCCTGCAACTATTTTCTGTAGATGCCTTTTTGTTGAGGTCTGAGGGTAGCGTGAAGGAAGGTGGACCTTTTTTCGTAGGTCTAAATGTTACAGAATGTTCTCCGACAGCTTTTGGCACAGAGACATGATGGTAGAGGGGCAGGGAGTTGTCTGTCTGTCTTGGGAGTGGCGTAAGGGTGTTATGAGTTTTCAGGAGATGTAAATTGTATAATGTACAAACTGAAACTCATACGCCTCTTTGTTCAGTTCATATGAAAGATGTACATTTTGTATTTATGCTGTTCCCAGTGAAACTATGCTTAGACACGGACACTGCTTGGGCACTCTTGGTGCTAAGCAGGCCAGAGAGCTAGCAGTATGATAAGAGGACAGACCAGGTTGGATTCCACAGTTGGTATCAAAGCTGCAATATGCACCTTAACTGCAGTATCGAAGTAATGACGTGTTTTGTGTTTCGTTTTTTTTTTTGTTTTTTCTTTTTTAATGGAAAATATGACTGCCATTGCGCATGTGCATTTTTATATATAGATACATCTTAAATCGTTCATATGTCAAAATTGGCCAAGGTTATTTTCAAAAGAAAATTCGGTGCACCAATTCCTGATCTAGGTGCATGCCAACAATTACAAAAATTCAAGGTGCCAATTTCGAGATATTTGGACTGTAAATATTTTTTGTTCATTCTTTTCTTTCTCCTGGAGTAAAACCTCATGTTAAAAGCTGTTCAAAACATGATCAAAGTGACATGTTTTTTAACCTGTGAAGTTGTCCATGCAGAGGCGGCTACCTCAATTTTTCTGGGAAATATTTTCAGAATTTTACATGGAAGGGTTAAAGAGCTATTAAAATACGTTATTTTCTGACACGCCATGTCTTAATCTTAACTGTCATGTACCAGCACAATGGCATCATGTATATTGCACAATAAACTATTTTAATTACTTTGGACATCAAATAATGTGCAACAGCACTTGATGCTTTCCATTTTATTTAAGTTTTGTTGTTGAGGTTTTACGAGTGATAAAGGAGGGGGCGGGTGACGTCAGGGAGGGATGGTGGAGATTTATGCACTCTTAACGGATTACTAACAGGGTAATAGGGTAATATGTTTTAAATGAAATACCTGAAAAGAATTTCAAAAGTCCGGATAATTCCTACTCTGCATGCGTAGTTTACTCATTCATATAAAACTGAGATTTTGTGGCATTTTGATGTGAAGGGGCTTGTTAAATGAGGCACAGCCTCCGTCATGAGCACTGACTGTTACAGACGAACACGTTATTACAACTGCAGTTTTGCCTCCTTCCTGAACTGCACCGCTGCCTGCCAATTTTCCCTCCTTTACAATTACTTTTGATGATAAAAATAACATACATGGTTTCCAATTTTTCCTTTGCGTTCAAAAAGCAAATTCTCGTGAAAAACAAAGATGGAGCTGTAACTTTGCTTTTAAAAATTCACTGCCACCACTTTGAACAATGCACTATGGGAGATGTGTAAAAGATTTTTGGTATGGAGGGGCATCCATTCTTCTTTGTCAAATGTTTAAACTGCTGGACGGATTTACACCAAACACAAAATAACATCTGCAATGCTAGATAGTGATTGGATGTATGCTATACATTGAGATGATAGATCTTTTTTGATAGATGCTACTGACACCACTGTGTTTACAGTTTTATGGGCATTGCCCTTCACCAATCATTTGACTTTAACCTACAAGGCTGTCCACCAGCTTAGAAATTACAATTCTGTGGATGTTCTCGGAGGATGCAGAACAGAATTTTGAGCTTTAATTATCCAGATTTAGGAAGTGCTTTATTTTAACTGTCTTTATAAAAAAAAAAAAAAACTTCCTCCTGGACATATTTACTCTGATCTAATTTTGTGTGTGTCTTTTATCAAGTGAACTGCATTTTTGGTTTTGTAACCTGGTACAGGGTGCAAAATGCGTACTCGCTAGTATGCAGTTAAAGTATAAAAGTGTGAACTATGCTTAAGAGCAACTAGAGACCATGCAGATGGCGGCAGCAGACGTATAAATCCCTATAACCGAACATAACAAATGTTGTTATGGCTTTCATTGTAGATCACTGAAATTCTCTGACAAGCTCTCCACTGCAACACGTTATCTTTGCCTCCTGCAGATCAAAAATGATGTCTCGGCAGGCCTTCCTCTGCAGCCTGGGCTCCCTCTACCTGTCTCTTCTCTTCGTGTTCCTGTTGATGGACGTCTACGCCAGGCCAGCAAACAACTCTGCCCTGAAGCTAAAGCCTGTGGACAACAAGGACGAGAATGAGATCCTGCCACCGGATCACCTGAATGGTGTAAAGATGGAGATGGACGGGCACTTAAACAAGGACTTCCACCAGGAGGTCTTCTTGGGAAAGGAGATGGAGCATTTTGAAGAGGACTCTGAGCCAATGAGGAATCGGCGAAAGCTTATGGTCATATTTGAAAAGTAAGTGGTTGTGGATATCCCTTCATCAAAGTACTCTTCTTAAAATAAATGTATACATCATTTAATTTAAAATGCTGTGACTGTTTTGTTGAACTTGAAATCTGTCATTTTTTAATTTTGTAACAAAATTACCTGTGTAACGTTACGAGTGCTGTGAAATAGGGTTTCGTTTTCAGTGTCTGGCTACAGAGCAAAGAGTCCTGGATTATAATCCTTTTTCCCTTCCATAACTACATTGGGATCTCCAAGGCGTATCACTTAATCTCCCAAGTTAGTAATTTCCTTTTCCTTGCACTTTCGGAATGTTTCAATTAGTTGACTGCTTGTATACAATACTGAATAAAAACTGCACAGTCCTTGTAGATCACTGTTTGAGGCTAGCAGGGCTTTTTTTGTTTAAAGTCAATCACCCTTGCAGCAAGTTTTGTTGCAGAAAGCTACCAGGCAGTACGGATAGAAACTGATGGTCCGAAAGCCATTCTGTCATATCCAAAGTACCCCAGGTGCCATCCTCTTGCCAGTCATTTTTTAGTCTGTACGTGGAGTTAGTAGGAGAAATCTTGACAACCCAAACATCTAATTGCAACAGTATGTAGACAAGACTGTTGTACCCCTCAGATTTAACTGTGTATATGTTGTTGCCCACCTCAAAGAATTAGAGAAAGAAAGGGTTTGCTCTCAAACTGCGCACACACATAGAATAATAAGCAATTGCAAATTAAATGAGTGGTTTTAATCAGAATTGGTGCAGCCTGACACGTGTTTCGAGCTTCCCGCTCTTCTACTGAGGCTTAATCTTGGCTAGTGTGTATTTTGAATACAAAGGTAGAAGTTGAGTAATCTGACAAAGTTAGGCGTGGGCTCCCATTATTTTGCAGTTGCACGAATGAATTTTCAGTAAATTATTATCTTGCAGTACTTTCACTGCTATGTGGGGAACTGGAGAGTTCCCCACATAGCAGTGAAAGTACTGCAAGATAATAATTTACTGAAAATTCATTCGTGCAACTGCAAAATAATGGGAGCCCACGCCTAACTTTGTCAGATTACTCAACTTCTACCTTTGTATTCAAAATACACACTAGCCAAGATTAAGCCTCAGTAGAAGAGCGGGAAGCTCGAAACACGTGTCAGGCTGCACCAATTCTGATTAAAACCACTCATTTAATTTGCAATTGCTTATTATTCTATGTGTGTGCGCAGTTTGAGAGCAAACCCTTTCTTTCTCTAATTCCAATTTCCAGTGGGAATTTGGCAGGCTCCTACTCAAGCTCTCAGCCGCAGCCCTATCACAGCCACATAAGTTACCGTTCTATGCGCTGTATCCTGCTGGCCTTTTCTGCCACTTTTTCTTCACACCTCAAAGAATGCCTATCACTTTCCTAAACGTACGTTGCTGACAAGCAACTTCCTAAAACCCAATCAAAGTGTTATTCAGGAAACCACCCAAACAAGGTGATTCATGACGGGTTAAACGAGTTTAGAAGTATTCACACGCCAGCTGGTGCCTAACGTTGGTTCTTTTTTAAAATATTTTTTAATTATTTTTTTATTTAACATTTATTTATTTTACTTCACACAGCAACATAGGGCAAGCGGTGAATAACAATCACTAATTACAATAATAGCATGTACAGTGGGCACATAACAATAGCAGTAGGAGCAAAGGAGTAACATAGCGAAGATCAGTCACATGTATAGTAGATGTAGCCTTCGGTACCATTGTTCAGGTAGGAGATCAATCCAGACTGGATGGTATAGATGAAGGGGTGTCTGCCTCAGCTGAGATGGAGGCAAGGTAGGAGCGGAATTGTGGCCACACATCTCTGGGTCTAGAAATTAACGGGAGTTGTGTCCCCATGCCTCTTCTGTATTGGAGGCCCAGGTTACGGCAGCTAGCCACTGTTCATGTGTGGGTACTCTGGGACGGCTCCAACACAACCGGAGACGTCGTACTGCAAGTAGCATACACAACCCAGCAAGTTTTCGAGAGTCGCGGTGGAGGCCAGGGAAATCATGAGAGGCATTTCAGTGGAGATGGGGTAAATTTGTGATCCAGGATAGTGGAGAGTGTGGAGCAAATCTCGGACCAGAATTGAGTGAGATGGGGACCAGTCCAGATCATGTGGATATAGGTTGCATCTTAGATCTACACCTGGGGCATCTGGGAGAGTGGTCCGGTTACATCCAGTGTAATCGAATTGGTGTGTAGTGATATCTATGTAAGACTTTGAATTGGATCATTTTAAAGCGGGAGTTGAACAATACCTCTGGTGTACAGGCGCACATCCGCTTCAAGCGCTGGTGGGTTATATCTAGACCAAGGTCCCTAGCCCATGATTGTTTGTTTATTACTTGTATTGCGCTCCAGACCCATAGGTGTCAGGGCGCATTGCAGAAGAAAACTTACATCTTAGTTACACAACATCATCATAACATCCAGTTTACCGATAAGTTACACATCAATATTAAAGTGACATAACATACAGTTTACCTCTTATCTACGCAATAGACAAGATAGTGTACTTATATACAGGTTGGTTACACATCAATATTATAGTATCATAGAATCATATAGTATACAACTTAGCTACTCAGTAGAAGTGATAATGTACATATAATACAGGATGGTTCATAAGTCGGAGTGGTTCGTCCGTCAAGAGGGTCAAGGCAGGCATTACTTGTCTGAATCTTTGAGCCATGTTATAAAGTTCTAACGGAATGTCGGGTATGTTTGATCCACTCGCAGAGGCGGGGGTAGTGAATTCCAAAGTAAAGCTGCTTTAACCATGAAACTATGTCCCTCCCCCCCCGCCCCCACTCTAGAAAGTTTGAATCTTGGAACTAAGAGACTGTTAGTACTGGATGATCTAGTATGTCTAATGGGGATAGTTTTAGTGAATCTGTCTGCGCGATAACAGGGTGCTGCATTGTTGAGACATTTGAATGTGAGTGAGGTGACTTTTAACTGGATTATTTTGTAAGTAGAGAGCCAGTTATTTAGTTTACTAATTTAAGATATGTGCGCTCTCCTGGAAATACCAAGAGCTCCTCTCAAGGCGTTATTCTGGAGGAGCTGGATTCTTTTAATGGTTACCTTGTAGGCTCCAATGTAGAGAGCATTACAGTAATCCAACTTCGACAGAACAAGCGCTCTTGCCAAGGTAATGCAACTGTTGTTGGAAAGGTAAGGTTTACCTGCTCTAATTAATTTGCAGGTATATGCGGTGGAGGATGCCATCGTATTGACCTGTTTATTGATGGTGAAGGTCGAATCCAAATAGACACCCAAGGTTTTCACCTTGTTGGCAGTAGCGATAAGGTTGTCTATGTTGAAGGATGGATATCTAGGTCCTAGTTTTTTAAGAGTGGAGGAGGTGCCCAAGATGATAATCTCCGTCTTGTCATCATTCAGGCATAGTCCATGTGTAGCCATCCATGCCTGGATGATGAGATACACGCTATTCACCAAGGCCAAATCCTTTTCATAATCCCCAGTAAGTGGTAGGAGAATCTGGGGCACTCCACAAGTAATGGGGATGGGGTCTGCAGAGGCTGTGGTTGAAAAGACAGTCCTGTTAAAGGATTGGATCCATGGGGGGGCGTGGCCTGGACGCATGCGGTGAAGTCCGCAACCTGTCGCGGTCTTGCCCATGATCCTGTAACGGACGATAATACGGCGTCTGAACTGAGAGAGCTGGCATAAAAAGCATCAAAAGCAACAGCAGAACCCTTTTGCTGCGCTCGACCGTGTTGCTGGGCGAAATCGGTACCTGCAATGCAGTGAACGGAGCGCCTGTATAGACACCCCTGTGAGACCCAAGATGGCGGCTTCCAGTGCGGAGGTGGATTGAGTGCCGCAATAGCGGGGAGGCAGTGAGCGCCGGCAAACATACTGGACGAGGCAACGGTCCCAGGCTCCTCTGAGTGAAGTTGAAGCAGAGCACGACTAACGCCGACACGAGTGAGGCACAACACAGCTCTGGGACCTTGTCGCATACGCGGCGCACTAAACGCAGAGGGAGACCCCTGTTGGAGGACGAGCACGGGAGGTGACGGGGAGTCCCTGCGGTGCATAAAAGTTGGGATTGAGGGGACCGGCCGAGGCCCGCTCCTGCTGCGCGGCGAGCTGGAACGGCGGCGCCTGACTGGAGGATTGCCGGGCCTGGAGACCGTAAGCTCGGACAACAGCAGCCTCCCCACGGCGTGATCCACACACCTGCTGGGTGAAGATGTGAAGTGTACCCGATTGAAGGAAAGGACTGAGATGCAGTAAGAACAGTCCCATAAGTAACGCATCAGGCTGCCAGAAAACGGAGGCAGGATCCTTTACACCATAAAGCACCCAAAATACATGTGATCCACAGGACGTCACCTCAGGTCTGATACTCTGGAGGCTATGGGAAAAGCTACGTAAATCACTGAATTAGGTGACTGAGGCCGGAGTAACCTAGCTTGACCCAGCACCACACATCACCACAGGACCACCCGGAGGCCTGCTGCGATCCGGGCCGCGGTGAGTGGTTACCCCTTACTAAATTGGATACTACCCTTCAGTGCCGGCCTCTATAGAACTCACTAGGGTGGGAAACGATACTAACCAGACGGGACCGCCAGGTGTTTCTGGCAGTTAATTAGAACGGGATAATCACAGCAGGCCTGAGGGTTGGGCTCCCACTCCGAATTAGATCGTGGCACACAGGCACATGTGCCTGAATGCTGGAGGCAGCAGACGGATTATAAAGCCCGATGAGGTGGAGACTGGAACAGCACTACGACTCCACTCTGTGACCATATAACACCCGAATGAGGGCCATCCGCAGCGGACCTTTCGGCGCTAACTCTGGTCACAAGCCAAAGCTTATAGTGCAGTGGATAAAGCTGGAGCTCCCAAATCGGGCTATATCGCCCCCAAAGAACAGATCTAGAGCTACGATGGATGCCTTCACGACGACCATGCCAAAACGACAACCGTCGCGGGAAGCCACTCCCCCGACGGAGACACCAACCCAACATCTATGGAAGACAAGATGGGTGAAATTAGGTCAGACATACAGCTAATGAGGCTAGACGCCCGCAACCTGACGGAAAGGGTGACCAAAACCGAAGCTTCCCAGCAAGAAACTGGTGAGGACACACGTGAGTTGAAGGCAAAAGTCCAGGAACTAGAATCAACAGTAGCTAGGCTAGAAGCTCGCTCAGAGGACGTGCACGCCGCAACAATGTTCGGATTATCGGAATCCCGGAATACATGGATGGCCTGAACCCAACTGAGTTCATTGAAATGCTGCTACAGGAAATTGGAGCAGGAAAACTTACCCAGGGGTTCTCTGTAGAACGTGCCCACAGGTCTCTCCAGAAAAGGCCGCCACCAGGTTCATATACACGCCCAATAATGGCTAAAATTTTGAACTTCCGGGACAGGGAGGTAATATTGCGGTTCTCAAGAGAAGGCGGAGTGATCAAGAAGAATGATTCGGCAATAGTCATATACCCGGATTACACCCCCACGGTGCAACGAGCACGGAACTCCTTTATACCAATAAAGGCCAGACTGCTGAAACTCTGCCTGAAATATGTTACTATACCCAGCTAGGCTTAAAATACTGTACAAAGGGAAGGCAATCTTCCTTGAGACTCCAGCGGCGGCAAATATGTGGCTCGAGCACAACAACCTCGCCGACGATACAGAGGAACTTGAAAAAGGAATCAAGCGCTAAAGGAACAACTGAAACTGTTCAGGAAAAGGACCACGTCACTATGCAACTATGACATTGTCTGCGGAGCCTGAATCAACGCTGTAACGATCAGAAGTTTTAATTGGGCAGGATCGCGAAGGCCCGTGTGCGAGAGCGTCAACGACCCACTCCACCCAACACAGTGCAGGCCGAATGCCTACACACCACCCGTACCAAAAGGCCTGGAGAGGCCCCGGAGGCTCGGGAGCCCCGAGCGTTGAGTTTGGAACAACTGCTGGGGGCAGTTGCTGGTTCTTTTCTTTGGTTCATACATCCTACGAGATGAAAGTTGGTAAGTCTCCAAATGTCGATAAGAAGACAAGGAATGGGAGGGTTGACATGGCAAACTTGATGGGTTTAAATTTACAGCTACTGTTACTCAGCGAATTAGACGGGAAAGAACAGGAAATTCTGAGACTGGAAGCGACCCCCATAGACACCCCGAAGAGGGAAGAAGAACTTGGAACACTTAGAGAGAATTGCGCTGAAGCATGGAGCAGATTAGCTAAATTTGACTATCACTAGAACAAACAGATCACACGCAGAAGCAGACAAGCCTGGCCGGTTATTGGCTTGGCTATGTAAGAAAGAACACCCCAGATACATAACCACTACATTGCGGGATGAATTTGATGAAACTCATAACACCCAACAGGGAGTTAATGATACTTTAGCGAGTTTCTACATGCAATTATACTCTCACACAGACCGAGTCCCCCAAGACCGAATACTGGATACCCTCGATGATATTGACCTGCCCAAACTATCTCCCACACAATCTGAAACCTTAGATATGGATATCCCAACAGAGGACATAACCGATACAATTAGATCCCTGGCGACATGTAAAGCCCCGGGCAGCGATGGGCGGCCCCCAGAATTTTACAAGGCGAATGAATCTTCCCTAGCACCGCTACTACACAAAGTCTTTTTAGAATCCTATGAAAAGGCAATCCTACCCGAGAGCATGAGGGAAACTCTGGTGGTCCCAATGCTTAAGCCTAATAAACCCGCAGACATGTGCGACTCTTACCGCCCCCTTGCTATGCTGAATTACAACTTAAAAATACTCACAACAATCCTAGCCAAAAGACTATCCAGAGTAATTGGAGACATTGTACACTCGGACGAGAATGGTTTCGTGACTGGTCGTAACACGACCATGAATCTGCACAGGCTCTAGCACATAATAGCTCAAACCGATACAAGCAAGGAATGTTATGCACTGTTGTCCCTAGACGCCATAAAGGCATTTGATTCTATATATTGGGAGTGGCTGGTGGCGGTTCTAGAGGGATTCGGCTTTTGCCAGGGGTTCATCAGGTTGATTAAAATACTTTACAATAAACCGAGAGCGCGGCTAAAGTCCGGAAAGTATCTCTCTGAATCCTGGGACGTCTGCAGGGGAACCAGGCAAGGTGGCCCACTCTCGCCCGTGCTCTATATCTTAGGCTTGGAGCCTATTGCTATTTACTTTAGGCGACAGTTTTTCGATGCAGGCATAAGGATAGGTGGGGTGGATCATATAATTTCACTATATGCTGATGACGTATTGATCTATGTCAACAACCCTCTCCTTAACGTGCCAACAATGCTAGACGTCCTTTACAACTACGTCAAGGTCTCGGGCATACACTTCAGCAAAACCAAATCCTGTTTGTTTCCGCTGGCAGGACTTAGGGGTAGGTCGGTTGAAGAACTCCCATCAGTGGGTGTGAGTTGGCAAACCACTACGTTCCGTTACCTTGGGATCCAGATAATGCATACCCCAGAACTAATGCACGAACGTAACGAACGTAACACGAAGGCGGCACTTACGGCACTGCGTAAGTCCATGGGATTCTGGGCTAAATTACCTCTATCTATGATGGGCAGGGCCTCCATAGTCAAAATAATTGTTCTTCGTAGATTTTTATATGGGTTCCAGAATGTGCACTTCTACATCATTAAACCCTTCTTTCTACTGCTCAATACGATAGTCCGGGACTTTCCACTTCAAGAGATACATCATTTGATATTCTAAACCCAGTGTGAAGATTTTGATGCTGGGGTCACTAACACCGCCCTAACGTGTCCTGACGAAAGTCTTATATGAAGTTAAATAAAATAGTTTTTTCAGTTAATATGCTAGCTTTTGTGCATATCTTGTGAGATTGGTTCTATAACAAGACTATGTGGTTTCTGCATGGGCCTCATCCTTATCTAGACCTTGAGTCCGAGAGTGTGACACCAATAGGTAGCTTGTCTTTGGGAAAAACCTTTTTTTCGGCCAAGTGGGAAACCGACATGGGACGGTGATGTCGGATAAGGAATGGGATAAAGCGCTGTCGTTCCCTAAAGAGGTCTCTAGAAACCATAGATTTTGACTGATCCAGATAAATGTATTATACTGCACCTACCTAACCCCAAATAGACTAGCTAGATTCAACAACTCTATGCAATCGAATTGCACCTGGTGCAGAACTGATAATGCAGACCTGATCCACATGCTATGGAACTGTAACAAAACTCAGACATTTTGGTCAAAAATAAAGCAAATGTGTGCAGAGGCTGGGCTGACCAGATACGAATGGACTCCGCACGAATGCCTTTTGGGTACCTACCCCAGACTAGCTAAATTCAAAAGGCATTCGTGCGGAGTCCATTCGTATCTGGTCAGCTAAATTGATGGACTTAGTGTGCATACTGGCAGAGAGATCTATGGCCATGTCATGGAAAAAACCCTCCGATCTTCACGGTATGGCGCAGAGAACTTGAAAAATGGGCGAACGCCGAAACAAGGGCCTGGGAGGACAGTGTAGCCAGATCTACCGAAGACTCGAGCATGGCACTAGCTGCATGGAGAGACATCATGGCAAAACTATTCCACTCCCCGGACTACAAACCCCCTTGAATAATGTTTGGGCTAATCTCTGATGCACGCAGCCAACTAGGTCCTCTAACATAAGTTCATCATGGATCAAAAAGACTCTGGAAGCGATTTCCGTGAGTGGAAAGTGTCAATTTTGCACAGTTAAATCTAAGACCGGACAATTGTCCGAAGTGTATGACGTCTTCAAGAATCGGGGGCCAGGTTGCATTCAGGGGAGCGGATAAAAAGTAAAGAGTCGTCTGCATACAGGGAGATGATATCGGGTGCATCCAATAAATGGAGGCCATGGTGTGAATGTGCCTGCTGTAGTCTATCAGCCAAGGCTTCGATTGCTATGCCGAAGATCAGAGGCGTGAAGGGACAGCCTTGTCTCGTGCCACAAGCTATACAGAAGGGGCGAACACCTGTCTTCCGTGCGTTCCCTGGCTACTGGGTCCGAGTACAATAGTTTAACCCATGAAATAAATCTGGGTCCAAATTTGCATTTTTCAAGCACCTGCCAGAGGTAGTTCCAGGAAACGGAATCAAAGGCCTTCTGCATGTCGAGGACTGCCGACACTGCGTGGACGATGGGGTTGATCTGACTGATAAGAGACGGCGTAATTGAGAGAAGTGGATCTGCCTGGAATTAATCCGGACTGATCTGGATGTATGATGTGTGGCATGTATGGGGTCAACCGTAGAAAATCTTGACATCGCAATTTATGAGCGAAAGGGGTCGATATAACCCGCATTGAGTTGGAGGCTTACCCGGTTTGAGCAGAATGGTCATGAAGGCTTCGCGAAGGGTGGGAGAGAGTGCGCCCAGCTCGCAGGATTAATTCCACAATGCTAAGAGGTGGGGAATCAGGCGTGGTTTATAGTGTTTGTAAAATTTGATCGGGATGCCGTCGGATCGGGGGCCTTACCCGAAGCAAGAGTCAATGGCGTCTGATATTTCTTCAGATGTAATAGGCATGTCAGAGTGGTGCTGGTGTCTCTGGAGAGAACAGACAAAGGAAGGCTGTCGAGATACTCATCTATTTCCGACCTGGGGACAGTGTCAACATTGGTGTATAAAGTGGAGTAGAACGATTGAAATTGTGCGTTGATGTCCTGCGGGAGAAGGGCCAAAGAGCCATCGGGTCTCCCTATGGCCGGGATGTGCTCTGATCCTGGATGTGCTCTGATCCTGTCTCCCGACGGAGGAGTCTAGACAAAACATGGCCCAGGCGCTCGCCCTCCCCATACCGCCTCACCAGTCCGGGGTTGTCTATGAATTGCCTCTCCCTTTCAGCGTGGGCCCGAAACGTGTCTAGCTCGACGCTAATGTCGGAAAGGATGGCTGAAGTGTGATGTTGGGAATATTGTGTCTCAAGGGAGGAGAGTGCTGCTTCAGTGTTTCTCGACGGATGACCTTGAGGATCCCTGACTCCTTGGAGATGGCTATCTGTAACGCTCACCTGATTGCCGTAGAGGCGCCGGTCTTGACTGGGCGTATACCGTATCTTCAAAGGTGATGTGTAACACACGGCTGGCTCTTTGGGCTGGACCTCTGTGCACTGTATGTCTGACTCGAAGGGTAAGATATCTGCAGATAGAAAATATGGGATTAATGAACTGGGTTATTGAATGTCTCTCTTCTTCCCTTTCTCTTCTCCTGTAGAACCCCAAAGGTTAACGCTCTCACCTTAGGTAAGTGAACGCCGTGCTCTCCATCTGCCTCGGGGCAGGGTGCTGTAACCAGTTTCTTCACTGGATAAGGGGAGCAGGCCTCTTGACTTCAGAGGACTGCTGTCCGTCGTTTACTGCACGAACGGTAAGTTTCGAGTAATTCTAATGTCTTTAAAAGTCTTTAGTAATGATGTCTCTTGTTTTGCAGGGTTCCGGCGATGGCGGATGACGGGCTGAAGCGAGTTGAAGATGGAGCCCGTGTGATGAATAGAAGCGCCTGGAAGCACGTAAGTAAGCGCTTGTTGCCTGCTTCACGATGCGCTCTAACTGTCTTTTTATTTTGCAGGTACAAGCTCGGAGCGGCTGCAGGGTGCCGGAATACCCACTGGGTTAGATGTGGAAAGGAGTAATGGCACGTGAGTATTAAAGTTCCCCAATGTCTTTAAACGCACCTTGTTTTGTCTTTCAGATGCGGGATGCAGCGCCGAAGGCCTCCGGAGCGCACGAAGAGTAGGTAAGCCTTTGTCTTTCAGATGCCGGAATGCAGTGCGAAGACCTCCGGAGCGCACGAAGAGTAGGTAAGCCTTTGTCTTTCAGATGCCGGAATGCAGCGCGATGCGTTGGTGACAGCCGATGGACCAGGTAAGTGAAGCGCTGTCACTGAAGACCGTAATGCTAACCTGTTCTTTCTTGTCTTTATAGGTGTTGCTGAAGACTGGATTCAGGATGGTAAGCCTTTTTCCTTAGGCCCAGGATCAGATGCAGAAGACACAATGAGCGTTCTGCTGCAGAGGATGCAGAATAACGCAAAGCAAGATTCATCCATCGGGTGTGGTTTAAATAGCCTCCTGTAGTGCTTAGGTGTCTCCTTCCACAGCCACACCTAGGTAAGAAAAGAGTTCCTGCTTTCCAGAAGAGTTCCAGTGTTCTGAACCTAGGGAGTGGCTCCTGCCCCACCCAACAGGAAAAGTAGTTCCAAACAGAAGAGGATCAGAGGCTCAACTGGCAGGCAAGTAAGCAGCATGGTCTGCTGCAGGTAAGTCCACCCAAGCATTATGAGCCCGGCGCTTCCAGCGCTGGGACTGGGCATATTTATGAGCCTGGTGCCACTGGCGCCAGGACTGGGTCCAAAAGGTCCCAATTGGGACTGGTTGGCACTCGGAACCTGGGTTATGGATCTGCTTCCAAGGGAGTTGGGAAAACCCTGACCTTTTGGAAGCAGAGATCATGACACTATCCCCCTGATGTAGGCTTTGAACGACTCCCAGAGGGTAGCCTGTGTGAGGACAGACCCAGTGTTTAGTGCAAAGTAGTCATCGATGGCAGTTTCTAGGGCTTCAGTCTTTAAAGCCACGTCTAATAGTGACTGCGGTTTAAGTCTCCACGAGCGGGTAATATTGTGTTCTGTGCCCCAGGCGAGAGATATAGTCACCGGGGAGTGATCGGAGTATGTTCTTGGAAGGATCAGCATGTGTGTAACATTCCTAAGGAGTATGTCGGATATGAGCCATCTGTCTATCCTGGAGCGAGAGTCTTGTACAGAGTAATATAATGAGTACATTCGCGAATCTGGGTGTACCATTCTCCATGCGTCAGATACCTCTAGTCGTGACAGGGACTCCAGGATGACTCTAGCAGCCCTAGAGTTGGCTGGGCCTGGTGCCAGATCTATCCCAATCCACATCGAGGCTTGTGTTAAAGTCCCTGCCCCAAATGATGGGAACCAGGGGGAATCCGGATAGCAATGCAATGCAATGCAGTGAGGTGGGAGTAAAACTCTGGATTGTCAATGTTAGGTCCGTACACATTAAGACCTACAATCTCTTTATCATGCAGTTTGCCATAAAGCAAAACGTATCGGCCTATAGGGTCTATATGAGAGGTAATAAGGTGGAACTTGACAGTTTTGTGGAATAAAATCATGAAACCTCTGTTCTGAGTGGAGTAGTCTGTGTAAAATCTTTGTGGGCTCCATGCCTTCGCAAATTTCAGGCAACCTTCAGATCTGGTGTGTGTTGATTGTTAGAATAGAGAATTTTAACAGCGTGTCATTCCACATAAAGTCCCCTCACATTCTAGCTCATATACGTAGGGTTATTATCAGTCATTGCAGCGCGTACGGAAAAGGGGTATCATGAAGATTTGAAGCCATACGCTATGTGCCCAGTGTAAGTGATGCAAATTATGCCCATCAGGCACGTGTCTTCCATTGCGTGATCTCACACCTCACCCCTATTGCATTTGTCAAGCATTTTTCCTCATAACCCAACTCACCCCGCCCCCTCTTCCCCCTCCCCCCAAAGCCCCTTTGAAAACGTAGGGATGACTCTCTTCCCCCCTCCCCCATCCTCCCCCAATCGGAAGAATGAATCCCAACCCCACATTGAACCAAAACACAACCATTGGCAACATCGCTGTGGGGGTCTTGGTGCCGACCAAACATTAGCACCCTCGTGCTGGAGTGATGAAGGGTATTATGGCACATATTAACTGAGGCAATATTTTAATTTCTGTAACTAGGTTGAACCCTGCGGGATCTAGCTGCCGCGCAACAAGATCACAACCAGGATGTATGTCTCAAACCTATCCAAGTTCTGGCCCGCGGGAGGAGATCGGTTAAAAGTGGAAAACTGGTGTTCGGGGTGCTCGGATAGGAAAGTTTCTAGGAGCTTTTACTATATCTGGGTCAGCCAGGGAAGTGTTCCTCTATGAACTTAATTGCCTCCTCAGGAATAGTGAAGAAGAAGATCTGGTTTGCATGCTCCACCCTCAGCTTGGCAGGGTACATACAGCATGGAGTATTTCACTCCGAGGTCACAGAGTTTCTACTTGACGGATAGCAAGCTTTTACGTTCCTGCTGTATGGCAGTAGAGAAATCCGGATAAAGGTGGATTCTAGAGGATCCTAGGAGCAGCTCACCTTTGAGGCTCTCCACGCGTAGGATAGCATCCCTGTCGCAGTAATTTAACACCCATGCTATAATTGGGCGGGGAGGGGCTCCCGGTTTAGGTTTGGCCGTGAGGGCTCGGTGTGATCTTTCGATGGCGAATTGTGGAGATGGTTTGGGGGAGTCCAGTAGGGATAAAAGGGTATGTTCTGCATATTCCTCCATGGGGCCGTTGATATTATTCTCTGGGACCCTGATAATGCGAATATTGGTGTGCCTAGAGCATGATTCAAGGTCATCATTCTTCCTACTGACCTCCTGGACCTTTCTGGACAAAGCGCTCACCTCTGCACGGAGAGAGACAATGTCATGTGCTTTATTCGAGCAAATTGGCCCACTCGTGTCGTCTAATTTAGAGTGAAGGGCGGTAAACCCCTCCCACATGTAATCAAACGTTTTAGACGTATTTTGGTTGTCGGGGGGTCAATACCGCTGCCATGTCAGGTTCCGACTGCGGCTCCACCGACCCCTGTGTCGCCTTTGTAAACGAGTTGATTGTGCTCTGCTTTTATTTCTGCTGGGCATGCTGCATGAGTGCGTGCTCGCCAGGATACTGTAGGGTAGGCTCGTTCTGAGTGATTCAGGGAGCTCCGGCGTGGTAGACCATTGCAGCCCAGGGAAATGCTTGTCACATCCAGATGATGTATACGCTATTTCTGATGTTTGTTAATCTGCTTAGAATCACATGCTGTGCATAGGTCCGACATCCAGTGGTCACTGCGGAGTATTGCATTTTGTTTTTCGTAGTCGAAAAGGGACCTCGACAAGGCGTGTCTGAAATACTATCCCTATAGTGACGTGCGTTGTACCCACAATCCCTCACGCGTCGAGGTCCCTCAGATTGTTTTTTTCCGCCCAGTTACTGGTCGCCTTTACGCAGAGCTCCTCGAGAGACATTGCAGATTTCATCTCCTCGACCTTTGGTCGTTTTCCTATTTAATATATAACACATCGATCCCTCCCATGACGCAGTTGTGAAGCTGTCTCCGCCGAGCAAGATCTTCGACGGAGGGGACGACCGGAGGAGATCCTTCGGCGTTGCCGAACACAAGTGGCCTGGCCTCGCAGGCCAAATACATTAGGGAGAGTGGGGCCGTGGGACATCTCTGGTTCTTTTCTGAGAATGCCTTTCCTTTTCCCCTTCCTTTCCCTTGGGGTCGTTATCACAATTTGTTGCCTCGGCTATCGAGAGGACATCCTTTAGGTTTTGCCCGCGTTGCAAGGGCAAGTTTACTTGGAAGGACAAGCATTCACGGTGTAACCGCTGCTTGCCCCTCGATCACAAAGGGGAGGGTTGCACGGCTTGTCGGCTTCTTAAGCCAAAGACTCTAAAAGACCGTAGGGTCAAGAGGTGGGCGGTCTACGCTATGTCGAAGGCCGATTCTTCACCCGCCGCTGCTACCACCGGCAGTGACCAGGAACGTGATAACACGACCTCAGCTACGAAAGTCGTAGACCCCTCTAAAGAGCGCTCGCGCTCTTCGTCGTCTGTCCCCGGCCCCGACGGGCTCGGCTCACGCCCTGCTTATGGGGATGAACACCCCGGCGACACTGACGCACACGATACCACACATAAGCACACAACCCATGGCTCTTCTTCGTCAAAGACGAAGAAAGCATCAGCGCCCAAGGAGACGCAGGTTCCACCGGCGGCCTCCTCGGACCGTTCAGGTTCGAAGCCCCTCTCGCAACCGCAGCCGCGACCAGCGACTGGGCTTTCGGCAAATAAGGGCGCCGCCCCCAAACCATCGGCCGGCGCGCACCAGCAGAGAGCGCACGCCGCTTTAGAACGATCGACACCCGTAACGTCGAAACCACAGCCCTCCGCTGACAAACGAGTCGCAGAGAGCTTGGCGAGGATCGTTGTAGCCGACGCCCAGAAGCGTACGCCGAAAGACACGTCGAGCGCTACGCAAAGGTCGAAAGACACGCCGAAAAAGCCCAAAGAAAGACAGGGACTACCCCCTTCAGTCGGGGGGACCCCCAGTACACCGGAAGGCTTTTCGGAAGGCGACGGGACACTTTCCTTGACGTTATGGGAGAGGTCGAGCCGTTTTCAGCTAGATGACACTAATTTTCCCCCGCTATACCGCTCAGGGGTACCCCATGAAACCATGGAAAGGCTCCATCTCTGCATGGAGAGAATGGAGAGGTTTATGAAGACCCAGAACCCTCCCACTCCCAAGAGAACAAGAGAAGGGCCTTAGGAGGACCCCAGGGCCAAATATCCGAGACTAGTCAATCCCCAGCAGGACACAGCCTCAGACTTCCATAATGTGTATGACCTCACTGGTGAGGAACAATACTTGGAGGAGGAGGATGAATTTGTGGACGATGAAGAGGGACAGAACCAGGAGGAAGGTCTGGAAGACAGCCCAGACATTATAGGAGAAGGCTTCGGAGAAAATCCAGAAGAAGGACCTTCTCATCCCTGGCAATCCCCATCAGTATATTCAGACACTGATGTCCTGAACCTAAATCCTCCTGACAATTCACCTGTTAGAAACACGTCTCCCATTGACGGATCAGCCCACATTCAATGCCCTGTTGCGCAGAGCAGCAGCACATTTCGAACTGGACACTAGGGAGATCTCTCCTGAAATAGACTTTGTGGAAAGAGTAATTAAGGAGAAACCCCCGGTCAGCCAGACCATTCCCCTCCTCGCTTCAGTGAAGAGAAGAATCATCCCTTCGCTATCCACACCCGCACTAATCAGAGGAGTTAATCCAAGAATTGAAAAACTTTTCACTCCTTCACCTTCAGACCCGCTGTACATCAGGGGACATTCCATTCCGGATTCCCTTGTAGTAACTAATACAAGGAAGAGGGCAGGGGTGCCGCTGTCCACCAGCGAGGCACCGCCTGACAAGGAGGGCAAGAGGTTATATGCCCTTGCAAAGAGAGTCACATCCTCGGCTGCCTTTTCGGCAAGAATTGCGAACAACAATTCTTTGCTAGCTAGCTATGCAGACGCGCAGAGGGCCAAACTGCGCAAAGACGCCGAAGAAGCGCCGGAACCACTACGTACACGCCTGCTATCAACTATTGGCGAAGGAACCCAGGTCAACCAGAGTATTGTAAAGAACTCTCTGGATGCTGCAGAGACAGCGGGACGTTCCCTGGTTCAGGGAATACTCCTAAAACGCCATGTATGGCTGCGCAACTCAAGGTTCAAACCGGAGACACAGGCGTCTTTAATAAATAAACCTGTTGAAGACTCAAACCTCTTCGGGAAAGTGGTGGATGAGGCTCTGGAGATGGCTAAAAAAGAGTTCGATACTATCAAAACTCTTGACCAGATCTCTAAGCCCACTACCAGACGCGGCTACAAACGCTTTTTTCGTGGCCAACGCCAACAGCAGAATCAGCAGCAACAGTACCCTGCCACCAATTACCAGACCAATAGTGGGCAGTACAGCCAAAGAGGCCAGCGCCGTGGCAAAGGGAGAGGTCGGGGGTCCACCCCCAGAGGCTCCCAAGCCCCCAACAACACCAAGTGACGCGAAGATTTGCGTCCCCTCCCATGCAACACCGGTCGGGGGCCGGATAACATCCTTTCTTCCAGCATGGGAGGGAATAACGTCAGACCGCTGGGTACTTTCCACCGTAGCCCACGGATACTGCATCGAATTCAACAGTTCCCCAACATACAGACCCCCGAGGGGACGACGCATGACACCGGAACACCTTGCCATCCTTCTCCAAGAAGTACAACAACTGCTGGAAAAAGGAGCCATAGCGGTCGTGCCTCTATCTCAGGTAACGGAAGGTATTTATTCAGTGTACTTCCTTGTACCCAAAAAGGATCTAACCATGCGCCCTGTATTAGATCTGCGCCCAGCGAACAAGTTTATCAAACCACAGAAGTTTCGTATGTGACCTTACAGGAAGTGATCCCACTGCTATCACAGGGAGATTACATGACAACATTGGACATGAACGATGCATACTTTCATATTTTAATGTTGCCAGCACACAGAAGATACCTCAGGTTCATGATAGAGGGCAAACACTACCAGTTCAGAGTGCTACCCTTCGGCATAGCATCAGCACCAAGGGTATTCACGAAGGTACTGGCAGTGGCAGCGGCCCACCTGCGCAGGTTGTCCATCCCAGTTTACCCTTACCTTGACGACTGGCTCATAACGGGGGATTCTTACGAAACATGCTTCTCCAATACCCAAAAGACTGTAGACCTTTTGTTCCAGTTGGGCTTCTCCATCAACGAAAAGAAGTCCAGCCTAGACCCCAGCCAAATCAAACAATTCCTAGGGGCTCTAATTCAAACAAAGGACGGCCTCGTCTTCCCCTCCAACGAGAGGGTCCAAAACATGCTGTTTCAGATCCCTCAATATGTGACCGGTCGAGAGGTGACGGTACGCAAAGCAATGCGCTTGCTAGGCATGATGGCGTCGTGTATTTATTTGGTACCTCACGCGCGCCTGCGCCCTATGCAAGAGTGGCTGAACAGCCAGTGGTGTCAGGCCAGCGGACTATGGGACGATCTAGTGGTGGTCTCGCAGGCCTTGGTTCTCTCGCTACGGTGGTGGACAAAGGATAACCTGGAAAGAGGGAAACCCTTTGCCACACCCGCGGCGGAAGCCACTCTAACCACAGACGCATCCCTCACAGGATGGGGGGCTCACCTATCCCATCAGACTGCTCACGGAGTGTGGACTCCGAACGTAGCATCCAAACACATAAATCTACTGGAGCTACTAGCTGTGTTCAAGGCGCTAAAAGCCTTCCAGGAACACCTACAAGGCAAGACTGTGTTGGTCCTTACAGACAGCACCACAGCCATGTACTACATCAACAAGCAGGGGTGCACCCACTCTCCAGGACTGTCAACTGGCCCAAAATATATGGAAGTGGGCTCTCAAACAAAACATGTTCCTACTGTCACAACATGTACCAGGGGAACTCCATCTGCTGGCAGACAAACACAGCAGAGATTTCCCCCTGCCCGAAGAGTACGAATGGCGACTGCACGAAGACATCGTCTTCGACGTCTTCACACAATGGGGATTCCCAGAAATAGACCTGTTCGCAACCCTGGAGAACTCACAATGCCTAAGTTACGCCTCCAGGTACCCCCAGAACCAATCCAAGGGGAACGGTCTGTCGATGCAATGGTCAGGGAAATTTGTTTACGCTTTTCCCCCGACTCCCCTTCTCAACAAGGTGGTGCACAAGATGCACCAGGAACAAGTGACCATGATACTGGTGGCCCCAATGTGGGCCCGACAGCCATGGTTCGCTCACTTGATGGAGATGTCTCTATCTCCCCCAGTGAAACTCCCCTGCCCGTACAACATGCTGTCACAAGACAAGGGCAGGACTCTGCATCCATGCCCCCAGAACATGAACTTAGCAGCTTGGCTCCTGAGATCATAGAATTCGGACATCTACAGCTCCCGCAGAGATGCATGGACATCCTCAGGGAAGCCAGAAAACCTAACACTCGCCACTGCTATTCTAGCAAGTGGAAGAGATTTGTCATCTGGTGCAGAGGAAAAAGCATCAACCCGATTGACTGCTCTCCCACACATATTCTATACCTGACCCACTTATTGGATTCAGGTCTAGTGTTCAATTCCATTAAAGTCCACCTAGCGGCACTTTCTGCGTACACCACTTCCCAACTCAAGGTGTTGTGGTGGAAGATCCCTGTTATAAAGGCCTTCATGGAGGGAGTAAAGAGAATACACCCCCCGATAGCTGACCCAGCTCCCGGATGGGACCTTAACGTGGTACTTACCAGACTCATGGGCTCACCATTCGAACCCATGCACAAAGCATCTCTTAAACACCTCACTCTTAAGACTGCTTTTTTAATAGCTATCACCTCCATCAGGAGAGTAAGTGAACTACAGGCTCTTTCTGTTCTAGACCCCTTCGTTACAGTTCACAGAGATAAGGTGGTT
Source organism: Ambystoma mexicanum (assembly GCF_040938575.1). Classification (NCBI taxonomy): domain Eukaryota; kingdom Metazoa; phylum Chordata; class Amphibia; order Caudata; family Ambystomatidae; genus Ambystoma; species Ambystoma mexicanum. Next base: position 470,511,297 of record NC_090929.1, on the reverse strand, counting down.
CTACGCACGCACCCAAGGTTTGCTCCGAAATTCATATCGAAATTCCACGTAAACCAGTCTATAGAACTGCCAACGTTTTTTCAAAATCCTTCCAACTTGGGAGAAAAAACTCTGCACACACTAGATGTGCGCAGAGCGGTCATGTTCTACATGGAAAGAACCAGACCACTGAGGAAGACTAATCAGTTCTTCGTCTCGGTGGCAGCAGGAAGAGAAGGGGATGCAGTTTCAAAGTCCACTATTTCTAGATGGATTGTTCAATGCATCACTCTCTGCTATACTCTTGCTAAGAGAGAACTGCCCTTTAAGCCAAGAGCACACTCTACTCGAGGCACGGGGGCGTCCATAGCATTCATTGCAAATGTTCCCCTTGAGTCCATCTGCAAAGCGGCTACCTGGAGTTCTGTGCACACCTTTACAAAACACTACTGTCTAGATGCACACTCGAGATCTGACTCCCAGGTGGGACAGGCAGTATTAAGACATCTTTTCTCTACTGTTCCTTCTCATAACCCACCGCCAACTCCGAGTACTGCTCGCTAGTCTATGCACAGCATGTGATTCTAAGCAGATTAACAAACATCAGAAGACAATGCATTACTTACCGTAAAAGCATTTCTGATGGTTGTATCTGCTTAGATTCACATGCGCCCACCCTTCCTCCCCGCTCGGATGGAAGGAACATAGACTTCCTTTTATATCTCTCTTTTCTGTACTCACTCACGTCTAGAAGGCTCCCTCAGGGTAGAAAAATACAAACAGAGGGACCTCGACGCATGAGGGATTGTGGGTACAACGCACGTCACTATAGGGATAGTATTTCAGACACGCCTTGTCGACGTCCCTTTTCGACTACGAAAAACAAAATGCAATACTCCGCAGTGACCACTGGATGTCGGACCTATGCACAGCATGTGAATCTAAGCAGATACAACCATCAGAAATGCTTTTACGGTAAGTAATGCATTGTCATTAGGGTGGGCTGTGGCTTTCCATGTAGGTATAGTGATCTGGTACTGTACCTGTCTAGTTTGTCGAGCTGCGACAACGTGGCTTCATAAGGCTGACACTCCTCGTTCAGTGGTAGGCTAATTGTGATCTCCGTTTACGTCGTGATGGCCGCGAGCGAACACAGGTTAAGCATGGAGATGGGTACAATATGCGGGCCTGGCCCGATATATGGCCTGAGGTACCAGTGATGGCGCATGTTAGCTGCGGAACCCCACGGGGGGGGGGGGGGAAACCGCCGGCCAGTATAACTGGACTGTCCCACTCTCACCGGCCCTATACGTTCATGTGCATGCACCCAGTCTGGGGTATTGGGACTGGGGGTGATCGGAGAAGGTTTACGGTGGTAGAGCATGTGCTAATCATGCAGGGTGTGTGAGTAAGCAGGTTCAGGGCCCCTTCCAGTCTAGCTGGGGCACGTTATGTGTCGTCCTCTTACCGGATCGCGGTCCAGTGCACCCGCTGGAATCCGCAGGCTGCGCTCCCTCCCAGAGCCTCACCGGCGGGGTATCGCGGCAGCTGGTCGCCCCACCAGTGCTGTGGATTGCTGTGCAGCCGGGGGCATGACCACTCAGAGCAGTTGGCCCGTGTGTGAAGATCTCGTCGCGGGAGAGATCTGGTGTTGTAGTCTCCCCGGCTAGCCGCGGGGACCCAGGGAGGGTGTAGGAGGGCCAGAGGGCAGCAAGTGGGAGTGGGCGGCAGCACAGGTGGCAGGGAGGCCTTCAATGGGACCCGACAACAGGCCGGTGAGGCGGCACTGCCGGCGAGGAGTGGGCAGTCCGCCCAAGTGCTAGGCCAGCGGCGCCCCCCCCCCCCCCCCCAGCAGGCTGTCGGCGCCGCAGTCTCGGGTGGCAGGAAGGAAGCTGTCTCATGGGTTCCCTCCGGGGTCTCTCACGATATAAGGGAAGGCCACAATCTTTCTGGTATCGGCTCGCTATCTGATGAAACTCGGCCAGCAGCTGTACTGTGGTCTCTCGGCCCCAGTAGCAAGGTCTGGTTGTCATTCTCGGAACCCAAACGGGTTAATTTAGCAAACAGGATCTGGCTCTACGTGGCCATCTTGGTCGTGTGCAACAGTGCCCCCCCACCCCTAACGTCGATTTTCTTTGATTCACCATAGATGACAAAGTATCCAGCAACACATTGAAAAACTGCATGGTACCAGCTCTTTCGCTATGGAAAACAAAGCCCTTTCTCTGTCAAGCTAACTTTAGAAATACCATCCAGGTCCTTGTCATCTCACACTTAACTTACTCTTCACTGGAGCCACAGTCACTCAACTGGCACCAATCAAGCTATCCGACATGCTGCTACCTAACTAATCACAGGAACAAAAAGAAATCGAGCAGCTCCCCCACCCTCCAAATTGTCAGGGAACTCATTGGCTACGCAGTCTGGATAATCCATGTGGTCTGTATTACCTACACGGCCGTCCCTATCCTATTTACCCCCCCCCCCGCACCTCCCCGCCCTCATAATAACGTCTGCCAGCTCACACCTCGTCAAGGGCCACATTATTGCCAGACTTTAAAAAAACGTAGCTAAAGAGAAATACAGGAGACCAGCATTTTCCTGCTACGCACTACCAATGTAAAACCAGATCCCAGCTCGGCTGCAACCCTAACTGTCCTTCAATTCAGTCTCTGAAAGGAGACCCTGCTCTTAATAACAAGGCAATACCTTTCTCACCTAGCACCCCTACAGCCCATGGAGGACCATTTCGCATGACTCCTACACCTACCTTAGCCTTTCTGCATTCAGCACCCCTTGACAAGGGAAGGGGGGAAAAAATCTATTGCCATTTTGTCTCCCCACTATGTGTTACACACTCGCAGTTTGTACAGCATTCTGCTGCTTCATAATTGTTTGTACCATTTTAAAAAAAAATACATACAAGGTCGTGTTGTGTGTGGCAATCGAGTGATGCGTTGGACTAAAATTATTTGCATAGGTAAATATTTCAGGAACTGAAATAAAAATTTGAGCTGGAGCCAAAAGCAGCTTTTGGTTATCCTGCTTCACGCAGTAAGCAAGAGATACCTCTACGCAACAGGTAGTTTGTGTTAACTGCAACATGAGATGCATGCTGTGACTTTGTGTCCATTTACATGTCTAATAATGCTACTTTGTAACTTGTATTTAGGAACCTGTATTAGCATAACTGTATTTGTATGGTACCAGGTGGCATGGGAAGTCCAAATTAGCACCTGGTAGCTGTTGGTGTCTACCAGACTCTTTTAGGCTACAAGAAAGAGCTAGGTCTCCATGCTCCCAGGAATTCCGATTCATTTTTTCAGGTTTCACTCTTAAAAGGAACCATAAATATTGTATTTCAGCCAATTTCATCGTTGGATTACATGGTGTGATAGCTGATTTGCTCCTTTTTTTTTAGGGCATGAAAACATCCCACATAAACCTAGCAATTCCATTAAAGCCAACCACCCATTGATCTGCATAAAGGTACACCTTCTAATGCAAATGAGCATAGACTCCAGTTGGCCCTATACTACCACAGCTCCACCAACACCACGGATGTCATGTTGGCGGCAGGACTCAACAATGCATAGTGCATATTATCTTGACTTTTCCTGAAAAATTAATGGGCTTAATCTGGCGTTGCATTTCATATCATAAAGAAATATCCTTGTCGGGTCACTGCAGATCTGGAAGATCCAAAAACCTGCTTTTTCGTTTTTCCCACCATTTAAAATGTGTTTAACTTTAATTTCCGTCGTACAAAATCTTAAAGGTAATGATGCAAGTCAAATGAAGGTTATAATGGTATTCATTAAACGTAGGAGGAGAGTTTTCCACAGTCATTTTTCTATAGAGAATATTACATTACTCTACTGGGCCTTATATAGTGCAGTTTCTGCTATTTGTACAGTCTTCTAAAAGGCAGGCTGCATGTTTTGCAGAGTTGTGGGAGGAGGGTAAGACTGCTGTTGCTAAAATGGAGGTGCAAGGTGCATATCTGAGAAACGTTTTCTGTGTGTTTGTGGCGGTGTGAGATGCGAGTTGCTAAATTCTGATTGGAATCTGGAAGAATCTTTCCATACTGCATGAAAATAATTGAAGCAGTTTTCGGTTGGTTATTGAGTGGTGTGAAGGTGGTCACGAGGATGATTAAGCATTGGGTTTAGATTGGAAATTATTGTACTTCAATGCTAGAATTATGTGACGCCATAACGGGTACTAGCTATCAAGGGTCTTCGTAGTGTTATGATCCATGTACATGTGGGCGTCAATTAAGGTATTGTTCTGAGTTTTTTGTGACCTTTAATCCAAAACTGACATCTGAGAAGAGAATGGGGCAATGTAGGGGATATTAAGAGTCCATTCATACACAAGGCCGTTCTTTGCCACTCTAAATGCTATGCATGCTTGGGGGTGAGGGGGCATGGAGGAAATGGGAAGGCGGGCAGGTTGCGGGTGCTGTGAGTCATAATTTTGTCTGCCTCTGCCTGGCATGTGTCCTTTGGATCCCGTATTTTTTTTTTCTTGGATGTTGAATACTCCAAGTTGGCGTTTAGTTGTGTGTGTGAAGTTCTTGGAATTGTGTTGGACCTCTATCAACTGGTAGAGTACTGGGATTGGAGAAGTCATTGTGATCTTATGTTGTGTCTGTCTATAAGCGCTAAGAGACTTTGGAGGGGTTTTAGGATAGAGCCTTACCCTCACATATAATGCTCTATGATGGGCAGCGATTGGAAGGAGCAGTTGACACTGGGCCAGGAAAGCCAGCAGATAACTAGAACAGGGGTGTGGGGCATTTGGGGGGATGATCCATGGAGAGCGGTAGGAAGGGGTGCTGGAGAAGGGCCGGCGTCCAAGTTGCAGAGGCACCAAAAGAAATGGCGCACCCTGGGAAGGGCCTCTGGTGTCTGTCTAGTCTTGCCCGGGCATTGCACTGTCTGTTCTCGCCTGCTTTTCTAGCCACTTGATTGGCTGAGCGCCCTTTCCCACGTGTGAATAGAACTCAGACGCTTGTGTCTACCGAGACCTGCCAGGCTGTCCTTAATGTTCAATCCTCTACTTTCTCTGTTGGCTTATGGAACACTTGCTCTGTGGTCTCATTCAATTCTGAAGTTTGATGGAGAAATCCATGTCTCTTCTAGTGGCATTGTAAATAAAGCCTAAAGCAAACACTGCTACTGGAGTAGCCCTCATCTTCTCTTAACAATTTCTGTCATCATTTACCCTTCCAGGCAAATGCGGCTGCACTGGTATTCTGTCTTTGGTAGCCTCCTTTTCTCATCTTATATCTTCTTTCTCCAAATATTTCCCCTCCTTCGCCAAAACCTATTTTGCTTTCCTCAACTATTCTATGTTTGCCTACTTTAATTATCACTTTTTTTCATTTGACTGTTTTATTTCTGATACTCTTTGGATTTACATGATTTTCCTTTTCACCTCCTTTTCTTCCTTTTGACAACCTATGGCTTACAAGCACACTTCGATATCTTTGTGCTGCTCTTCGTAGAATGCCTTTGGTGGGAAAAATACACTCAGTACGTACTTCATATGACACTTGTACACTTGCTGCAAAAGAACAAGTGTGTCTGTCTGTTGCGCTCTCTCTTGGTCTCGCGCTCTTGCTTATCTCAGCTTATCGGCCATATTATTTGTCCGTCATCTCCTGATCTTTCTCGTCACTTGTGTCCCCCGGCTGCCTTTAAGTATTCCCTTTCCTTAGCCTTCCATTTAGATGTTCCATCTTTCTCGCTCCCGCCTGTTGCCTCTTCTTTATCCTTTTATTCTGACACTGCTGTATTCTTTTTTTTTTTTTAATCTTGGGCTCACCTTACTCCCCCTCTTGATTTCTTACTTGCTTCTCTGATCCCAGACGTTTATTCCTTCTCTCCTTTTTAGTTGCTGTTTACAATACTTCTTTGTACTGAAATATTGCCCTCTGACTTGAAATGTAGAATTATCACAAGAAATCTCTTGTAGACCCTTAGTTAATCTGCTCTTGATTTCAATACTCCCTTTCGTCTCTGGAGTCCTTGCATGTGTGATATTTGCTCAAGTTTCAAATCATCTAGATCCCCATTCTCTTCCTCTTTATCGTTCTTGCTTCAATCTATTTCATGCTTTTGAAATTGCCCTAAGTTGCGTTTTTAATTCGTTGATCTCTGCATGTCATTATTAATAAAATGTATCCTTATTCTTTCTGCTGCTTTTGATACTGCTGATCGCTCAACTCTTCTCTCCGCATTCATTTTTGAGATTTTCTGATTCCTTTTTTAGAGTGGTTTCTGTCTTAAACGATTGGAGATTACTGGTCTGGTAAGCGGTCATCTATCTTTCCCCTCCAATTTGGTGTACCTCATGGTTCAGTCCTCTTGTTTTGCTACACTATTCCCCTTCCTTCCATTGTTGCCTCCTTTGTACTTTTGACATTTTTATGCTGATTATTCCAGATCTTTCTTTTTCAAACTCCTTGTTACAATCTTTCCACCATTCTTCTTGCTATTCTGTCTTGGATGTGCTTGAAATATGTTCATATACCTAATAAATGCCTTTTGAATGCTTAGTGTGCCAGTTAGGATTTGCACAGACCTAGTAAAAGAGGTATAGTACAATTTTAGCTAACCCTAAAAGTTTGACTCCCAAAAGTTCGACCCCCAATATATTATGTATATAAGTCTCCCCCCACATATATATTTGTGGGAAATAAAAAAACCGAACTTTTGGGAATTCGAACCAATACAGATTTTCCATACTAATGTTTAGGAAAGCCACGGATGCGAAATATTTTGCTTCTCTCACTTTCATGCCAGAGAACAGCATCTTCAAAAGAATGGGAATAATGTAAAACTAGTATAAACCAACAACTGAACTACATTTCCCAAGACAGTGGTGGGGGCGGTGAGGCAGGGAGAAGGGTAGTTAAGTCCAAAAAGACATGTGACTGTTCATAACCAATCACGGCACGCTCTGGGTATAACTGTCACTGCCCCTTAACCAGCGTCCTCTTTGATGCGAAGCCCATACACTTCCTGTCTACAAACTCCAGTCCCATTGGATCACAGGAGCTGCTACATAATCTCTTCTTTCATGCTCTCCTATGCAGGTTTCGAATCCGCACCTGAAACAAAACCGCAAAAGAAAATGTCACTATCGGGTGGGCCATGCAGCTCGTCATTACATTGAAACTGTTCTACTTGGAAAAACATCACATTTTGATTCATAATGCATTGCACATACTTAGCTTTCTCTCTATCAAAACCACAAGCACATGCTAGCATTCTAATATATTTGTGTTCTTTTTAAACCCAACTCACTTCACTTTTGTGCAAGAGGATTATGCTCTGATTACTTACCGGTAATTTTCATTACTCCTAGTCCTACTCTTCCTCGTCACAGTAATTCATGAGGCCCCTGCCTCCGACACAGGACCTTCTATTTCTTTAAATTCCTATAACCCCCCCCCCCCCCCCCAACATCCACGTCACTCAGTTTCATATTACGAAGCCGGAGCATGGGACCTTCCCCGCAGGGAGGGTGAGGAGGGTAGTCCGTACTGTGACGAGGAAGAGTAGGACTAGGAGTAATGAAGACTACTGGTAAGTAATCGGAGCATTACCTCCACTCTTCCTCGTCCCAGTACTTACTTCATGAGGTATAACAAAGCAGCAACGGGGAAAAGGTCCCCATGAGACACAGAGCTAAAAACCGTGCAGCAAACACACCCACAATAACTCTTAATTCACATCCCCACAGACAGAACTCCAACCATGAAGGAACCAACCCCCCGAGTGGGAGAAACTCGACCCATAGGGGTTGATGAAAATGCCTAGACCAGCCAAGGCGGCAGCCATACAAATCACTTGCAGAGAAAAACCCTCCTTGCATCGGCACAGGAAGCCGCCAAACCCCTGGCGGACCGCCCCTGATCGTGCGCAGGCACAAGTGGGCCAGAAGCCACATAGGCCTTGGAGATCACAACCCGGAACCACCGGAAAATGGAAACCACAGATGCGTTATGCCCAGCCCCAGCCGGACCAGAAGCAATCAGAAGACTATCGGATTGGTGGAAAAAAAGCAAACCTAGCCAAATACTCCCACGTCCCGCCGGACATAATGTTAAGCTAAGCCACCTCCTCATGCATTCTCGGATCATGAAAGAAGTCCGGGGGAACCAGATCCTGAGAGGTGTGAAAACCGAGATGCAACTTAAGGGAGGAACTTCGGACCACACCTCAGCACCACCGAGTCTGTCAGCACCCTCGGGAAAGGAGGGTGACATAAGAGCGCCCCAATCTCCCCAAGCCTACGGGCAGAAGCGAGGGCAATAAGAAAAGCAGATTTCAGTGTAAGATGTTTGATATCAATCTCGGAAAAAGGGCTCAAAAGGAGGCCCTTAAAGGAACCGTAATACAAGAGGGAGATCCCAAGGGGGAAGCCCTTTATCAGCACAAGGATGGGAAGAAAAACCCTGGAGCAACTTCCCCACCAACACCTCCCCATCCAAGTGACCATCAGAGCCCCACAAAAGGAATTTCTTGGAGGCCCACTGAGAGCGAAGCCTGGAAAAAAACTGGCAGGCCTCTGTCAAAAGCCCTTCTGGAGGAATCTAAGTATAGCCGAGAGGCCAGAACGCAGGGGAGGGATCCCAGACTGGCCATACCAGTCTCGGAAATGGCTCCAATGCCTGCCAAACACCTTCAGAGTGGAGGGTCTTAGAGCATCCATTTTGTACTGAACTACAGGATCTGAGAGCCCCTGAGATATCAACCTAGACTGAGCAATAGCCACACTGCCCATTGCATCTGGTGGAATTCCAACCGCAGATTCCCTTGAAGGGGACACGGCCACCTCAGAACCAGCCAAGGTTCCTAGGACCGAGGCTCCCCTCTCTGTTGGAGCTAACTCCGGCGGGACCAGAACTGAGCTAACAACAACACAGTCACCCTGGACACTCTGATGCGCCAAACCACCTGGGGCAGACGGGGAATAGGCGGAAAGGCATAAAGGAAAAACCCAAGGCCACTGTACAAAGAGGGCGTCCATCCCCCAATGCCCCCCCGCCTGAAACCGAGAGCAGAAGATGGGAACTTTTGCTGAGGCCGGGGATGCAAACAGGTTTAGAACCGGGGACTCCAATCTGATACAGGTCACCGCAAAGACCTGGGCCAACAGGACCAGTTCCGCAGAGGAGTGAAAACCGGCGTCTGAGAAGATCCGCTTGAACATTGTCCACCCTTATGATACGTGAGGCCACCAGAGACACCAGATGTGATTCCTCCCAGGTGCCTATCAGCGCTGCCAGAGCATTCAAGGAGCGGCCCGAACCCCTTTTGCAGTTGACATATGCCAAGGCCGTCGTATTGTCCGATCGGACCAAAACTGCCGACCGTCCAGCAACTCCTCCAAGTACACCAGAGCTTGGACAATGGCACAACTCTTGCCAATTGGATGATCGCCGGCTCTCCCCAGATCTCACAACCCTTGAGCTGAGAGAACCCCCAATGTAGACCCTTTCTGCTGGTGTCGGTAATAAGAGAGGCCACAGGAGGAAGGACCATGCACACCTCAGCCTGTAGACCTTAAACCCCCTGCCACCATAGCAGGGAGACTTGCAGCGCTTGGGACACTGAAAACAAAGCTACGAAAGCCGAGACGTCAGGAGCCAGTGGGGGAGAGCATAGGACACCAGGGGACGTAACGAAGACGGGCTCAAGGAACCGGAAAGCACGCAAGACGCCACGTGCCCCGTAACTTCGGCAACATGCGAGCCGAGACATACTTCCTTCTGAGAATACAGCCCAGCCAGCAAGCGCTCCCCCTGCAAAACATCCAGTGTACGCTCTCCCCAGTCATCCGGACAAGCAGTGCAGGGTCTTGAGACCCATAAGCAGGTGACACATCCTAGAAGGCATAGGGACCAGGAACACCCGCAAGTAGAAAACTTGACCCTGAACAGGGAGAGGAACGGGCAAGACAGTAACCCACAACAACCGTTCGGAGAGAACGGATCCCATGGCCAACTACTTGGACCGTGAGCTGGGTACCAAGTACAACCATGCAAACCTGGACAGGAGGAGGCGGGAACGGCAACTGATACCCCCCCCCCCCTCCAGAAGGAGCCCATTACCCAGGAAGCCGAACCCCACCGGTCCCATACACCTCCGAGAAGATAGAGACGAGGAGCCAGGGAAAACCGCCAGTCACTGCACTTGCACCAGAGGAAAATCACAGGACGTTGAAGCATGCCTGTGCCACAATATAACAGCATGCTTGTCAGCCCAAAAAAAGATCCGACTTATCAAAAGGAAGATACAGGAAAGCCCAGAAGTCCAGCAGACCATGGGCCCTCCCTCCCCTCCCCTCTCTCCCCCCCCCCCCCCCCCAGCCGACAGAGGAACCACCAGGCTGGCGTCAAAAGGGCAGAGTACTGTCACAAAGCGGGGCAAAGCAATCCATTCCGGATTGCAGACATCAAAGGCAACCCCCCACGTGGGGTATGCCTACACTGGAAAAACCCACTGAAGTGATATCTCCCGGCACCAGGGGCTCTGAGAACCCCTCTAAGCACAGACGTGCCACCATGTGCCATATCACTTCCCACAAGTCTGAGAGGAGGTGTGAAAGCAACACGTCTGCACCGGAGGACCTGGGAACCCTCTGAATGGCCATTACTTCCATGATGCATTTTCTATAATTCCATGCCGGACAAGGGGAAAGAATCCTCTCCTTTGACCTTCCCTCGTGCAGTTCAGAGGAAGAGGACAGGACAAGGAGTCTGCGTCCATAGCTAGCATAGACCCAAACACACCACTAACTCGCCACATGACTGAGAGGTGGCTTGAGCCCTGTATCCAGTAGCTGGTAGCCCCAAGCTCTAAATCGTTCCAATGCGTCAGTCTAGGAAGGATGAAGGGCCGAGTCAGCACCGTAGAGACTCGAACCCGAAGTGTAGACTATGCCAGGCCGGTACCCTTCCAGCCGCTTGCAGACGTGTCCAAATCCGCACCGTTTTCACAGGCTGCACGCAAAGAATGCAGCTAACATCTGGTGCATCCTGGGTTGCGTGTGTCTGAGGAGCGGGTGGTATGTGACATGCCTGTCACAGAACAGAGCCCTCGCACTTTCAAAGACTCTCTGCCACAGTCACCCCATGACAAGAAGCAGAGAGGCCTTGCAACAAAAAGGGAAGGCTAGCCCATACTGCCAAGTGCTTGCCATTATTTCCAATAAAGATGTGTACACAGAGCACGAGGAAACGGCATGTTGAAGGAGTCAAGATGGCCATACCAGCAGGAGAGGAGAAAAATATCAAGCACAGTCCTCCCCTCTCCTTACCTTCCCCCAGTGGATTCAGCTAACATCCGGTGCATCATGGGCGCTGTGTGTCTGAGGAGCTGGTGGTATATGACATGCCTGCGACAGAACAGAGCCCCCGCACTTTAAAAGACTCTCTGCCACTGTCACCCCACGACAAGCAGCAGAGAGGCCACACAACAAAAGGGAAGGCTAGCCCATACTGCCAAGTGCTTGCCATCATTTCCAATAAAGATGTGTACACAGAGCACGAGGAAGAGGCCTGTTGAATCAAATGGCCAAAAACAGGGGGAGAGGGGGAAAAACATCAAGCCCAGTCCTCCCCTCTCCTTACCTTCCCCGGGCCGTGCAGGACCCGGGACACAATGCTCACGCTGCGGTCCGGAGCCCAGTAAAGAACTGAGCAAGGCAATCCCGCTCAACTGTGACACCAAGCCCCACAGGTGGCCCAGGAGCAGCACCACACCTGAAGGAGCCAAGGGCCCCCCCATCGGTGTTCCCTAGTACCCTGCACCGGGAAGAAAGTCCAACCTGCTGGAGGCAGGAAAAATTAAAACTGAGTGACGTGGATGTGGGGGAGGAGTTATAGGAATTTAAAGAAATAGAAGGTCCTGTGTCGGAGGCAGGGGCCTTATGAAGTAAGTACTGGGACGAGGAAGAGTGGATGTAGAGGTAATACTTCACCTCCAAGTAGAATCATTTATTATTTTTTGCATTTATAGCAGCGCAACAAACTTTCAGTCATCAGGGAGCTAGTTACAGTAAGTGCGAAGTGACATTCAGGTTACAATGTACAGATAGTTCTTAGAAAGCATAACCTGGTAGAGGCATGCCTCGTGGTATGGGGGGGCGAAGGGGGTGTCTACATCGGGCATATAGATGAGAGCTAAAATTAGGGTACACATTAGATAGGTTGCAGGTAATAACCATATACATCCAAATGTTACAAAGACAAGTTAGATAGGTTGCGGGTCGCATTAGAGAAAGCCAAGTGTTGCAAAAGGTCAAATTAGGTTTGTTACGGGTAACGTTGGTGTGCAACAAAATGCTGCGTAAGGGCACATTATATAGATTGCAAGTAACAACCTATACATCCAAATGCTGCAAAGACCGGTTAGATAAATTGCAAGTAGAAATAATGGCAAACGTCTGGTAAGGCAAGTCACGAGTGGCCATACTGGAAAAGCCATACTGGAAAAGCCGTGCTCAGGGTAAGTGGGGGTTCCATCAGTTATGCACATTGTTGTTTGTGGTGAATAGTCCATGAACAATAAAGTTGCAAATGCTCTGCACTTGGCACTGACACGCAACAGCGGGAAGCGGTGTGAGGCTGAAGTTCCCCCGGTATCGCAGACTGGTGGAAGCTGAAGGGGCATAAGGTGGCAGGAAATAGGAGGGAAAGGGCTGAAACATAGGGGGATTTGGAGGCAGTGGACAACAGGCTCAGACAAGTATTTCGTGCATCTGGGCCGATTTGGATTGGAGTGGCATACATAGCAATACTAGCCTGTGTGCTTATTGGGATTGACGCAGTGGGCTTACCTGAAGTTGCAGCTGGAATAGGGGGCAATGCGGCAAACGGAGATGGGAGGATGATCCACTGCATCGTTGCTTCACTGGCTGAGACTGGCAGATGCTGGATTGGAGCCTTGCCAGCAGGCCGGCTTCACCTCCCGGCTTGCTGCTGTAGGGAGGGTTGGTCCAGGCATTAGCCATCAGCTTTGGCGCAATCCTGGGGAGGGCTGAAAACAAAGGAGAGTCCTGGAAAGGGCAGCAGCCTTCTTCTTGTGGTGACTGCAGACTCCGCTTCCCATGAAGGTGCTGCCCAGGTCATTGCAGTGCACCCGGATGGGTTTATAACTTCTATTGGAGAATTCTAGAGCTTTCACATCTGATCTCTTGCAAGATATCAATAAGAGTCGTCAATATGGCTGACAAAACATTTCTAGATAGGAGTTAATTATGTGGGCAAATTTAGGAAAAGCTTTTGTACCTCGTTCACATCCCCAGAGTTTGGAATATTCAGGTTCTGAAGGCTTAGTCATTCAAACGCCTCTCATAAGTCTTGTACTCAATAGGCTTGCCCTTTATGGCGCGTGACCTGCCGAGACTGCCGATCTATAGACCTTTATTGCCAACTAGGAAGGAAGTTAGCCACTTCTACCACATCTGTCATAATGGGATTGTGGTCCCTCTCCAAGGACCAACCACACTAGCTGGCCCAAGCTGCTCTCTAGGACTTCACTCTGCCTGGTGCCCGGGAACTCTTGATGAACTAGCCAGCAATGCGCAAAAGCCCTGACTTTCTCAAGGAACTCTGGAATTCTTCCATGCCATCGGCATCATCGTTGCATCAACCGAATGAAGTGGGGGTGTTCTGGGGAGTAAGATCAGGGGCTCTATGTGGAGCTCTAGGAGAGTCTGGAACCTAGCCTGCATTGGCCATAGAGGCGTCACTTTCACTAGCCTGACTGCTTGTCTCCCGACGGCTGCTAGCGTATGTATGATCATGACAAACTGGAGAAAGGCATATTCTGTGTCTGGTGCCCATTGTGGAGAAAGGCGTCCATTGCCGCTGCTCCTGGGGCTAGCCTCCAGCATTAAAACATCTCCAGCTGACCGAGTCTCGACACAAAACGATCTGTTGTGCATGGATCCCAAATATGCTTCAGTCTCTGGAACACTAAACTGTTCAACCTATGAATTGCTGGGGTCTTTCAGATGTCTTTTGCGGCAGTGTTCGCCAACCCGGGTAAGAACTCTGCTTGCACCGAGATGTTCCATTCTGGGCAGTAGTGGCAAAAGTCCTTAGTTAGCTCCACTTATAGACAGGAATGTGGGGCCTCCGGATGGTCGATATACCTTAAGCTGAAATGTTGTCCATTCTCGGGAGGACTCAGCATTTCGCGGGGCGGGGGTGAAATCAGTGAGCGGATCGTGAACGATCCCACCAATGGCTCCAGACTGTTGATGTGGTACTTAAGTTCTGCTTGGGACTACAAACCCCCACCCTCACACCAATCTCCCCTCCCCCCAACCCCCCCCCCCCCCAACCCCCCCCCCCCCCCCCGTGCCTGCGTCCTCTGTAATTCTAGTTTCTGCAACAGGGATGTAGCCCTCCTGGCTTGTAGTACCAGTTCTTTCTTTTCTTGCACAATGATCATATCAAGGTATATTCTAAACCTTGTGCCTCGCTCTATGAGCGGAGATGTCATTTCACCAAAATGTCAGGGGTAGCAGAAGTGACATCACATGACCCTTCATCTCTGATGTCCTCACAGGAAGTTATTTGACCACAACCCCAAGTGAAATCACAGGAAGTGATGTCACACAACCTTTCAACTCTTGACAAAGCAGGAAATGGCATAACATAGCACTTTTTCTTCAGTACACTAAGAAAAATATGGTTACGATATCACTGTAATATGATAAACATTTCATACAAGAATGGATCACCATATGTAGCGTTAATCGTGCTCCAGATAAGATTTTGAAGTGGAGTATTTTACTCCTTATTTTTTAAAGTTTGTAGGGAGTAAAAATGTAAGCCTAATTCCAAATGGGAGTATTTTATAAGCGAGTAAAAAATGTTTTAACTGAGAAACGGAAATGTTTTTGTAATAATTATTTCTTTACATCTAGTTATGCATACACATTGAAAGATACGTGTTGACTTCTTCCGATCACACTAACAGCAGTTTCTTCTTGTGGTGCTACATGCACTGCTGGTCCAAACATATCCATGGAACTGTGTGAGGGGAAATCAGGGGCACACGGTCATGTGTGTTTCCCATTTTTTGGTTGGGAGTATTTTATTTTTTGGGAGTATTTGCCTATTTTTAGGGAGTAAAAGTGGCTGGTACACCCCTTATCTGTAGGGCTGAGCGTTAATATCGGTGTGTATAGGCCAATGTTTCCAAATTACTGTGAATGTAAGCAGACGTCCAACACAACAACCTAGACTATTGTACATCACTCGGGCTAAACTGTAAACAGACAGAGCATCTCGAAGAAGCCTAAACCCAAAGTCCAGACATCCAGTGCCTGCCAAGTGTCTGGCCACAGACTGGAAACAGCAACTGACCAACACAAATCCAACCAGAAAAATAATGGTCTGGAGGGTTGCCCATAGCTCTGCCAGTGGTTATGAATGATTTGAAACCTTCCAGCCATCACCTTTCTGGTTTGCTTTTTTTGGTAAGTAACCCACTGTTTTTAGTTAGATGGGAGATGGAGGGGAAGGAAGTGTTGCATGTCAGTGATTGCAGTTTTTTATTTTAAATTGTAAACAGCAGGTCCATGACATCACTCCTAGAAAAGGCCTGTTTTCTTATTTTCTTTGGTCCTTTCTATCTTGCTGAATGCCATCCTCCTCCAGCTTCTAAGCACTGGAACAGGAACTGAACCCATTTTGCACTGCATCCTCTTGTTTCCAAAGCAAGTGCGTTACCCCTAAGCTATCCTTCCAAATATAAATTCTTTTTGCTTGAGGAAGCAACAGATGGTTTACTTCAAAGGCACAGGGCGACTTCATGTAAATTATCTCACCTTGCGTTTATCTAGAGTGTGCCTGTGATGCACGTATGGCAGTTCTGGGTCAGGTCACACGTTGCTTAGGCAGGATTGGTGGCAGAAGCCACTGGGGCACACCCCTCTGATCATGCAAAGCAGGCAACGAGAAACATTGATTTGCGTTCATGATGTGCTGTCACTGAGTGCTGCAGGCTGCTCTTACCCATTCCCAGCTAGACGGATCTAGCCCCAATACCCTTCCTGTTTCTGCAGTACTGGATATGAGCTGCACATACACCACTGCCTCTGAACCCAACCATTCAGGCATTCTTCACTAATGGACGGTCAACCTGTTAATGATGGCGGCTTCATGGTTTTTCCTGCATCCCTGTTTTTTCTCCAGCTGACGAGATTGAGATTCCAGGTGAAAAAAAGCTGTGGCACGTTTTAGCTGCGTTTCCAACTGCCTTTTTCAGGTGCAACAGATATCTGCTCTTGACACTGCGGTTTGTGCAGTGGCCCAGGGGGGTAGCAAGGACCGGTCTAGGTGTAGCAGAGGGCGATCCAGGGGTGGCACCGGCTACCCCTGGCAACCCCCAAATGACATCCCAGTCTCTGAGGTGGCCTAAGTCCAGGGTGCTGATGATAGCCTGAAGGGCAGACTCGTAAATTCCTGTGCTTGTCTCTCCCAGGTGAAGCTTAGAAACTTCTTGTGCTGGGGGCAAAAGGGAACCGACGAATGCACGTCCTTGAGATCAACCTGACCAGCCAATCCCCGGCTTGGAGCAGGTCTCTGAGGAGATGGCTCCCTTCCACCTTGAAGTGCCTGTATACGGGAATGTCGTTCAGACTCCTGAAGTAACTGGTCTGATTTTTGCCTTTTCTTTGCACCAGGAAATGATTGCTGTAGAAAACGGAATACTCTCCTTGCCCCCATTCTATTGCATCATTCGCTGCTAGGTGACGAATCTCCTCGCTCAGCGCTCGAGCGTCCTCCCTCAAACGTTATCGGGCGAGGATGGTGGTCTTGAACTCCAGTTGAAAGCCCTGTACTGCCTGCAGCACCTAGCATTGTTTGTGATGTCGTGCCAGTAATGCAAGCACTGTGCTATCCACCCCTCTAAAGGTGCCTGCTCACTTGCATCTCTCACCTGCGGGAGCTGGCAGCTGAGCTACTTTCCAATGCGTGGCCCCTGCCCCTCTTGCTTGCGATTGGGGGGTGGGGGGGAAAGGTCGCTCCTGTATTAAAGTAGACTCTATGCCCTCCTTGAGAGTTTTTGATGTTGGAAACCTCAGCTGGACGAGTGGCCCTGTCCTCGCCCAGCCAAGTCGACAACCTTAGCTTACAAGTCTATGAAGTGTGTCATTAATACTATATTCAATGCTGTGTGTGTCCCCACAGACTTGGCCATTTCCTTGATAAGGAGTCTCCAAAAAGGCTGTCCGCTTTGTCACTGGCCAGACCTTCCGGGATTTTGCGGCATGAAATGGCAAATTTGGCGGCATGAAATGGCAAATTTTGCGGCACAAACCTTTATTTATTGCTGCATTTTTGCGGGACATTTTGTATTAACTGGAGGGTGTAAGAGCTACGTTGCAGGAAGAAGGCAGAGTGCAAGGCTACAAGAGAGCCAGGGTATCATTATTATGTATCTTTTGTATTAATTTAATAGCAAGAGTCCCAGATGTCTCTGGCTTGGCAGAACAGTGTTTGATTTGGCTACATTTTTGGTTTAATGTGCATGCCTATTTAATACCATTAACTAAATTGATCATTATCAGTTGTAATGCTGAAAATATTCCCCTTCTATGTCCTCCAATCCCCCAAACACCCACAGACCTCTCTCACCATCACACATCTCACCAACTCCCCATCAAAACTTGAATTCCTGAACCTCTCACTCTGTCATACAAATACTCACGTGCTATGTCACACTACAGTCACAATTTGTACTGCCCAGCCCCTGCCATACTCCAAATCGTACTCCCAACTCACACCTTACACTCTACAATTCCTCCTGCAATACACAGTCCTTCATTCTTTTGTGCTGCTTCTGCATCTTGCATCCTTTCTCCCATTCTATTGCACTCTTCCCTCATCCTTTTTCCCAATCTGCAGCTCACTGCCTCTTTCCGGCCAACCGCTTCCTCTATGCTTTCTGGCTCACTGACTGCACGCTTCCTCTACTTTCTGTACCTCTGCTCGCTCTCAGATTTCTGGCCCACCACATCACTGCTTCCTCTGCTCTCTTGTGCACCGCTTCCTTCTCTGACCCACTGCTCTCCCTCTGCTTTCTTGTCTATCACTTCACGTCTCACCCATCACTCTCCCTCTCTCCTTACACTCTCATAGTGTAATCATTTTGTTTAAATGTAGTAGATTTTGACCCAGATACTCAAAAAATGGGGCATTTAAAAATAGAGCCGAGGATATACTATTTTTAGACAACCCATTTTTGGAAATGAGCAGGTCACCTTATTCTCAAAGGTGACCGGCGCATTTCCATAGGCTTGCGCTGTAGCGCAAATTGTGCGCTGGCCAGCTGCCTTGAATGGTGTTCTGGGTTGTTTGACCGAAGTGTAACTATTTGTGGTGGAATTAACTGTAGTCAATTTCGCTGCTAATTGATTTGCACTTCAGCCAAACAACCAAAAATGTACCTTTCACCACCTCACCACCCCCTCCCCTACTTAACTGCTTGTTCGCTGCCGCTTCCCCTGCAACCCTGCGTTGTCAGATCAGTCCCTCTAACTCGGGCCGGATCCGGCTCCGCAGGGTCCCTTTTTCGTGATTTTCTTTTTTTTTTTCTCTCCCCGCCTCCAATTTTAAGGAAGTGGGGGACACCCTTGCGACCCCCCCAACCCAAAAATACTGAACTTGGGGAGCGGGTGACACCCCCGCAACACATGTTCGGTATTTATAAAAAATGTATCGAATAGTACTGGATGAAATAGGTCAAATTGTACCACTCGATCCATTTTTTTTTTTTTTTTTTTTTTTTTTTTTTGGTCATCAAAATGGGTAGTACCTTTTAATAGAATCGCTCTCCCGATGGTGTTCTGCAAGCTCCCAGCGCCTTTCACAGGGACAGGTCCTTCAGGGGCCTGCCACTGTAAAATGCGACCCAAAAAATGCATTTGTATCCTGTTTGAGGAACAGAAATGCAAGCGACACAGCAGCGGTTCATACCTTAAAAGAAATGCATGACAGTGTCAGGAAAGACCATGTCATGCAGTGGCACCCCCAATCCTGTGCGCGTATGGTTGCCTACAATTTCTGCACATTTAAAAGTGCATCTTGCTTGGAAATGAGGGATGCGCTTTTAAATTGGCAGAAACACCACTTTATTTGATCAAGGAGGTGAAAAAGGCAATCTGAATGGCCTTGCATATAAATGGCCCATTCATGTTTCCATTGTGGATTGGGCTGCTTTTTTTTTTTTTTTTTTTTTTTTTTGGGCGCAAGTGATGAGATGTGTTGGCAAATTTAATTTGTTGCCTAAAATAAAAAGTTGAGAACCTGGCACCCTGAGTATTTTTTTTTTAAACAGTCATTTTTGCAGATAACTTTTTACATTTTTTTTTATTTTTTTTTTTAAAGATGCCGTTTTCGCACAAAACGGCCGTTTTCGCGGCATTTTGCAGGATCGCAAAATTGCTATAAGCTGGAGGGTCTGACTGGCTTCTGTATTTGTGAGGTCGTGAGTCTGGGGGGTCTATCTTAATAAGTGTGTGTGCCTTTCCACAGGTGGAGCGCAGTTGGCGTTCCCCGGCATTCATGCGGCTCTCTGGGCCCATCCTAATAGGATATCTGGATTAATGCTTTTGCCGTTGTCTTTTGTTCCTGGGCCATCTCCATTATTTTCGCTATCGACCCGCTATATCCAATAAGTTATCTTGGTAGTTTCGAATGATCGGTCAATGCCCTGCTTAGGGTTTTTCCCGAATTTACCAAGAAGGCAACTATTTTTGTGTCCCAGCATGGTGTGGCTGCAATCTTGCTTCCTAGGAAGGGTCTGGAACACACTGCCCTAAGCTTCATTCTGGACTCTTTGTCCAACGGCTTGCAAATCCTCTTGCGGAAGTATTTTGCCACATTCGGCGCTGGCTGCCAGCTGGAAGACCTAGGATTAATCCGGTCCTCCAGATCAAAATCTCCTTCCTCCTGCCTTTCAGTGTCCAGCTCTTCCTTCGGATTGTCCGTCTCCTGATTCGGAATCAGTTTGCCGAGGTGTCTATTTCGTCCTCCTGTTCATACCTGCGAGCGCTGTGCCTTTTAGTCGCAAACGCTTTCTTGAAGGCTTGCAACATGCCAGCGTCGCCCTTTCTTTTAGTTTCTGATTCAGCCTCTCCTGAGACGCCCTTTTCAGTACTACCTGTGTTCGCCCCGCTCTGCTTATCCCTAGTGACTTGGGAAATGTAGTTCAGCGTTTGGTTTATAGGAGTATTACATTAATGCCAGAGAACAACCTCTTGAAAGGAATAAAGTGAGAGAGGTAGAAAACGAGTCTTCGGTCTTCACATAGAATTTACTTTGACCGCATTAAACGGGGGAGTTTCACTGCCACTATTACCCCACACTTCTATAATCCTTAACCGACAAAATACACATAAAAATGTACTTCCCCACGAAGTAATGCTGTCGAAGTAAATTACAACAAAACCAGTTTGCCATTGGAAAGTGGTTTGTCCACGTGCACTTCTGAAGTCATCCACTAGATGGCAGTGGTGCCTGGTCTCAAATAGTTTAGCGCATTGCTTCACCGTGTACAAGCAAAAACTCAGGAAAATCTAGTAATCTATAGAAAAGAACCATTACCTTGAAGTTTGGGAGTCAGATAATTATTGGGTAGTGCCGAGCCGGAGCTAAGCCAGATTGTCTAGCTTGGATCTAAAAGCCCAACACACGCCAATCTGAGGACCATTAGTGTTTGCATAATCACGTGGCATCGTCCGTCCTCGCTATTTCCCCCCCCCCTTTTCCCTTCTTTGACCCTTCCGCCCGCAATCCAACAACCCAAATACCATACCTAGTACACAAATTCTGGAATGTATGGCACAGCGAGATCTAATGCCAAAAATCGTACGTCTTGGTTTAGAGTTCGTGATTTTTAACTGTTTGCAGTTGACCAACTTAAGACCCGCAGTTACACTTGCAGCAATACCTGCAGGGGTCAAGTCCTAACAATTAAAGTGGGGGACTCATCAACAAATGCAATGGGATGTGACATCGCCAGAAATTAGCATATCAAGGTGAAATATGCACATTTCATTAAATTGGCTTTGCATAACCACCCAAATTGTACAGGACGAATGGGATTTGCATTTCATGAAATCCACACACACACAAAACCAAGAGGATATTTTCTTCTAATAGTGTTTTTGAAAACTTTAAAAGGTGTGCATGTTTTAAACTCCAAGAACCACTACAAATATTTCCCTGGGACTTGAAGTACCGAAATGGGACATTTCAGCTTTACTTGTTTGTTATTTTTCATCAAGTTATATAGTGCAGTGGTGAAGTGTCCGGCCTACAAATCTGCCGACTGCGGTTTGATCCCTGAGTTCAGCTTTAATTCAGAAAATTCAAAGAGGACATTCAATGTTTCTCATTTTAGCTGTGGGGACTGAGTACCCTCTCTGAATATAGTAGGTGGACTCCGTCCCCCCGTGTGTACCCTCGACTTGAGCCCTGAATACCTGCCATAACATGCACCCACAGACGAGCATGTGCCACGTAACCACTATTTTAAGCATATATTATGCTATAACGTTAGCGCATGGCACAGTTAAGATGTGTGATTGTCTATAGAGTTTTAACCCTTGAACCGTTGAATGACAAATTCAGCCTGCCCTACATGGAACCTTTCAGAATAGTTCATGGATTGCTTCATATATAAAACATCTATTTAAGTGTGTTTTGAACAGCTTTTAATCAGAGGTTTTTGTATAGGGAAAAGTTTTTTTTGCGGAAATATCTCAATTGGCAGCTTGAGTTTTAATATTTTTGCAATCAACCTATTATGAACTGAGAGATTTAGGTTGTATTTATAGATCATGCATGTGAAGATTCACTTTTTTTTTAATATAAACTGTGCAAAGACTTGTTAAAGTTTTTGTTTCGTACATGTACACTACTATAAATATGGAAACTTGACTTGGTCAGGACTGACTTTGATGGGAGTTCATGTGTAATCTGATCCATATAGGAGATGTAAATTGCACGCATATAGGAAATGTAAAACTGTGTCCTACATGTATAAAAACTCACATCAAAGTTTGTCCTAACTTTAGTGTGAGCTTTCTTAAGTACAGGAGGCGCATAAGACATGCCCAGAATATACATGTACATCTTTTGAGACCTATACACATACATTAGATGGTCTACATTTTGTGTATTTTAACTAATCCATTGGGACTGCCTTTGATGACACTTATGTATATTGGCCACTTAGGAGATGTAAACTTCGTACAGCTCAAAAAGGTAAAACTATTATACTCCCACACGTGTACAAATGTACATTAAAGTCGAGCTTCACATTTAATATAGGAAGCATATAGGACATGTGCATTTCATAGGACTTTAGGCCAAACGCTCGTATGCTACTTACATGCCATAAACTCGCGTGTCAGACATTTGCACATCAAACACCCATGCGCCATACATGACACATGCTCTTTTGCCGAACGCTCAAACATCAGTCAATTGCTCTCATGTAAATTTTCATATGTAGATGACGTCTATAGATTGTGTACATCTCTACATGCCTCTTACATGTATGTATAAATCACACTCCTCAAATTTAAACCTCACTTTAACATGAGCTTGTAGAGGACCCATATAAAGCATGTTCTACACTAATATACATCTTGTATATGAACTGTACGTGCAGTAGTTGTCGGAAATGCCCAAAAAGACACTATCCATTTGTACGAATGGTACAAAAGACCGGAAAAGTCTTGCACCATTCGTACGAATTGTTAGTCTTTTTGGGCATTTCCATTGAGAATCAGAAAATACTGAACATGGGGATCGGGGCTTGCGGGGGTGTCCACCACTCCCCATGTTCAGCATTTTCGGATTCAGGGTTGCGGGGGTGTCCCCCACATAGAGGAATAAAGTTCCTGTGGCACCGGTTCCCAAGCAAGTGAAGTGAACCAGTGTGGCAGGGAGTCGGCGGCACACGAGGTGTGCTGCCAAAAGCAAAGTAAGGGGGTAGGTTATTTGTGGGGTATGATTGGGGAGTCATTTACTTTGGGTTGTTTTACTGTAACGGTCAAGTGTGCTACAGTCTTTTCGGCAGCAAACAATCCAAATCCGGATTTGTACATGTCATACATGTACACTAATATACATCTGAAAACTCCTATCAAAGTCCGGTCTAACTTTCATTTAAGTTTTCATATGTTTGAGACTTGCACATTAAGCGCTTTGGCGTAAGGCGCTTAATAAATCAATAAATACAAATACATATAAATAGCATACATGTCTGAAATGTGAAACTCTGACTCCTATGCGTATAAAACACACATCAGATTCAAACCTCATTTTAATGTTGGGAGGCGTAGAAGACTTGCACTTCATGACTTTACACCGCCCTGATATGCTACTTCTGTGTCATACGCTCATGCACAAACCACACATGCCTATGCCAGACACTAACTAACCTAACTTATGCGCCACTCTTCCTTGCATGCCCTACACAAATTACCTTTTAAAATGATTTTTAAGATAGTGAAGGTTAATCTAAAAAAATCTAAATGTACAAAGTGTGCAATAACAGATGGAAGTGAACACTCGCGCCATATCACTAGAAATACAACTTTAACACGGACTTCAAATATAAGGCAGGCTACAACAATACCACAGTTAAAGTGAATGTTGAGGTTGAATTTGTAGTTGTATGAATTGAGTTCATACCTTAATGATGATGTTATTCATACTCTTTGTAAATGTAACTTATGGGTGTTCATTCGCCCAGAGTAAAACTGCTTTCAGCACAACAGCTCCACAGCATATTCAAGCTTTGTGTTGTAGCCTTGTATACGCATTGTAGAGGAATACAGGATCTTATCAGTCGCTCCTTTACTTTAGTTACTTTTAATGAAAAGTTTTATACCCATTCAACACATCAGATAGCAGTCATTTTATTTCCGTTAACTGGAACTCAACGGATGGCGATAGCCACCCTATGGCTGAGGTGAGTCGGACTCCCATACTGTATTGCTCTCCCCTGAAAAGTGCACGGAACAACCATAAATCACCAATGCAATTATAGAGCAAATACTTCAACCCATAAACAGACACAATAACTCACAGCCACACACTCTTTAGAAGGTAATCAGCTCTTTACAGCTATTTATTCAAAGATTACAAGTACATATAAATAACTCATAAAACTAATATGGACATAGATCACAGAAAAAGTAAAGAAGTGAAAAAGAAATAAATCACCGTGAGCGTAATATAATTCCTCATCTCGTCCAGAAGCGGCTCGAAGACCCCGGGGACAGCCAGGCCGAGAGTGCCACAGCTCACAGGAAGGCCAGACGGAGCGTCCTTCTCTGGCTGAAGTCTCACCTGACCCCCTCTGGGTTTCCGCATAAATAGACACTCCACAAAGGGGAGTTAATTCTCGAACTTTCTGGAAATTGCACCTGCGCAGTTGAGGAACAGCCGTCGGTTGCCAGCTGGGTCAATCGAGAGCTCCCCCCAAGGAAAGCAAGGCCTCCCTGCTCTAAAAACACGCTCCACGGAGAACAGTAGCAAGCCACAACATTAGCTTTCCCAGCAGAAATGGCCTTGACCGCATACCAGGTTTTGGAAAAGCATGTTTGTCTCAGCACTGTGAATCTAACACTTCAGCAAAATGTGTGCAGCCTTTCACTGCGGTGTGAAGTAAATATCCAACATGGCTCCGAGCGCTCCCAGAATGCATTGCGCGCCCACGCCATTTTGAATCAAGCATGAATCAAGCATAACACATACAAACCCCTCAAAATGCTATCGGTATTAACTTTTTTAATTCGAGTTATGGTTTTGGCCGAAATTTCGAAGTGATTAAAAACCAGCGTGCCCCCCCCCCCCCTGACTGCAAAATTTTGTAAAGATTTGTGAACTTTTTTTTTTAAGCGTCCCCAAAAATTATTTTTCTCAAAGTGCGGCCTACTTCCCATTCATTTTTCCATAGACAATCAAGGTACATTTTTGGGAAAGCGCACAGCCCAAACCACTGGACAGATTTGGACCAGGTCCAAAACAACTTGGGCACGAAGCACTGACTTGCGATCCATGCGTGGTTTGGGGTTATTCCGTGCAGTAGTTATATAAATATTTGATGGAGAAGGGGGTGCACCCGTCTCAAAAATATATGGCTATGTCTTGTTTTACCTGAAACCGGGTCTTTTTCGAAATGAAATGACCGCCATGTTCATGCATGAGATATTTGCGGCTATAGCCGAGGATATGGATAAATGAAAAAGCTATTTGCAGGTAAAAAAACATGCAAATGTCCTCAGGCTGAGGTGTGGGGTGGCTAAAGGGCACTAAGTGAAATTTGGGAGGTGCAGGGGGTGTAGGGACTAAGTTTGCAACACAAAGCTTTCTGTAGCCTCTGCTATAGCCTTGAATAGCCGACATCTCAAAGTAAACTGTGTTACAGAAACGGCGTGTGTTGTGGGGGAAAGGGAGAGGCCATGGGAGGTTAGGAGGCCATCTAGGGTGTGGAGGGAGCTGGCACAGATGAGGGGGGTACTTGGCGAGGTCCGGGTTGGCAGGGGGGTGGGGCAGGAAAGCATTTTTTTTTTCCCCAGCCATTGTTGATATTCACGGCTATATTCGAGGCTATATAGGACTACGGATAGCCGAGGGTATGTGTAATTCAGTACTCGCAGATACAGGTTTAAAAGATATATTTTTACAGCTACAGTGACGTCCGGTGTGAAAGGCAGCCATGGCTGCCATCCAGGTCTCCCATCCATGCAGTAACCAGGACAGACCCTGCTTAGCTTCAAAGTAAGGAAGGGACCAGCCTCCTTGGGCCATGTTGCCTGATAAATGAGCCAAAGTTACAAAACCACTTAGGGAAACGGGCAGGCCCTTTCCTTGCTTTGAAGCTTATCAGGGTCAGTCCCGGTTATTGCATGAATGGGCGACCGAATGGACATCTGCATTTTCGTGCTACTGACAGTCCTTGAAAGTTTTACACTCGGACACCGTTTTTTGCCTTTTGCTGAATTGCATTCTGGTATTTATAGTCAACCAGTCCATAATAAAAAAATAAATGTTTGCAACAGTGGCTTTCCCATCCCGCCAGCAACTGAGACGAACCCTGCTTAGCTTAAAGCAAGGAAGCAGTCAGCCCCTAAGGCCATGTTGCCTAATAAATGAGCCCATGTTACAATACCACTTAGAGAAACCTGGTCTAAGGGGGGCTGGATCTTTCCTCGCTTTGAAACTAAGCAGGGTTAGTCCTGGTTACTGCATGGATGGGAGACAATCCACAGTCCCGAATGCCATGTTTCTTACTTTTAAATGGCTCCTAACACACAGCATCCACATTTTCTTTTTTTTTAAAACTCTGCTACTGTCATACCTTGAAGGTTTTGCACTGAGACCAATTATTAGCTTTTTGCTGAATTGCATTCTGGTAGTTTGTCTCACAGTCCAGAAAGGGGAATAATGTAACAATTGTACACTTTTCCCTAACAGTGCTCTAAGGATTTATATATTTGAGTGACACTATGGTATGTGTACTTTTCAAGTTAGCTTTATAAAGCAGAGTATTGTTGAAAGCCAGGCATGGGCATGAGGAGCGTAAACGATGAGGGCAAGTGCCCATGATGTGGCAAGAGTTTGCAATCCTGGACAATGGTGCAGTTATTTTCCCCTGATTGTGGCTGCTTTTTAGTGTACCAGTAAAGGACACATGTGGGTGGACAGCGTAACTTTTTTTTTTTCAGAAGGCGGGCACAAGCCCTTGGTTTTCTTTGAGGTTGGCAAGCTTGCTCAAGTATTTGGCTGCAAGGATTTTACTCAGTCTGTCATGTTCCCAGTGCAGGCGCTTACTCACAAGACCACACACACTTGTTTCATATTGGGATTTAGTTTTCCAGGGAATATTTCACGACGGATTGCTGGGTTTAAAAGCTGAGCACCTTTTATACTTTGCCATCATATTTATTGGAACATTTACTCAGGTTTTTTTTCTGGTGTTCACTACTTTTTTAAAAACTCCAACGATATTTTGTCTTGCGTACCTTCATCTGAGTAGGTCAATAGAACTCAATTTTTCATATTTCACTTTAAGATATATGTTCACTTACTGTGCATATATTCATGGGTGCCAGGTTTTGATTTTGGCTATGTAGGCAAAAGTACCTGGGCATAAGTTATTTTTGCAGCTCGTCATTTTGGTCCCTTTAACCTGCTGCTTAAATGCGTTTAGTTGGGATTGTGCGATGTATGACAACAGTCAACAAGAGAATGGCCATAAAATAAGGGGCTTGTAGCATGCTGCTTAACCAAAGTGTCTGATCCGCTGCAAATAATTTAATTGCACAAGGCATTAACTAAAAACATAGTTTTTACCGCTACATTGACATCGGGGGTGGGGGGGAAACGCAGTGGTTACCCAGTTCTCCCATGCATGCAGTAACCAGGACAGACCCTGCCTAGTTCAAAGTGAGGGAAAGGCCAGCCCCCTCAGACCATGTTGCCTAATAAGTGAGGCAAAGTTACAAGATCACTTAGAGCAACATGACCAGAGGGGGCCAGCCTCTTCCTCACTTTGAAGCTAAGCAGTACTGTGTGTATATTCATGGGTGCCAGCCTTTGATTTTCGCTATGGGTGCAGAAAGTACCTGGGCATAAGTTATTCTTGCAGCTGGTAATTGTTTTCCTGTTTCCATGCTGCCTAAATGTGGTTAGTTGGGGTTGTGCAATGTATGGCAACAGTCAACAAGAGACTGGCCATAAAACAAGGGAAAGGACATATCGACGCGGCCAGTTATGCGCACACCATTATGGCGCGATCGTTTCGCCGAAAGTCCCGTTTGGGAGTGCCCAGTTATACACAGCCAGTTGGGCGCAAGGATGTGTTGGCACGAGTGTATGCAATTGACATGAACCTGCATGCACTTTGCATTTTGTAATATGGATGAAACGTGAAAAACAATTATTTACTGCAACATTATAAAACTGCATGGAACATGTATTACACCATCTCTGGGCAACATTGTAACGCTCACCTGACTCCCACGGAGGCGCTGGCCTGGTTCGCGCTGCTGTGACCTCTTCTAAGGTGATGCGCAGGGTTCGGAAGACGGACTGGACTGGGCCCCCAAATCTGGCTTGTCTGGCTCGCAGAAGTATCCTTCTGTAGGCGAAAATAGGGGATTAACTGTCTGCGGGGTAATGCAATCAGCCTCCCACTTTCCCCTCTCACCCTCCTCGAAACCCTTCTGTGATTCCTCGTAGCGTCTCACCTTAGGGTCTGGAAGGACGAGCTCTCCATCCTGCTTCTGATGCAGGGGCGCGTTGGTATCCAGTTACTTCACTGGATTTTCGGATTGGTGAGAACCAAACTTGCTTGGCTTCCAGGTAAGTTTTTTGATAAGAGGTTCCCCTTGTGTCCATGCATTAATGTACTAATGCTAGTGTCTTTTTCCCCATAGGGGCCGGGGTACGGAATGCCGGGGAACAGGCACCGACCCGAGATGAGAGGTGAAATCCTTGTAGAAATCAGGTAAGTCTTTAATGAGCGGTTTTTTTGGTAATGTCTTTTCATTCGCTCATTAACGCTGATGTCTCTTTTTCCCCTTAGGGGCCTGGGTCCGTAAATGCCAGGATGCGGCGCGGACCCGAAATGAAGAGGGAATGAATCAACAGTTAAGTCTTAACATGGAGATTTAGCTTTCCTTATTCCCTTCTCTCTCTCACCTTTTGTTCTGGTGTTTTTCTCCCTAGGCGCTGGGGCGTGACTGCGAATCCGGATGATCGCTGCTGAACATGGAGGCGCCCAGTAAAGGTGAGTGGAATGCGGCGCTGCATCGATCGACGCAATGAGCTTTTAAATAAAAGTCTTCCTTTTCAGGATTGTCGGCGAGATGTCTCCGGGATGCGGATTTAGCAGGTAAGGACTTTTCCTTCTTCAGTTCTCCTTCTCTTCCTTTGCAGGTGATCCAGCATGCTGGCAGGCGTGGCAGAAGTCAGGATGCAGGAGCAGACATGGTGAGCGTCCAGCTGCTAGATGCAGAACAACGCGAAGCACGTGTGGCTGTTCGGGTGGGGTTTAAATAGCCTTGGAAGAAGTTCCAGGCATGTATCCTTCCTCCAATCAGGTATGTATCCTTCCCCGACCACGCCCGGATGGTAAATTAGTCCCACAGGTAAAGTAGTTCCTTTCAGGCCTCAAGGAGGCCGGGATCCTGCAGCATGGTCTGCATCAGTTAAGTGCACCCAAGCACATCCATAATGAGCCTGGCGCCTATGGCGCCAGGACTGATGTCTTTTATGAGCCTGGCGCCATAGGCGCCAGGACACTGTCCAAAGGGCCCCTATATGGGGTTGCTGGGTCCTTCCTTGGGGACTGGATGTCCGCTTTCGGGGACGCAGGGCTTGAACCGGCTCCCCGGGAGCGGGCATCATGACAAACATTATAGAACTGGAAAAATGACATAAAAACACATTTGTGCTGACCGCTGCCTTAGAGAACCCTGGCCTGCAGGAGTTTGAGATGCAGCACTTAACCATTGTGCTACAATACTATTGTTAAGATTCTCACAAGTTTCATGCTTGGCCTACAAGTTAAAATGTATGCACCGAGAAGCACTAAGCCATTGTGGCGTAGTGGTTGAATGCTGGTACGAACTCTGGCAGACCAGGGTTCAGGACTTTTAAAAATGTTTTTTATTTAAAACAGTATATTTTGCTAAGCACTTCTGATGCTTGTGGATCTGCTTAGAATCACATGCTGTGCATATAGTCCGACATCTAGTGAAAATCGTGGAGTATTGCATCTTTCTTTGGAAAATCGAAAGGGATGTCGACATGGGCGTGATGGTAACACTATCCGTGATGTGTGGTGTAGCCAAAATCCCTCACGTGTCGAGGTCCCACCAGAATATTTTTGTACGCCAACCTAGCTGGTGCCGCCAACCTAGTTGGTTGCTTATGCGGAGCTCGTAAGAGTTTGGATTGCTAAAGTTTATTCCCACGGCCGATGGTCGTCCAGTCACTTCGACTGCTTCGTGGGTTCCCTGCCGCCACCGATATCTAAGACTGTCGACAGTGTGGCCTCGGCCGGCCCTTACAGTAGGGAGAGTGGGACCCCGGGTTTATTCCTCTGAGAATGTATTGCCTTCACCCCTCTTTCTCTTCTTGGTCTGGCTGCCGCTACCCTTTGCTATGGAGGACTCTTTAAATTCTGTCCGTCGCGCATTGGCAAATTTCTTTGGAAGGACACCATCACAGGACACCCATCACAGATGCAATTGTTGTCTTCCTCGTGATCACGACAAGCGCTCGTGCTAGGCCTGTAAGCTTTTTCGACCAGAAACGTTGGAAAAACAGGCTGACTAAATGGTGGGCGGCCTACGCTGTGCAGGCCTTTCCCCTGTCAGCGCCATCACTTCGGACGGCGAGGAATCTGTTGCCAGCCATGGCTCCGATTTGGAAGCCATCGACCTCTCAGCGGAGCCTGTGTGCTCCCAGACGCCCGTCCCTGATAGACAGGCCACCGGCACTGTTATGGGGCAATCACACCCCGGCTACAAGGGCAGCCACATACTACATGTACAAAAGCACACAACCCCTAAGGCCTCTTGGTAGTCATTGAAGAAGTGCTCAACACCCGCAGGAAGTTTTAGCGGAACCTGCCAAACCTCGTGGTTCGCCCTCTACGCAGCCACATGCGCGGCATGCGACTGGGCACCCGTCTGGAACGGGAGTTCCCTCCCAAAAAAAAAAAAATTACAAAAAAATCCTCAGTCGTTGACCCGCCATCCAAGAGCGCGCAAGCGGCAAAGGACCCCGGGAGTCACCGACTGCGCCTCTACATGCGTGTCGAAACCCTCTATACAGCCACCAAATCTCTGCAAAGGCCTTTTTCGGAGATCATTTTGGCGGCCAAGGTGTACAAGGGCACTACCTCTCGTTGAGAGGACTATTCTGAAGCCCCAACAGCCCCTCTCTAAGGCCTTATTAAGAAAGTCTCCCACTTTTGAGGAACCCTTTCCTCCTCCTGACCAATCGGCTTTTGTCTATGGACTAGGGAAATGTTTGAACAATACATGGACAAAATGTCCCAGTTCTTTGCTACTTCACACATCCCACCACCATCGCTGGGTACTGCTCGCTAGTCTATGCACAGTATGTGATTTTAAGCAGATCCACAAGCATCGGAAGACATGCAGTACTCAACGTAATAGCATTTCTGATGATTGTATCTGCTTAGATTTACATGCGCCCATCCTTCCTCCCCTCGTGGAGTAGAAGGAACATAGACTTCTTACACCTTCTCTCTTCTGTACTCGTTCACGCACACTATAAGGCTCCCTCAGGGCAGAAAAAGCAACCAGGGGGGACCTCGACGCGTGAGGGATTTTGGGTATACTACACGTTGGGGATAGTGTTACGGTGACTCGTCGACGTCCCTTTTGATCTACAAAAGAAAGATTCAATACTGCGCGATTTCCACTAGATGTCAGACTATATGCACAGCATGTGAATCTAAGCAGATAAAAGCATCAGAAATGCTATTACGGTGAGCAATGCCTGTCATTCTGGACTATGTATTCTTGACAGACATGCCTTTGATCCATGTGGCCTCCTTCATGGAAACGTTCATCCAATCACTGCATGATTTTAAGGTCTTTTGAGCTCCACTACCAATTTAATAGTTGTGCGTCTTCCATTGCATGTGAGCCTGCACAAACAAGACTTTCTTTGCAGCTGAAGGGAGGGGCTTGCCACACAGTGTCATTATTCCCTTTAATATATTGCACTACTTTTAGACTTTGAAAATGGCGGGGGCAAGTAGACCCCACTCCTCTCCAGCCCCTTATTCTCACTTTCCCCTGCTGAAAAACATATTTTACTTTTTCCCCAGTCCTCGAATTCTACACTACGTACCTCCTCCAACAATGTACAGATCCCCTCCCCACTGCCATTCAACCCAAATAGAGGTGCAGGAGAAATCACGAAAATAGCCAAGTTACATGTCCTGTGTGTGTGTGTATGTATGTATATATATATATATATATATATATATATATATATATATATATATATATATATATGCCACACGGCCCTTGTTTGGAAGATGATCATTCAGATTTCCTTTTTACTTTCCATTTTGGTACAAGTCACAAAATGCACACAAGGAGGGAGAGGAGGGGGCGCAAGAGAAGAGGGGGGGCAAAAGGGGGGTAAGAAGAGGGTGGGAGAAGAGATCAACAAACCCTTTGAACAGACACTGTATCAGCTTCTACGTGATTATCATCACACTCCTCACAGCACCACCGGGGTCAGCCCCTCTGACCTCATGTTCCGATGGGTCATAAGAACCAGATTACCGGAAGGACCAAATCGAGAGCAAATAACTCCCCTTGAACAACAAGTCAAAAATCGTGACAGAAAACAGAAGGAGAGAATGAAGGTGAGAGCAGACACTCGAAGAGGAGCACAGGAATGTGACGTGACTCTAGGAGACCAGGTAGTGGTGTGCCAGCAATGAACTAGGAAGGAAGACTAACCTTTGCCACAGAAATGCTTGTGGTGACTGCAAACAAAGGCCACATGGTAACAGCTAGTGGAGATTACCAACGAGAACTAAAACGGAACTCATCTTGGTTAAAAAAAACTTCATAATTGCATACCGGACAAATGGGAACTGTCAAGTGACAGCGCTGAAGGATCAGTTTTCAGCCGACTCCTACCAAGGGGACAGTGAACATTCTGAAGAGGATGACCAATGCCAAGAGGGGTGCTCACCCGCCCAAGAACTTCCTTATCCCAGAAGGCCCCAGCAAAGTCATATGAAATCCATAAGACTGAAGAAATGGGGTACCATGCAAAACTCTAAAAGAGATGTCACGTTGCAGCATGACTCATATGGCCCTCCCATCTCGTTATGTGTGTGGCCTCTGTTTTGAGCCATAATAACAGGCTAGGGCTGGGGGCGGGGACTAGGAGTCAATTGGGATTTGGGGTTTTGACAGTTTAACAGTAACTTTGATGAAATAAAGAAGCGTTACAACATCCTCTGTGTGTTCGTGTTTCTGGCCTGTTGGGGCTAGCCTCCCCACCCTGTTTGATGAGCCCTGCATTGTGATAGCAGGAGGACTGTCACAGTTCCTTATCCAATGCCACTCCGTTTCACCAATCTGCAACACATTTTGCATACTTACCCGTTGGGACCCTCCGGAAATTACTGGCTACATGACATTTGGCCACCCCCATCCCGTTCCCTGGATTTCAGCAAAAGTTAAAATTTGTTTCTGGGTTTGTGGCCTGCAGACTAAGCCATAAACCATGTTCACCGGGATGGGAAACAGAAAATGTTGGTCCTGTCATGAGGAACAAAACCCGAGGTCCCTATGGGATCTCTAAAACCATGTTTGAAGGCCTTAAGATGCATGGTTTCTGAGATTTGCACCACCACGAACTGCACCACACCAGAGTGAGACGGAACATCGGCCTACAGGATAATTCATTTTCAACGATTAGAGTATTATCATGTCTGTCTGCAGAATCCGTTCGGAGAACGGGTACTTCTTCTAGTATATATATATTCAAGGAAAAAAACCTTTGTTGCAAGGACGTTAAGGTGAGAACTTAATGCAACATAACCCCTGAAACTCGGCAATTGCCATGTTAACTTTGCGCCTCCTGTTATGCAGCCTATGACAACAATGATATCACAGATAACATCACTGTTTACATGATATATAACACCACTGATTACATCTGTGATGGTATCAGCCATGATATAATTCTGACTTAAAGCTTTGTTTAACTAGATTTAGGCAGTAGCCTTTGCCATGGCCAAGACTGTGGACACAGTGCATGGCCAAACACCATGGCTAGTGGCTGGTTAGTGTTATACAATATGCAGTGGGCACGGCCAAAGGCCATAGATAATGGCCCCTTAATGTGTTACAGTATATAGTGGGCATGGCCGAAAGGCTAGAACCACTGCCAATGGCCCAATGGCCCTGGCTAGTGGTAGATGAGTGTTGTAAAATATACTGTGAAGTATTTAAATTTAAGAAAACGCACGGCATCCAGGATTGTGGACTGTCTCACATCATGCAGTAACAGGCTCCGACCTTGCTTGGCTTCAAAGCAAGGAAGGGGCCATCTCCTCAGCCCATGTTGCTCTAGTGGTCTTGTAACTTGTGCTCGTTTATTAGGCAACATGGCCAGAGGGGGCCGGCCCCTTCCTTGCTTTGAAGCAAAGCAGGGTCGGTCTCGGTTTGTGCATGGATGGGAGGTCCGGCCATGGCCAGTGATATTTCACCCCTAATGCCACTGTAGCTGTAAATAAAAAATAAAAAAAAAGTTTCACTTTTTTCCATAACCACGGCTATGAACTACAAATACCCATATGTAGTCCATACTAAACTAGGCATCCAGGTCTCCCATCCATGCAGTAACCGGGGCCGACTTTGCTTAGCTTCATAGTGAGAAGGGGGCTTGCCCACTCGGGCCATGTTGCTCTAAGTCGGGGTTGTCAAACTCCAGGCCTCGTTTTCAGAAAATCCCTCATTAATATTCATGAGGAAAAATGTGCACACATTTAGAATCATTGTATGCAAATGTCTCACGAAATGAGCGGCATCCTGAAAACCCGACATGGATCGGCCCTCGAGGGCCTGGAGTTGGACAACGAAGCTCTAAGTGGTCTTGTAACTTGTGCTCATTGCAACATGGCTTGAGGGGGCTGGCACCTTCCTTGCTTTGAAGCTAAGGAGGGATGGTCCTGGTTGCTGCATGGATGGGAGTCCCTGATACCTATTTTCCAGTGCATGGACTACAAGCCGCAGCTATGTGTAGTTTTATAGCTGTGAGTATCAGAAAAACAGGGGGGAAAATGCATTTTTGGCCCTCGCCAAGTGCCCTCATCTGCACAAGCTCTCCCAACCACACTCCCCACCCACTCTCCCATTCTACCCAAAATAGTGTTTCTGTGACAGTTTTCTCTGTGTCGACTATTCACAGCTATAGATGAGGTTACAGAAAAGCTTCATGTTGCAAATTCCGTCCCTAGACCCCCTTCAACTCCCAATTTTCACTTGGTGTGTTCTTGCCCGCCTCACCCCCTATAGCCTGATGCCCTTTGCATGTTCTTGGCCCTGCAAATGTTTTTTTTTTTTTCTGTGTTTCATTTTCCGAAATCACCGGCTATAGCTGCGGCTATCTCTCGCATCAAGGAAAAAAAAGATGGCGACTGTTTTAATTTATAAACACCTGGTTTCTTTGCAATTATCCGAGATATAGCTATCTATTTTGGAGAAGGTGGCATCCCTTTCTCCATCAAATATTTAACTAAGGGACAGAATAAC
Source organism: Ambystoma mexicanum (assembly GCF_040938575.1). Taxonomy (NCBI): domain Eukaryota; kingdom Metazoa; phylum Chordata; class Amphibia; order Caudata; family Ambystomatidae; genus Ambystoma; species Ambystoma mexicanum. Next base: position 470,475,924 of record NC_090929.1, on the reverse strand, counting down.
CCCAAACCACAAAAAGGGCTCTAGTCAATGTCTCGTGCCCAAGTGGTTTCGCAACTGGTCCAATATGTCCAGCGGTTTGGGCTCCCCGTCTAGCAAATTAACCTTTTTTGTCTATGGGAAAATGAATGGGGACTAAGCTGCAACTTTCTTAATCGATTGCACGCGTCGAAAGTTGTTGGCAATTTTTTTGGGTTTCAAGTTCGACTCACCTGGAACGGTCGCCACTGCTATTAGTTAGCAGAGAAGTAAGCTGATCAGATTTCATGTGAAATGCATGGCAACTAAACCTTGGATATTCAGTGAAAATAAAAAACCTTGGTTAAAAGATTATTTCTTATAAAGCGTAACACATCCATAGGCCTCAGTGCGCAACAACACAAAATTAATAGTAAGTAAAAATCAACAGGGCTCATGCACACAGAAAAGTAAAGGGAAAGAAAGGGGTAAAAACAAAACGGCAGAAACCCCACGCAGCAATTGGCAGTTCCCACAAGTATACCAAATATGAGTTTAGAATGATTCTCAGGCTGGAATGTGATATTGTCCAAGTTCTTACAAAGGCTCAGGAACCATGGTAAGTTGCTTTGGCTGAATCCTATAATAATGCAATCAGCATTTCTCTTGGTGCACGAATTGTTCAACTGCGCCCTCTGCAAGAACCTTAGGTCCTGAGTTCTAATGCAGGTTTGCCCCACTCTGATTCAGCCATTCCAGAACTTTGTTCCTGAGCGCCACCCTGGGCCCAGGACCCAGTGGTTTCTCCACATTAGTGAGTATGATATTTTTGGGGTCCATGAATAGCCCACTTAAACTGCGATCGACATTTCCAACTAGATGGCCATGCGTTTCACCCTTCTGGGCTTTGTCAAGGCAAGCAACACATAAGAACTGTCATTGAATAATGCAAATGATATCAACACATGACACAAAGACTAGTCGAAGAAGGGTAGGGCAGAGGTAGTTGTCCGATGAAGAAAAAGTGGAAAGAAGATGAAACAAAATCAGAACATGTTCAATGTTCCATATATTAATTTGTGGCAGAGTGCAAGTAAGTGTCAAAATTAGGGAAAGTGGTGGGGCACCTAATTATAACTGCTAATAGTTAAATTTAAGTTTGATTTTAAACTTGCAGGCGTCCTCCATTAAACCCAATATACACTACATCAGGACAAATGCATAGAACAAATAGTGTCTAGTGAAACAGTCACTAAACCTGGAGACGCCCGGGATTTTAATACGACTGCATATTAACACATGTATTCAATTATTTGATAGTGAATTAAATGGAAACGATGCATAGTTCTCAGTCATTTAGATTGAAATCTTCTCTTAAATTTTATTTGTCTGCAGGGACCTTTGCCGATGTATTTCGGACTGAGCGTCCATCTTCGGGGGGGGGAGGGTTCTATAAATACACAACATCATACTTTATTCATCTCGATACTGAGAACACCTACATCTTTTTTACAGGTATTCCTGTGATCATGTATGTAATACATTAGATAGTGGAGCCCAGCTCCTTGACTATTCTCGATTTCTCAAGAATATCAATAGTTAAGAGTAGACTGCTTTATTGAATAATTTTAAATTTTAAAAAAGTTAATTTTTATTATCCTCACATATGGACCGGAGTTGCACATTATGTTACAGGGTTTTTGGAGGCAAATGAGCTCGGGCAAGGTCCAGAGCAGCTTGTACAGTTAGTTTTTCTCTCTATATATGGCAACAAAAGCTATCCCACCATTTCTCTTCTGCAAAACAGGTTGTACCTCTCAGGTCTGATCGTAGACTTTCCTAAGCATTAGACACTAGTTAGAAGTGCCCACCAAGGGGTCAAAAACATACATATTTGTATAATGTTGTGCATTTATAGAACCCGCCCTGAAGATGGAAGCTCTGTGCAAAATGCACCGCAAGGGTCTACGCACGCAAATAATGAAAATAAAAGGGAAAATTGCAATCTAAAGGACTATGAGAACTTTGCATTTTTACCATTTAGTTCACTGTCAATTGAATAGAAGTGTTATTATGCAGTGGTATTTACTACATCCTGGGCGTCACCACGTCTAGAGACTGTTTCACTAGACACTATTTGTTCTATGCAAGTAAGTGGCGTCGGCCATTGTTACTAGTAAATCATCTAGTGGGGTAAAACTTAATATTCAAAAGTACTAGAAAATTGTGATTGATTGCAGGCAAGGTAGCCAATAAAAAAGAAGTTTGTCCTCTGTGTATAAGAGAACAAAAGTTATTGCACTAATACATATATCCTTAAATACCTCAATGCAACTGTAACGTAAGCGGGATAATGAAAAAATGGCTAACAAGAAAACAATCCAATTGGTAAGTTTCTACGGTGCGTCCCTACCATTATGTAGTAATCCTGCAAGGATGCGGTACCCTGAGTGATGGTAACAAATATATAAAAGTCTGCAAAAACACAACCACACCGGCTCTAATTTGTGAGTGAAATATCCTAGCTGAGTAGATGGAAATAGACATTTAAATGAAAAGATCTTGATTGGAAACAAAATCTGTACAGTATGGTAGTAACTATGGATTTTGAGAGCTATATGTAACATAAATCTAATGACAAAACAGTAGGGCACAGGCAAGCCAAGTCATGATGGAACAATTCATCAAAATCAAGTGCGGTCTTAAAGAAAAAAGGACGGTTCCCATTGGCAGTATTATATTTGGGTTAGAGATGGTCCATTGGTAGACCTCTTAAGTAAAGAGAAAGAAATGGATGACATGATAGGGGTCATGGGGATCCTGTTAATTATACACTGCATAACATGATAGTAACGTCTAAAGGGTCTGTTTGGTCCTGAAATACTAACAGGCAAGAGTTTTCCTCCGTCTAGCAACGTGCATGTGTTTACAGATCGGCATATGAAAATGCCACCTTTGTTGCAGCAATGTTAATATATTTCTGATGACATCCTCATGCTTGCGCATGTGATGTCATTGTGTTGTCAAAAAGGCGTGAAACGCCCATTTGTCTGAAAAAACATGCATACGTCAATGCAGAAAAAATAAAGCATACAGAATGCGTATGGAATACAAAAAATTAGATCGTCAAAAAAGGTATTGAGTCAAGGCCATGATTACTTTATGCAAAGTTAATTAGAAAAAGATTATTTAAAAAAAATTGTAAATATGAATGAAAACAGGTGCTGTGGCTGATCTGCCACACTGTATAACATCTTTTAGAAAAAGCTGATCAATAAAAATGTTGAGGTGCTATTTTACAGTCTTAATTGCTATAAATTGGCTATAGCAGGACACTAAAAATGAAAGATACTATATACAATCTTGAATGCTAAGAGTTAATTATGTGTACATGGACTCATTGTTGGCAAGTCGTGTACAGGCTCACATTCTGGTTCTTATGGTATTCAAATAGGTTCTACTCAATATAAACTAACACATATAATGGTTAAGGTGGTACAAAAAGAAGAGTTAGTAGCTTGTCAGCTGCATAAGAAAATCACACCAGGAAATATAGTGTGCGAAATGAAATTAATTGGACAAGATTAGGGGGCAAGTATGGTGTAGCCAACTGGCCTCAATGTGTGTCGTCTTATGAAAAAGCAATACGTTGCAGAAATAAGTGTATGGTTATAAATGTATTCATACACACCATTGTGCGAGAGGCTGCTTACTATGACAGGGTTACAAGTAGGGCATTGATCAAATGTTATTCCAGATCTGGAGTCCATCTTTTTTTCCCCAATTGTAAAAAAAAAAGTAATTTACATTGCCATTAGTGATACTTTGGAGAGTGGAAATATATTTCAAGTATAGATATATATATTATTTTGTTATACAAACTTTCCCATCTAGTAATACATGCTTATTAAATGTTCTCTTGTAATCGGACTGTAAAATTATAAGAGCTCTTTGTTCCACTGCTATAAAGAGATTCAAAAATGTTGGTTGAACTTCATGGATGGAAACCGAGGGAAGCTGCTACGCGCCCATTGTTGCCAAATTTTTATTGGCCAAATGTTTGCTCCTTATTTTTTTGATGGGGCTAGTTGCCTGTTTTACGGAGTTAAAGTCCCTGGTATGTTGCTTATCTGTGGGGCGTTTTTGAGAACAGTTATCATTGCTCTACTATAGGCAATACAATATTGATAAGCAAAAGAATTCTGATAATCCTACTCTGTGGTGCAGCAATTCTGATACAATTATTCGACAAATGAACCAACCACAACTACGCCCGTCGTTCTGCGCATTCAATGCTTTGTGTACGTATGTGTATTTCTGCACACGAGTACTTCTAGTTACCGTGGCAGATCTTGAAGTCTTTGACTTTTTTGTGATCTCCTTTTTTTAAAACCACATATACATTTCTATTTATAGACAATATATTTGGAAACGTGCTGTAAAATGCACCTTTTCATACTGGTTTGTCAAGGACATGCAATGGTTGGAGAGGGGAAATTCCCTTGCAAACTCCCCTCACAGATGAGTCTTACTGAATACTCGAGCTCACAAAGTTAGTTGTGCATATGGAAAATGTGTGCACAAAAGAAAAATATTTCTGCACTTTGAGAAAAATAGAGGATCATTACTTGTGTCCCATCGGGTTTATTTACCAAAGGGCAGATACCCAGCCGGAAACATAAGCATCTCACTGTCACAAAAGATGGTCCTGAGCATCTCTCTGCAGGGTTGTCCGATCCAGATGTCCTCATTCACAGAGTAGGCACAAGGAACGAGGACTTCTCTCAATTTTTTTGTTTTTTCTCAAAAGTAGCGATTTTTTTATTTTTAGGCTGGCCTAATCTTCTTGAGCATCTTCCATGATCTATTATTTCCAAATGTATTTCATAGTCTGCTCAGTGGCTGTTTTGCATATCCACTCTGGATCATTCTCCCTTATTTGTAGTGGATTCTTGCATCCCAAATGCTTTCTTACTAGGTGACTTTCTCAAACTCTGCAAAAATCCTGAAGACGTGATCTTGTTGAAGCCTGGTTTGATGTACTGTGCCGCTTGTGGGGCTGGATGCATGGACCCAGTCCCTGACTGCACGCCTCACTTCCCGTTACAGAGGAAACAAACAGCCTTTTCTTCTTTCTGGTAATTGGGGAGCTGCAGTTTTCGGTAAAGCAGTTGCTCTGTCTCTTGTGTAGAAAAGCCATGAGGTGTCAGCTTGATTGGAAATGACATGCGAACACATGAGAGATCCGTTGCTGCTGTGCAGCAGAGTACCACAGTTTCCTCGTATGAACGTCTCCCACACTGTATTGATAGGCGTATGTGGTGGTTGCCCTGAAATGTATTTATTTTTATTTGACTGACTTGGTGAATGGCACAGGAACCGCAAGCAAACCTCTAGATGTTAAGTAAGAAACTAGGCTAATGGGATTCTCTGAGCTCAGTAGACTGGTTATCTTTATCCGCTTACAACATATTTTCCACTTTCTACAAACCTGGATTGGTCCATATGCCTGGAAGGAGAACTGGCCATCTAGCGTTTCAAGTACTTAAAAAATTAATTAACATTGTCTCCAAGGAGCAAGACAGAGGAGGGGTAGTTGCATGGGCTTGAATTCACAAGTGAAAGTGCCTGCCTCCAAAACCTTACCATCTTGCTGCGTGAAAAGTGTGTTGGGTAGAGATACCCTTCAGCGACTGCAGTTTGTGTGGGAGCATCAGCTACAAGACTCTGATGCATGGGTATCCGTTAAGAACAGTGGAAAAAAAAAATGATTCAGAACTGTCAAAAACTGAAATAAAGAAAAATAATAGATCCAATGGAGGATTCGAGAACTACTTTAAACGCAATCATAAAAAACGGTGTACAAAAACACCATAATTTTCCAAGCATTCAATAAAGGTGTGCTGCAGTAAGTAGTAGAACAGAGTGACATGCTGTGGCAGACTAACTGTAACAGGGTTTGGTGGGGGGCTTTAAAGACGGCTGCTGTTGCGAAGTGTGTGCAGGATGGGCATCCATTTCGAGTTAGGGTGAGGGATGACTCGGCTGAAAAGTGTAGGGAATTGTTATGAATTACTGACAAGGAGGTGTAAGGCAATGTATGGTGTGACTGCCGTTGTGGAGGAGGTTCTGTGCAGTGGTAACGAAAGGGGGTGTTCAAGGGGTTCTCCCCTTCGTTGAACCATTGAATGCCTTCAAGTCATGACTAAATGGCGTATCCTGCATCCGGTATGGTGGACGAAACCTTTGTCCCGGAGACTAAACGAGAATTATTTTTGTAAAGAGGAGGAAGGATAGCTCGAGCGCAACGGGTTTGTCTTGGAAGCAAGACCACACCCCAACACAGGTTCAGGTTCGGATCCCGATCCCACGCTTGGAAACCACTCGCTGGTATTGAGCGCTGTTAGGCAGAAACCTGTGCAGTTCCCTTAGGGACCACTGCAAAAGATTTAAGACTACAGGTGTTGGCAGTAAACCCACTTGGTAGCAGTCTGCACCACCCAGATTTACCTGGTAGCTGTCGCTGAGCAGTCAGACTTCCCTCAAGAAGAGTTGGACAGTATGCAAAGTATACACAATAGGCACTCTGGTACAATAATAGAAGCAAACACTGACCAGAGCTTTGGTATCGAAGTATATAATTATTTATTTAAAAACACAGTTTGAAACACTCAGCACTCTTATTGTAAAATATTCTAAACACAGTTACTATTGTAATATATACACACCCCTTTTTCCTTATCAGATAAGTCACTGTAAAACACCACTTATTTTCATACAGAGGTGAGCGCTTAACTAGATGGCACTCCAATAAGTTTGTGAGAAAGGGAGGGAAAAAGACAGAATATGGAAAGGTACACCACTCTAAGATTCAGGAACACTGTTAGCAAGGCAGAAGAGCAAAAGTCACTGGTGAGCCAAAGTCCAAAGGCTGGGCCCACTCTTGGAGAGAGCAGAGCACAAATGCGCCCAAGATCACAGTTACACTAGGCTTAGAAAGTCTTGCAGAGGGTTCAAAAAGAGTTTAGAGAGGTTTAGGAAAGTTTAGCCAGGGTGTCCCAGGCTAACCCAGGTTCGAAAGCCAGGGGCTAAATCTACCCCGTACAGTCGGTAGCAAGGCAAGGGAAGCCAGGCGGGACATGGTACCTTAAGTGGGAAGGATCCTCCAGCGGTGGCAGTTGTTCCTGGTAGTGGGTGCAAGTTGCGTCCTCGTCCAGGGGAAGAGAAGATCTCAACTTGGAGGAAAGATGAAGGTCGTTGCACTACCAGGGAAGAAACCAGCCGTGGAGTTTTCCGGTTAAAGGTGGTACCTTTGCTTCGCGGTCGTGGTAAAACATGGTATCCCGGTTGCCGGGGTGCTTGGCACAGGCAAGGCGGCCACGAGGTACATCGGCAAGGCGAAAAGACGGTGAAACTTGTTATCCCCACCAGTCAAAGGAAGAAGACTCTCCGGCGGGAGATCTCCTCTGTCGTTGGGAAAAGTGGTGAGCCGGTCCAGCAGGGCTCCACCGGTGGTGGTGGTGTCGTGGCAGGTCGGCTCAGCTTCTCCCTTGTCAGATTCTTGGGTCCTGTGGCGACTTCTGAAGTTCCAGTCCCCAAAGCCCTGCTTTTATGCAGCAAACCCCCATTCACTCAGCCTAGCTGTCACTCAAACATGCTAAGTGGTGAGCCGGCCGTCTCACCACTTGGGCCAATCAGCATGCAGTGCGACTTGCGTTGCCTAGGCAACTCAGTGCAGGGTGGCTAAATTCCCCTCCACCCCTCCTAAGTACCCCAGACAGAGTGGCACCACTTTGGAGGACTATTGCGGAGAAGCCTGCCAAAAAGTGGAACAAAGGGCTCGACTTGGGTTGGAGTCACAGAAGAGAACACAAACACCATTTTAGAATCAAGTTTTGGCAAAAAATACAAACCGGAGAATTAATATTAATTAAGTAAACCGGCGGTATGTTCGAGGCTACCGTAAATAATTAAATAAAAATAGTAGACTAAAACAATGGGAAATCCCATAGGAAAATATTCGCGGTTGAATATAAAAAGTAGTATCCACTGCCACCAGCCAAAACTCGATCAGGGGGGACGGAGACGTGCCCCCTCGACTAACAGACCCTGGGGCAATTGAATTGTCTCAGCCAGTACGTCCACAATATGATGGTTTGTACTGGTTCTGTTCAGAATTTAAGACTAGTAAAGTCTATGGTGACTTTACATGCCCTGGGAGACAGTAGTCAGTCCCAGGGTATGGAGTCTATACTGGGGGGTCACTATGACACCCCTGTGCCACTGCACTGAGGGTGCTCTGTAACACACATCACAAAAACACATGAAGCCCTATGGGGTAAAAGACCCCATAGCCCATTAAACACATCTAGATCCAAAGAAACACACTCAAATCATGTCCAAGAGTGAGGGTAAAAGAGTCTCACTCTTGGCAGGAGAAAAAAATAAACCCCAAAAATCCAGCAAAGCTGCTGGGGGACTCACTAGGTTAGGAAATTCAGCCTAAACAGAGAATTCTCCCTAACAAGCGCATTATACATTAACAATAAAATAAAACCAATTTAAATAAATCTACACTGAGCCACCCATGTTGCTAACCAGACTGTTATAAACTTGACCCATGACGTCCTTCCATTCTCTTGAATAATTGGCAGCTCCTCAAACCCCATTCTAAAAATGTGTGCTGCAAAATGTTTTCCTTTTGCTCTGTATGGCGTAGGTGTATGGGGCTGTGTAGACTGTGGACCCGTGCAGACCGGGATCCAGATAAGATTTTGAAGGGGCAGTATTTTAAATTACATCCTAAGTTTTGAATTTGTGAGCTCAATGATTTGTCAGGGTTGAAAAGGTAATTCCCAATGTGATTATCAAAAAGATTTACATGGCAAATACATTTTTAGTCATTATTTTTAGCAAGTCATTTGTACATCTTTTTGCACCAAATATTTAAGGCACGTTTAAAAATGCTTTGTTTTTACAGATCAGCCAGTAATGGCTCTATCCTATGGCACTGTTCTGGTAAAACTGATCGGAACATACAAGTGACGCGTTGTGGGAGGGAAGTATATTCCAACTTTCTATTTAAGTTGGGAGTATTTTTACACTTTTTGGGGGGCACAGGGTTGTTAGTATTTGCCTGTTAGGAGTAAAGTACCATTATGCTGCTTTTCGGTTGTGTTGACTGCAGAGCAAGGGAACTGCTTTCTTTTCACTTTTCTGGCTCTTCCATAACTAACCTACCACTCACTCATTGGGAAGTAGGCAGGTATTCTCGCATGAAGTCCGACCTTTCTGTGATTAGTATGGAGGAGCCCACATCGCAGTCTTACCCACACTGAGAATCACAGTGGGAGTGACGTATGCCATATTTAATGTGGCTGCACTCACTAGGACTTAATAAAAGAGAGAACAAAATGGAAGTTGCCCCATAATGCTAAACGTTGCACTCTTTTCTGAAGGCAAAAATCGGCCACGGACACTAGGACTTATTAAAAACGAATGTAGTGATAGTTTTCATATGACTTCTAGCACTTGCTTTGGTGTGCAGAGTTTGGTCTGGCACATAAACATGCAAGTGGCTATTTGTCTGTTTTAACTGTCACATGTTTGCTCGTCTTCCCCGTGCGTAACATGTAATGCTTTAACAAACCTCTTCAATGCAAGTAATCTCGTATAGCACCCTTCTGCCAATTTTTTTTTAATAACTTATTTTATTGAAGGTTTTTGAACATTCGTACAACATACCAACTGTTTCCCCCCACCCTCTGTCTCCCTTTGCCGTGTCGATCTGCTCGTCTCTTGCCACTCTGTACATCACCTGTCCAGTAATATGTTCTTTGCCATGTCCACGTTGTGCTCCTGTGCTTCCCGCTCTCTCACCCCTCAGACCGATCTCAGGTCACACGTTCTTACCACTCTCCCCAGATTTTAGTGGCATCCCCGTGCTGTATAAATTCTGAGTTCTTTCGCTGCACAGATGTCCATTTCGTTGGACCACTGAGCCGCTGTCGGGCACTCCGGGGCTCCCCATTTCTGTGCAATGTCATGTTTTATCAGGCCCATTGCTTTGGAGAGAAGAATGCCCTCCCATTTGTTTGAGATGTTCATTATTGCGGGTCGCAGTTCTATCGTGCGACCCAGTGCTCTTGCCAAAATTTGTAAGCATTGTGTCCAGAATGTCTTGATTTTAGGGCAGTCCCAAAGGAGATGGATGAAGGTGCCCTCTTCCCCCCAACCCCCCCTCGCGGCATTTCAAACAGTTTGGGTCCGTTGCCCTTCCTCAACCAAAAGGTGGTAGTATCTTTATCTGTACCAGTCTTATTCTGGAGTCTATAGAGATTTCACGTGGATGCATGAGAACCTGGATCCAATCCTCAGGCTCAATGTCCCCGACATCCCGCTCCCATCTGGCTTTGAGGCTGGTCAGCTCTGGGGTAGCGAATGCATTAATAACTTTAGGATGGTGGTTACCTTGGTGGGGATGTGTTGTGGAAGCAAGTTGCGTTCCAGGGGCGTGTAGTCTGGGGCGTCAGCAAGTGCTTGCCTGTGGCCACTACGTGCGTGTGATAATTGTGTAGTGGTAGTGTTCTGCTGCCGAAATACCATATTCCTGCTGGAGCATTTCAAACGAAAGAATAGAGCCCTCTGTTAAGATATTTCCTATCGTGGTTATTCCGGCCCTCACCCATCGGGTCCAGGCGGGCAGCTTCCACGCTTCTGTCAGCATTTGGTTATTCCATAGTGGTTATGCCATGGTAATCTTATTCCCCCAGCCCATGTGCTTGTGTGCCTGCCTCCAGACGATCGCGATGTGAGAGGACATTGTCTCTGCGGGGGGTCTGGATAGGCATTGATACATCGTTGTGAGTGGTGGGGTATCTTGCCTGAAGGGTAATTCTGCTCTGATGTGTGGTAGGTCACAGTCCCCATGGAGGAGGTCATTGACTGTTTAGTTGACTGGCCAGTAGTAGGACTTCAGGTGTGGGACTCCAATACCACCCTCCCAGATCGATCGCTGCAGCGTGGTCAGCGCAATCCGAGGTTGCCCCCCTTCCATATCAATTCCCTGAGGAGGCGTTCCACCCGGACAAATTCCGAGTTTGGTATGGCCAGTGGGGTGTTCTGCAGTACATGGAGAAACCGTGGAAGTGCCATAATTTTGAAGAGGGCTGCCCTTCCCATGAGTGTGAGTTGCATCCAATGTGGTACCTCCCTCGCGAAGTGGGCCGTCAGTGGGTGCAGGTTGTGACACACAAAGTCTGAGAGAACCCGGAAACCCATATGCCCAGATAGCGGAAGCCTTCTTTCTATTCGGTATGGGGAGTCCCGGGGGATTACCAGATCCCCTTTTACTGGGAAGAGAACTGATTTCCCCCAGTTTACTCTAAGGCCACTGAAGTCTCCATAGGTCTTTAACATTTGGGTTATGATTGGGCATGCTTGGTCTGGGTTACTCAGGTAGAGTAATAGGTCGTCCGCATAAAGGGAAAGCTTATCCTCCCGTCCATTTGGCCAACGGAATCCGGACCACGTGGCGACCTGTCGGAGCCATCCAGCCAGTGGCTCAATTGCTAGGGCAAAGAGGAGGGGAGACAGAGGACAGCCCTGCCGGGTGCTTCTGCCCAGCGGGAAGGTCCCGGAGGTTCAGCTGTTCACCCTAACTGTAGCTAGTGGGGTTTCGTATAGGAGTTGAATCCAGCTAAGGAACGTTTCGCCGATGCCCATGCGCCTCATTGTTGCCCAGAGGCTAGCCCACACCACTGAATTGAACGCTTTCTCAATCAATTGCGAGGATTGCTAGTGGGGTGTTAAGAGTTGGGGCCTCTTCCAAAAGCAGGTGTAATCGGCGTAGGTTCATTCTGGTCGATCTTTGCGGCATGAAGCCGCATTGATCTTAATGGACCAGTGAGGATATTACCCCTTGGAGCCTGTTGGCCAGTACTTTGGCAAGGATTTTAGTTTCGCTGTTGAGAAACGATATCGGTCTATACGATGTGCACTGATCGGGGGGTTTGCCTTTTTTGGGAATGACCACTTTGTTGGCCGTTCGTAGATCCGGTGGGAGGGTGCCCTGTTATTTAGCGGCGAGGAATAGGTGCCGGAGGGGGGCGGCCATCTTATTGCTGCCCAATTTCTTCCAGGTCTCGGCCGGGAAGCCGTTCGGGCCAGGTGTCTTCCCAGATTGTAGCTGGATCATGGCTTCTGTTATTTCGGTTTCATCTAATCCCCTGTCTAAGTGAGTTTTCTGCAATTCCGATAATTGCGGAAGCACAATCTCATCCAGGAGGGAAGAGTCTGTGGGGACCGTTGGGGCGGCGTAAAGCGTACTATAGAATTTGGCAAAGGCCTCAGCTATTTCTGGGTCTGTTCACCGACGGACCGAACGGGCCAGCCCGATCTGTCTGAGATGTCTGTGCCCCTCCTCCCGTCTTTCCAGCCATGCCAATAGTTTGCCGGCTTTGTCCCCTTGCTCATACATTCTAGTCTTTGATTCCCAATGCGCCTGCCGTGCGTTATCAAGCGCCGTGTTATGGAGTGATGCTCTAGCCTTCAGGAGGGAGTGGTGCATTTCCAGGGAAGCGTTAGATATATATCTGGTTTCCCATTTCTTTACTTCCTCCTCTCCCTCCGTCACCTTCCTGTGATGTTCTCTCTTTTGGTTACAGATCCAGGCGGTCATTTCCCCCCCAAGCACTGTCTTATGTGCCTCCCATAATATCGCAGGGTCCTCTACCGAGCCTGTATTGATCTCAAAGAATTCATTGGATTTGTCCATGATGTGCTCCACGAACTCAGGGAGGCCCAGGTAGTAGCCATTTAGCCGCCAAGTTTTGGGCGGCAAGGGGCGATCCGTACGGAGCGTCACCTCCAGGGGAGAGTGGTCTGATATGCCCCGGGTAAGGTAATCTGCCGATATAACCTTATATGCTTCTGGGGCCGGGAGGAAGAGGTAATCCAACCTGGATAAGGATGCGTGGACCCCCGAGTGGAAGGAAAACCCTTGGTCTGTAGGGTGAGTTCTCTCCACACGTCACTCAGACCAAGCGCTGATGTGAAGGTCGCCAGCCGCGTGGGACGGTCTGGGTTCCGGCTGCGGATGTGGGTCCGGTCAAGTGTGTTGCACATAACATCGTTAAAATCCCCCCCCCCACAATCCACACCTCTGCTTGCTGTTGTGCCATCAGGGCCGTCGCCTCCCTCAGGAGACCCTCCCCCAACCCCGGCGGTGAATATATCGCTAGAATGGCCACTGTCTCTCCCCTCTGCGCGCCCCGTATCATCACAAAACGGCCCGAGGAGTCCTGTACCACAGCAGATAGATCAAACGGGAGTCGCTTATGTAAAAGGATCAGGGCGCCCCGGGAGCCCATCGTGTACCCTGCATGGTATGCTAGTCGGTAATTAGTTCTGCGAAAGAACTGGCAGGTTGAACCCGCTAAGTGGTCTTGGTTAGGAGGGCTATGTCGGGAGAGCGTCTGTTAAGGAATTGCATGACTAATCAGCGTTTGATACTTGAGCCCATGCTGTTTACGTTCCAAGTAATGATTTTGAGTGACCTGTGGCGTTCGTTGGGTGTCATTGGGGCTAGTGCGTTTCCATAAGTGGGGTCATCTTGGCGCTGTGTGGTCATTGCTGCCTAGAGGTCTGGAAGGTTGTGCCAGATGGGTGCATGGTGCGTTTGGCCGTGGAGATGTGACGTATGTGTGAGGTGGAGGCGTTGGCATCGGACATGGTGTGTTCGGTGGCATCTTGATCAATGTGGATATAGTGTGATTTCCCGGAAAGTAACTAACGTAGAACGGTCTCCCTTCTCCCCCTCCCCCTCCCCATACTCCTCCCCAACATGAAGTATCTGTCGCCAAAACTCTACTGGCGCTCAAAACTGTGTCGCCAGATTAACTTAATGTGAACTGTGGGCACCTTCCCACCAACTTACTACTCACTTGCGGGTCTGGTAACTCGGATCAGGGGCGTGGTGTCCGCCGATGGCATGGTGTGTTAGCGATGGCAGCGCATGGCTCTCTGATCAATTGTGTGGGAGCGACGGCATCCCATCACTGGTGTCGTCCGGGGAGGAGCGTTGCATTGCAAATGGTTGCCAAGAAAGGGATCAATCGTTGAGGGTACTGATGTTACCGTGAGTTCCCCTCTCTGGCCAACATGACTGTTCCAGGAACCTTGTCAGGGATCGCAGTCTTCGTCTGGGTCCGCTGGGATCTCCGGTATGGGTCGTTGGGCAGGTCCCTCTCCCTGTGGTCGGGGTCTTGGTCTACCTCTGCGGTTTTGAACGGGTGCAGCCCAGTCCCCTACGATGTGGGTCTCGGCCCATTTCCAGGCTTCCTGAGGATCGGTGAAGTGGACGGTTTTTCCTTCATGCTGGATTTTTAACTGGGCCGGGAACAGCAGCCCATATCTCCCGTTCATGGAGTGGAGCTTCCCTTAAGGTGCTCGAAGGATTGTCTGGCTTTCTGGACCTCGTGGGTATAATCTGGATAGAAGGCAATTCTGGCTCCGTTATGTCATTGTCCCTTTGGTTCGGGTCATTTGTAAAATGGCGTCCCTGTCTCGATAATTGAGCAGCCTTGCGATGATTGTCCTTGGGGGAGCGCCCGGGGTCGGGCGGCCTGCGGGTATGCGGTGTGCACGTTCCACCGAGAAAAAGTTTGAGAGAGTCTTTGGCACATACAGATCCGCCAACCTTTCCTCCAGAAAAAGCTCCATGCTGGGTCCCTCTTCACGTTCCGTCAATCCCAAGATGCGAATATTGTTGCGGCGGGACCTGCCTTCACCCTCATCAACTCGGGCCTCCAGGGTTTTCAATATGGTTAATGCTTGCGCCAGTTGTTGGTGTACCCCACCGAGGCCATCTTCCACACCAGAAATACGTTGTTCCGCCTCCGCAGTTCGGGATGACAGTTTTTGGAGGTCATGGCGGAGGAATGAGACCTCAGTAGCGATGGCGTCCATTTTTTGATCCACCGAGGATCGCGAGCTGGCGATGGCAGCCATCACATCCTTGAGCGAGAGGGTCTCGTCTGGCAGAGGGAGGGTCACCCCATGGTCCTCAGTGCCCTGTACAGTGGATGTGCTTGTGGCGTATTGGTCCATGGTGCTTTGTGTCGAGGTCTTTCTGCTCTTTTCTTTTTTTTTTTTTAAACGGTTTTTATTAATTTTTAAAACAAACAATACAAACCAAACTGGCATCGCTTTTTGCAACAATCACATGAACATCAATTAGTCAAGACCACTGCTCCCCCAATCCCTCCCCCCTCAAGAGCTTGTTTGTCCTTCACTTTCCGTATCTGCTACGTGTGGCAGGGTATTGCCTCCTTCTGAGCCTGCAGAATCCGTTATTGTTCCCAACAGTCCTGCTATTAATACTTGCCATGCCATCAGGGTACCCACTTCTTCTTCCCCACACATGCTACATGCCTCCTGCCATACCACCGTTTCAGCATCCGCCCATTTCTGCAATTCCCGCCACCATACCTCCACCCGTGGCTTATGACACTGCTTCCATCCCATGGCAATCCTTCGTTTTGCGAGCACATATGCCAAGTCCTTGTCTATGTCTATGTGTTTATAACGCGCTGACAGCCCGCGGGCCCCTTTGTCCGCTAGTTAGTTTCTGCGCCACTTCTCCCCAGAAACTCTCAATCACTGGGCAAGACCAAAACATGTGTGTCATGTCAGCATTTTCCTTATCGCATTTTGGGCACGCTTGTCATCCCGCATTTCCGAACTTCGATATTCTAATCGGGGTCATGTAAGCTCTGTGCGTTATATACAACTGTATTTGCTGTAATCTAGCATTTCTTGACACCTTCTTGTGGTATCCCATAGCACGCTCCCACATCCCATCCTCCATCTGTGCTCCCACCTGTGTCCCAATCCAACCTCAAATGTGTCATCTCCTTCCCAACCAGGGTCATCACCATCTCATACAATCTAGAGCGCTCATGCCCCCCTTCTGATATGTCATATATTGTCCCCATAGTGGCGTCTGGTTCCTCTGCCAATGCAGTCTCAGGCCAGATTTTACGATTATTCTGCACCAGCCTTAGGTACGTGACATACTGGCCCCTATGCAAACCCGCCTCTTCCCCTAGTCCTTCAAAATCCCTAATGGTCCCCTCTTGCCAAACATCCCCCAATGTAACCAGCCCGACCGACACCCAGTAGGTCCTGATTATCATCCTTAGTTGCTTGTCCTTTCTGCTCTTTTCTTTGCCCATGGTGTTGCTTTGTGTAGGGCCCTGTATATGTCAGTGCCAGTGGAGGAGGCCCCGTTCGACAGGATTGGCTTCTTTTGCGCACTGGAGATGTTGGTATGCTTCTGCCCGTATTGCGTGTACGGGCGTAAGTTGCTGTTTCCCCCAGGGGCACTCCCTATGGGCACACCGGATTCAGGTTGGCAGTTCCCGTGTGGCGGTTTACCCGTGGCCGTTCACTTTAGTTCCAGGGTCCAGGGGGGGCAGAAGGTTGGATTCCGAGCTGTCGTCGCCTGTGTCGGGTTCCCTCTCCAGCGGGATCCGCTCTCCGTCTCCGGGGGCGGGCCGAGTCGTCCGCACCCTGTCCCCTGGCCGCACCACGCGGCTCCGGTAGCAGATCCAGCCGATGTCGAAGGCCGGGGGCTCGCCCACTCTGGTCTTCCCCGTCCCGGCCGTACAGATGACAGGATTCGGTGGCGACTCACCCTCAGATCGCCCCGGGATGCTAGGCACGGTTACTGCGTTCAGCTGTCGGGGCTCGTGGGCTGCATTCGCTAATGCCTGTCACGCTTCAGCGGGTCTTGGCGGCGGCCATCTTGTTCGGGAAGTTCCCGGGCGAAACTTCCAACGCCTATATCTCGTGTTTCCCTTTGCGAACTTAGCTCTGTTCTCCGCCGGGTATTGCTCCGAGGTTCCGTCGCCTTTGCTTTTACACGATCCATATGGCAGGATTTTGCATGATGTTTCAGGCGGCCACGGGAGCGCCGAAGATTCACGTCTTCATCGCGCACTCGCTGGCCACTCCCCTCACCCTTCTGCCAATTTTGGTGTCCTTTGCACGTGGCTCTGTAGTAAAAAAAAAAAAGCGGGAAAGATTAGTGGTAGAGGTTGATGCAAAGCCGGTTGAGTTGATAGCAAAACCATCTGCATCCCTACACTCCTCACACTGACGATTTCGCTCTTTCCCTCCCTCTGTGTCTGTCTGAAATACATGCATTGTGTCCCATGAGGTTCAAAACAAGTCTCTGGGCGTTGGCAAATTAGAGAAAGTGGTCGTTTGGAAACTCGCGGCATAGCAGCTAGCTAAGGTGCAAGGCATGTTAATGGGATGCAAGAACGTTGGTTTCAGAGAATGAGCTACTTGAAATTTAAGGACCACAGTTGCGTATTTCACCTGATATGTTGGTTGGCAGGCTGAGAGATGCCTCACTCGAGCGTGCTCTGTGGTCTGCTGGCCCTTTTCCCTGTTGAGGCAGGGAAAAGCTTTTGCCAGGTGTTCGTTGGACATTGATTAGGGCAAGGGACAGACTCTCTGCTAGTTTGTCCCAGAGATCTAACATGCTGTCTGCCACCAGCCCCAAACTCTTCTTGCACAGTTCAAAATGAAATTTCCGCCAGCACCACCTCCCTGCTCTGAACAGATGTTCTTTATACAGCACAGAGAAGCTCTTCTGTTCCTGATGTGGATCCCTGATATGCAAGTCGCAGTGGCTGTGAGTTTATTTCTATTGCAGGCAATTGCTGAGACATGTAAAAAGAAACCTTAAGGGTGGCAAAGGTCCTGTCCCAGACTTCACCATCTCGACAACTCACTTACTGTACCTCTCTGCCTGGTCTGTCACAATGTTGCTTGCTGATATCCTGTGCTTTTATCGGCGTTGCATTCTGGAATCACCTGTCAATTGTTTGCTCGTGCTGCTGCCACTTGTGGCCAGGAGTTGAATCCTACCGATTGGGAATGTTTTGGGCTGGCATTTTTGCACAAGAGCATTGTATGTAACTTTTATGTGCAATACTGCTGTTTTTCATTTTTGGGGGGGGGGGTTTCTGGATATCAACTTAACAAATGATATGCTATGTAATTGTGACAAATATGGATCATAAGTTAACTCTACCACAAATTGCATGCTTATAATTCCTAGTAATGTTTTCATGATGTATTAATTACGTGAGGTAACTATTTAACTGGATAATTTTTGTTGACCTGCTCTAACGATTTAATTGTAATTTTCTATGAGTCTTTGATACTTTAAAGGACATTTGACTTTTACACCATGCGTAAAGCTTCCTTTAAAGTGCTCCATTAATACGTCATTAATTCACATTGGTTTCAATTGAGGTTTCGGGGAAACCTTTGGCACTGAAGGTTTTCACGAGCGAAAGCTGTTACATAAATTAACCTTTCAATGGGTAAGCAGTTTTCTTTAAAAGGTTCATCGTTTTGAGGATTAATGTGAAAGTGAGACCTCCGTTTTAGAAGAATTTAGACAGTTTCAACTGGGCCCGATCCGTTGTTGGAGATGGGAGGATTTCCAGGACCTCTGACGGTACGTGGAATCTTCACAGTTTAACATGTAGCTGAAAAGTGCCCACATAACTGGCAGCAAGTGTGATTGAGAACATGTGTGAAAACTGCCCTCATAACGCTAAAAATTGGTAACCTGTATCCTTGGATCAGGCCACCAATGTTTGCTAAAGATGAAACGCGCAAAAAGAGTTGGCAGGCTCTTTAAAGGGGAAAGGAATAGCTAGCTGTATGATGTAATCAGGCCAGTGTACAAAGGCCGTTGTATGCATTGTATAAACCTGCAAGACCTGTTGCTGCATCATTGACCCTCGTGTAGAGCAGTGCTTACTCTGGATGTCTTGCTGATGGTGGGATTGGCGGGTTAGGATTTGTGTGTTGGAGGAGAGTAGTGCATTGCCTGCCCTTATATGTCCCAGGCATGGGTTAGGTGTGCGTTATTGGCCAGGGATAAGAAGAGAAAAAAAATAACATGCAGCCAAGCGACCAGTTATGCTTTCGGAGCACTCCTTGCCCTCCCTGCCCCCCATCGTCCCACCTTTTGGAAAGCATTAATTCTGCAGTATTCTGGTCTTTGAGTCTCAATTTGTGTTTTGCTAATTTAAATGCAGTGATATAAAAAGCATGGATTTTTTTTAAATTGCAATATGTGGAGCAGTTAATCTCTTTATTGCTCTATCACGTCCATGAAAACAACCGGTTGTCTGTTCAAGGGCTGTGCCACGAATTAGCCATAACTAAAATACTTAAAACTATTGGAGCCGCTTCAATCCCCAAGATGGCCTGGCTTTAACTGTTTTAGGCTCATAGGGATTCTATGTACTTTTTGTTTTTTATTATTAAAATAATAAACACCCCCCCCCACCCAGGCACACATTGGTGAGGCAGCAAGTGGGGTAGGAGAGACTTGATGAAGAGTGTGGAGTTGAGCAAGAGTGGGGGAGAAATGATAGAAGGATGAAAGAGAAGTGGAGGCCACCAAATCCTAACCAAGCACTCTGACGTTTGGTAAACTTATCATGAGATTTGCAAATTGGGTGGTTTCACTACTGGTAATTCCCAGTTTTTTATTTTGGGCCGATCGCTACCTCTTCGTAGGCTGAGAAATAAGGGAGGGTTACTTGTGAGCATTGGAAACTACTGGATTAACACCATTTGGTAAGCTGTTTGAGCCGTCCCAGTAAGGAGGCACTGACAAAGGTAGAGATTTTGCAGATAATTTATTTGAATAATCAAAGGGTTGGGAACAAGGCCTCACTATCCCTAACTCTGAGGGGTTTCAATGCCTCCTCAAAACTAATGCACCAGTCTTTGGCAGGATGGCCAAAATAATAACCAATACAAATGCTTCAAAATCCTACTACAAGGGACAACTAAATATACTTTGCTGCGTTCCTGCAGCAATCCTAGTCTTGATTATGCCAAGCTCCCATTTAGAGGTCCAGCACCTTCAAGCAAACCCACAATAATGTTACAAGCAAATTCTCCTTACTTGCTGGGCCACCCACTATTTGGGAAGGACTCGTCTTCCCTGACGAGTGAACTTTAGGTGACGGGGGTTGGTGGGCGGTGCAATCCAAATCCACTGGCCTTTTCTCAATCGGCTCCAAGTAGACCCCTTTCTTGCTGAACACCCACTATTTGGGAAGGACTTGTCTTCCCTGATTAGTGGATTTTATAATGCCAGTGGGAAAATCCACTTCCCTGGTCTTTTGTTTAAGGTACCTATTTTTATGTGGGTAAATAAGGGGCTGCAATTTCCCCAGTGTCTATCAGACTTGGTATACTTCCCTGCCCAGTGTTGACATCTAGACTTTTAATAGTCACTGGGACGAGGAAGAGCAGGGTATTTTGGCTGATCCAGTTGGGTTATTTAGTGTGTAAAACACCCCCCCCCCATGTTAGGTTTGTCAAAATAGTCCACATTGGGAGTTTTTTAAAACTGGTGGTGTATTTAACAATGGGAAGGCTGGTCTTTCTTCCGCCCTGCTTTTCTTTGCCGCCTACTTCAAAAGGTCTTTAGTCGAGTAATCTACCTTACCCCTGGGTCCCTGTTCCCCAGGTATGTGCCTTTTTAATGTCCTTCGCTTTACAGCTTACTTCTCGGTACACCTGTGGTTACAGCGGGGCTCCCAGGAGTCCTGCTGTGTCTATTTCCAGTAGTGTTATCAGTATTCCGATGCAGAGCTTAATCCTCGGCTCCCTCACTTTGCCCCCCCGAGTGCCGCTTGTGCTCTCCTGAGACTGGATTTCTAAGGAGGTGCGGGGGGTTGGGTGGGTTGTTTGGTATGTCCGTCAAGGGTGTGTTGCTTCCCCAAAACGTTGACAGCCGAGGTCTTGGTAGAGACCGGAGAAGCAGTGAGCCTTCTGTCTCTGCAGGTCTTTACTCCACCCTCCTTGTTCCATCCCTGGCACGCCTGTCACTCGTAAGATGGGATACACCTGTCCTACTGTAGCTGTTCCCCGCCGGTGCTCGCACCATTCGGCAAAACCTCCTTTCCCCAGGCCGTTTTATCAGCCTCGGTATTAACGCTGCGTGCGTGTTGTGAAGAATGAGGGGTTTCCAGTTAGTGAGGCTCTGCTTTTGGAAGTCTTAGGCTCACTAATTGGTTTCCTGCCGGTCTTCCTGTTTTGTAACTTATTTGTAATTTCACCTGCTTCGCTTCATAAGCTGTGGAACCGCTAACCTTATGGCACATGGACATCATACATTATATACATAAAACATATGCAGAGTCTTGTTTGTGTTGGCAGTAGAAAGACTGTGGCTTTTTATTAAACATAATACTAATGACCCAAACGGGAGTATTGTTTATTTCCCAACAAACTGGTGTGCAGTGTTATCATAGTTCTGTACTTTTGGGCACTTGGGCCAGGAACTGGAAACTGCCCTTCTTTGCTCCCAGGATGCCCCCCTAGCATGGGCTCCCAGGTTTGTGTGTTTGGGATATGTCCATTGTCTGGTGGGCACTCTTGTGCCTGCTGACAGCTTCCTTTAGGCCCACGCCGCCTTCCTGTTCTTCTGTTCCATGACTTTGTGACAATGACCGTTGTCTTGTGCTTGCCCAAATGTACCTTCTTCTGGGGTGGGTGGGACAACAAGAAGCTGGGTCTTTGAACGTAGAGTCCAGTACACTCAAGCCAGAGCGTTTCTTCTGTGGTGCTGCTCCCATCAGCCCTGTTTTTCTAGTGCCAATATGCCTGGAGGCAATAACATTCCCCTGTCTCCTGTGCGCTAGGAGGGCCGGCATATGCTGATAGCCACTTTGCACATAGGTACGTGGCTACCTGCCTTTTCTTATGCTTTTTGTTTAATTGTTCTCTCGTCCTTTGAAGCAGGGACACTACTGACAAGGTGCAGGCGCCTATCACCAGGTTAGCACTTTGGCTGTCTGGGACCATTCCTGGCTTCCTTTTGGGCTGTCTGGGTTAGGCTGTCTAAACAAAGGGGTGGGGGTGAGGCGCTCCTTATGGCTGCCTTTGTTCCCCTCTTGCCCCCCCCTGCCTCCCTCCGTGTCTCCCGTGGCCGTTTCCCAAACTTAAGGGATCGTGCCCTTTAGCTTCATGGCGGTGCCCCCTCATTCCGCGGCACTAGACATTTTTCACTACTCCTGTTTTGCCTTCATTTGTAGAACGCCGCCGTTCAAGCTGCTGTTGATCACCTGTCTCTTCCATGGCTTCCAGAGCCACTTTCTCTCCCAGCCCTGTGCGTTTCTTTCTTCTCGATTCTTCCTTGCTGCCACTTCCACTTCGTGAATGGCTTTTTCCTTTCCTCGGTTTCTCTTCACTTCTTCCCCCTCTCTTAACCACTTCTGCTACAACTACTGCTACTCCTTCTACTGCTACTGCGACCAAAATCACTTTTCACTGGTCGCCATTTTCTTTTTATAAGAATATTTTGTTTATTTAGGGAACCACTAGAATGCTGCTGATTTGCCCTGCATCCATGCAGGGTTTTTTCGTCCCAGTTAAAGCACCATTTGTATAAGAGAATATGGTGAGCATCCCTTGGCCACACTGTTTTCTTGTTGTGAAACGGGGACGTAACCTATGGGTTTGTCAAAGATGCTTTAGTGGGTGTGCCTCCTGCTTCTGGGAGCTGTGTCCTGCTAGCATGGCATCAGTTTAAACCTTCCTATACCTGCTCAGCCTGTTGTCATTCCTTGGCCGGTGTAGTAATATGCACCAGTTATTACTACTTTGAAATTGCAATCCAGTGCATCTCTGAATACATATTATTATTTTAGGTTGTTGGTGAGCAGAGGGGGGTGGGTGGATATGGTCACACGTAGTTGTAGGATCGTTAAAAAGCAAACTGTGGTAGCATGTGTTTTAGTTGGAACGGGTGCATGTTTGAAAATTTTCAAATGTATGGGCATACTTAAAACTACGAAAATGAACGTCATGCAATGCATGAAATAATTGCAAGAATCCTACTGCAGAGCACTGTCTCTGCACGCTTGAGATGTATGTTGCTGCCTTTATAATGTGTTCACCTTGTGCCTCAAATTAGCAAATCCACTTATACCTCTGATCAATAACTCCTTAAGGAGGTTCGAGATCCCCTTTGGGCTTCGTTAACTCTGATCTTGTTGCTGGCAGACTCCCAACTCTGACACGTAACCGAGGACCATGTATTTTCAGTTGGTGTAGCATCGAAACCACAAATTGTCTCAGGGGGTCGTGCGGTTGAGGGCATGCAGCTCAAATGGTTCGTCGAGGTGCTAGTTTACTACTGCTGTGGTTTTTTCCGTCTACCACTATTTTTGTCTGTTAGAGCCTAGTCACTTGCCCTGCCTTTGTGTGTTTCTGAACAGATAAAGACAAATCGTTCACTGAAATTGAACTTTCGTCTACAATGTGAGCACGTTTGTCTGATCTTCCAAGAAGCCTAAAAAAATGTGCAGACATGGACCTGCTCCAAAGAAGGAATGTTGAAACCAGGGTCAGACTGGGCCATAAAATTGTCTCGGTACCAATGAAAGTGTCCCACAGTTGCAAGTTGCTGTTCACTCCTTTTGTCAGACTGTTTTAATAGTACCCAAACTGGAGTTTTATTAAATAAAATGTGATGCAAATTGTCAATTTTAAAGAATATTTATTCAGCAACAAGGGTCATAACTACTAGCCGCATAGTGGAGCAACTTATCGAACTGGCCCGCATTGGCCAAAAAACTGGTTCACTTTGACCAAAGAAAAACGGGCCCACACCAGCATTTTGTGTTTTTGGTTAGGCCATGGGCCTATTGCCCTATAGACCAGTTCGAGCTTGGTTGAAAAAAAGTATTCCTGTTCTCAAATATATCTTTCCAAATGTCCTAGCAAAAACATGAAAAAGGCCCAATACGAACCTGATCCTCCA
This sequence comes from Ambystoma mexicanum, assembly GCF_040938575.1. Classification (NCBI taxonomy): domain Eukaryota; kingdom Metazoa; phylum Chordata; class Amphibia; order Caudata; family Ambystomatidae; genus Ambystoma; species Ambystoma mexicanum. The sequence goes on along the minus strand of NC_090929.1, from coordinate 470,452,091 downwards.
ACCTGACATTAAGCCTGGCTGAAGGACTACATCTCCATGCAGTCCCTTCCTACGGTACAACTGTTTACAAAATCCTTTCCTGAGGCATTGCACAAACTTTCTGCTTTAAGCCATGGTGGGCGACCGTTTCATTTTCTGTAACGGATTCCTAGATTGGAGTACAGTGCCTTCCTTTCGATTAGTCACTGGGGCACAATGGTCCACTCTATCATGCACAAAAGGGAGATGAAAATCTCGGAAATGTACTTTGGTGAAACTCACAATATACATCTTTTTGGATGAGCTAGAGTTAGCCTGTCCGTTTGCTAAACATAACTACATCCCGCTCCTCTGTCCCATACCCTTTCCTCCTCCATACTTGTGGGGTTTCTGGTCATCTGGGACTGGGCTAAAGCTTTCTACACCACAGAAATAATGCATTTGATTGGAGCAAATCCAGTGTGCATGCACAGGTTGCTGCCCCGCCCCAATCTTTTTTTTTTTCTTCTCTGCACTAGTGGACTGGGCGTCTAGCAAGCATCTTGCTACTTTATGTTCTTTCCCTTTTATTATATGGTTCTGCGTATGATTGTTCCTGGCTTCACTTGGAGAATGTCTTCAATGCCAGAAACACATAATTCACCAAAAAGGCAGTAGAAAGCACCTTTTTTACACAGCACTCAGAGGTTATATATAAGAATGCCCATGCCAAGAGTGTACTAGGGCCTAATGCCAAGGTTTTCCCCGACGGATTGACTCCAAGGCTTAAAGCCACCATAGGAGTGAACACTGGAGATAATATATCCCATGGTATTAGGCACATTAATGAGGGTTACCATGAGGTTACCATTACCTATCGAAAGGTTTGCTCTTGGTGATCTCATTCACAACCTTTGGCCAGCACAGGGGCTAACACCGGAGACCCGATCTCAGAGGCCCTTGTTCTTACCAGGTTTTAACCTGAAAGATCCCATTCCAGTACTATCGGGGTACAGCCCAAGGGCGTTTGAGTCTAAAACTGCCATATCACATACAAGGGAGACACCTGGATTGAGACCATGCACATTTAGGCCATTGACAAAAATGGCAGTCAGAGCTATTGACTACTTATTGGTGAGGTTCACAAAATGGCAACGGCTGCTGCACTGCTTTAGCATTGGCAGAGGATGACCAGTTTGCTGCACAGATCTCTCCAAGGGGGTCGTTGGGAAAGGAGTGGACCCATGCTGACACCATTTACCTGACCAAGGATCAGAGTTGGGGCAAGAATTTGCCTTGACAGCTGTTTATATCGGTGCCCAGCACATCTACGAGGTACTGTATGCAGGGCTGTGGCAAATGTTCTTCCTCCTTTTCTGTGCTTTTAAAGGCCTTCTCCTTCCAGAACTTGAATGAAGGAAGACTCTTCTTGAAATCAAGGGAACCCACATAGCTCAATAGATAGAGCATCAGTCTCGCAGTGGATCGAGCATCGGTATCCCAATCTTAAGATTGTGCTTAATGTTCCAAGTCAATCGGATGCCAGACAATGGTGAAATCCATTGCCCTAAAAGGGTGGGGAAATAGACATTTTGGGATATGCCAAGGATTTAATAAAGGAGGTTAATCTTGCTCCAGTATCAATCCCCCCCTTATCCGATTTTAGAACCATGCCAGCTTTACAATCTGACTCCACCATTCACTCCTTTCATCTCTTCCACCCCCTGCAAACAAACTCCTTCAGATCCATTAGTGAATCACCAGTGGTGATAAAAATTCAAGACTAGGTAGAAGAGGTAAAGCCAGTTGACTGGCCTCTTCATTACTCCATGGTGGCAGTGATGGACTTTAAGGGGGGAACTCGCTATTAGAATGCCATGTCATACTGAGTCGTTGCATCACTTCTACCAAGCAGAAACAGTTTTCATTTGGGCTTAACACAGAACTATAGGGAGGGAGGAAGAGGGGTAGATGGGGGGGTTTTGGGGGAGAGGGGGAGAGAGCGGACTCTCCTTCTTTCATAAAAACCTGCAAATAAACAATTGGCAGTGCATTTAGGTTGGTTCCCACAGTGGTTGTATGCCTAGCAACTGGATTGCAGATGCAATCTTTCGTAGTGGGGCTACCACGCACTAGAGCAAGTCGCTGTCCGCTTTGGGCCATGTCAACATAATCCCTGAATAAAGTTGAGGGAGCGCTTCTTGTCTGGAATGTGAGGACTACCAAAAAACAGGTTGGCTCCATTAAACTTGGCCTTTGTGCAGCAAACAAGCACGCTTGAAGAGGTATCCTCGCTAACAGGCTTTTTGTTCCCGCTGGTCTAAATGAATAAAAAAAGGTAGCTTGAGATCTGATTGAAGCTACTGTCCAACACCTCCCAATGTCATACAGTAATGTAATAATCTGTCCTCTACTGCCACTGACTCAAGCAATGCATGTTTGCGGCCTCCTCATGCCCAGCCCATTGCCTCCAAAGTATCACGGAAATGTAATGATTGCAGTCACCCCTACCATCCCCTACCTCAACCTAGCCTCGTTCAATGCACACGCTCTGCCTGCCCATGCACTGGACATCCATGATCTCCTGACAGTAAACAACCTTGATGCACTAGCTGCCACGGAAACCTGGCTCCACACGTCCTTCAGACCAACCCTTTCCCTTGCCATCCCCACAGGCTACACTATCCTCAGGAGTGAGGAATCAAATGACAGAGGGCGTGGCGTTGCCCATGTACTCCTCACTCAACAATTGCATCATCCTCTCCATCAAACTTTCAACATCCCCCACCAACACCATCCTTGTACACATCTACCGCCCTCCTAGCCCTGTCCTCTCATTTGAGGAGGACTTACTCCCTATCCTAGGTGACCACGTTAAACCCTCCTCACACGTGCTACTACTGATCGATCTTAACCTTGGCCTCAACGACCCATCTGACCTACCAGCTAGCTCCTTAGCAAATGCCCTCACATCCCTCAGCTTTACACAACGTATTTGTATGCCGGTCAAGTGGCACAGCGAGTAGAGCGCTCGCTTTGACATCAGTGCAGAGCCTGCGAACGCAGGTTCGAATCCCGGCAGCGCCAAACTCAGCGTTTCATCCTTCCGAGGTCGATAAATGAGCACCACACACCGTGGGTAATAATAAGCAGCGCTCAGATACCTGAGGGTTCGTAGCGCTATATAAATGCCAAATTACTATTATTATTATTATTATTATTTGTGACCCTAGACACACAAGGTTGATCACTTGACTGGATAGCCAACAATTGCTACATATCCATAAGCCAACTCGCCCTGTCCCTGGTCAGACCATGTCCTCACCTTCACGCTCCCATGTGGCCCACACACCAAACCTTGCACAACGTCGCTCCCCAAAGAAAGCCTCTTCCCTTGTCTCAGTGCCCTAAATCCAGACTTCCTTGATACTATCGACCGCACGCACTTAGCAGACTTCTACTTCAAAACCCAAAACCCTAGCCAACGCTATTGATTCCATCGCTCCACTGGTGCCAAACCTATAATCCACTCTAATTCCTGGTATATCCTCGATCTAGCCACCCTCGCAACCAAAAAAGACTTACCGAAACTTCCTGGAATAGCAACCCCACGGAAGTCATCAAACTCCAATACGCAAACCTGTCCAAACCATACAAGCCATTATCCATGTGAATTCCAACTCGAACTCAAAAGAGCTCTTTGCCATCCTTGGAGAACTCTTGAAACCCCAATCCCCCAAGCCAACACCCTACCCAAAGATGCTGCCTTGTGCAACAGTATCTAGGAGGCCTAGCCGTTAGAAATTGACACTACAAAAGGACATTTCCACCAAACAAACCAGCCTCACCCTCCTACACAGGCCCTCTCATGCCCCTACCCCAAATAAGCCTGGAGTCCCCTTGTTCAGCTTCAATAACATAACCACTCGGGAAACGCTTCGCATTCTCCTAAGCCTCAAGCCATCACATTGTAAAGGTGATGTCTGCCCAGCCCCCCTGGTCAAAGGCTGTGCTGAAACATAGCACCCTTCATCACAGCTTTCATTAACACCTCCTTCACATCCAGATTGGTACCGGCCTGCCTAAAGGAAGCCTGGGTCCTCCCGCTTCTAAAAAAAAAAAAAAAAAACACCCATGATCCGAACCCCCCCCTCCCCCCAACTACCTGACATCACCAGAGTTCCCGTCTCAAAAGTTCAAATTCAACTTCATCTTGAGTCCAAACAAATCCTTGGGGTGCGCCAATCCGGCTTCGGTCCAGGTACGGAATCGACACTCTGACCTGAAAAATCATATGGATGAGATCAACGACGAGGGAAAGCTAGCCTTGCTTCTCCTCTTAGATCTGTCCTCTGCCTTCGACCTAGTCTATCATAACATACTAACATACTATGCCAACATCTGACATCTTCAGCCTCCTTCTCCATAGAAGCCTTGTGCATTGACTCCTTCCTTGAAGCTAGCGTTATGAAAGTATTCACAGAGAATGCCTGCAAAGCACCTTCCCCTATCAATTGCGTGGTGCCACAAGGGTCCTGCATGTCCCCTACACGTTACAATATTTTCACAAAGCACCTCTTCGATCACCTAGACTCCCTCGGCATCTCCTACACCAATTATGCCAACGATATGCAAATCCTCCTTCCCCTCTCGGGGTCCTACCACGCTGATACTGCCACATCAAGCTCCACCTATGCCACCATACAAACCTGGATGGCCACCCATGGACCCTGCCTCAATGATGAGAACTGAACTTCTCATCATTGGCTCCACCTCAGCTCTAAAGAAACTGAGCCCCTTGTACTCAGACTTCAACATTGATGGCTCAGTGATCCCAGTCTCCTCTGTGAAAACTCTAGGCGTCTACCTCGACTCTACCCTCTCCCTCACTCGCCAAGTCAACCTCAGCGGTAGCCTACTCCACTAAACTCATTAATTCTACCAGACTCTTCCTCACCAACGACGACTGTCTAACCATCGCCCACTCAGTGGTGGGAGTCAGGCTAGACTACTGTAACGTCCTGTTTGCCGGCACCTCATCTCACAATCTAAAGAAACTCCAGACTATCCAAAATAATGCCTTTCGTGCTGCGCTTAACATTCCCCGCTCTGAGCACATCTCAACTGCCCGCAGAGCGGTCCACTGGCTCCTCATCCAAGAAAGAATCTCCTTTTAAAATTCTCTCCATCACCCATAAATGTATCTCCAAGTCAGCCCCACAATACTTATGGCAAACGTCACTATGTCCCAGCCTTCCAGGCCTAATGGAATCCCCTACTCTCACACCCTTGTGCACCCAAAATCAAACATGCGAAAGCAGGAAGACCAAGCTTCCCTGTCAATAAAGCCAAGCAGTGGAACTCCCTCCCACCTGCTCTCGGAGCAGAAGGCTCCTTCTGGGCCTTCCGCAAGCCCTTAAAACTTGGTTGTTCATTTTATCTGCCTATATCAACCACACTTTAACCTGTTTGCCATTTCTCGAAGGTTGTCTGCCTCACCTTCAGATCTTTTTGTAACTTTATGCCTTCCTCCCCTTCGGGTCCCCATGTAACTGGTTCCACAGTGCCCTGATGCCTGAGGGTTTGTGCGTGCTTTACAAATGAAATAAAATGAATATTCATTGCTCAGCATAGGGGCTGACACAAGGTGACCCTTCTGGGTAATTGCAGTGAAGTGCAACACTGACGAGTGGGCAGAATCATTGATCTCCCTGCCTCATGTAGGGGATAGAGTGCCATCCAAGGTAGATTGCAACCCTCATGCTTGGTAAGGATGTCAATCTCTCAAGCAATCAAAAGTATCCCCCCCCCCCCCCCCCTCTCCACCAATCAGATCACATCTGATTGGTTGTATTGTTTCAGTGGGACAGCTTACTGCATTTTACAGTGGCCGATTTTGTTAGGTTGGGGGGGTTGGGTTGGTGGAATAGGGCTTGGTAGGGTGCGTAGGGACGGTGGGAGAAGGGGGAGTATGGCGGCTGCCCCCATAAATAAACTGCAGTAAAGTGTAGCAACTGCTACTTCCTCACGAACCTCCCGCATCACCCACCAAACCCTTCCAAATGGCATCTGTTCGCTGTTGTGGCATTGGCAGGGCTCCTTTCCTTGAACATGATAAAGAGCTTTCAAACTTTGAAGAAGGGCTGTGGCACTTTTTACAGACTGTTAAAAGGGGACAAATGATCCAGGCCTGACTAGGTATGGCTGGATCTTGCACCACAAAATCTCTACTTATCCCAGTAAAGGATCAAAATCCCATTATAGTTTTTTCAGGCCTTGCTTTGGCGGACAGCTGAATCCAAAGGAGGATTAACTGAAGGCACCCATTGGGCCGCACCAGTTTGTCTTACTTAGCTCTGATGTGTCTAGGCAGAACAAATAAAGGTGCTTCCTTTTGGTGTACACATAGCCTCTGCATCTAATCTCATGGCAACAGGAGACTCGTTTCTGGATGCAGGGACTCCAGGTCTATCCATTTTGGACTTCTGGTTGATTTGGGCATCTAATTCACAGGAATTGTGGACGGCCTTCAGTATAACTTTCCCTTCTCGCTGGACATAGCAATCCACAAGAAAGTACTTTGATGTCTAATGAAAGCCTAACATAGGTTGACCCCTATTCATGGTTGACTTTCCTTGGCTATGTCTGCAACACCAGGTTCCTTTTTTTTACTTGGTTGAACAGCTCTACGTTTTATTGTTGGAGAAAACACAAGAGTTTCCAAGGTTTACTCGGACTGATCATTGGAGTGTTTGTCCCAACTGCCAGACAAAGTGCAATGAGTGCAGCTACATCTACCTGTGCAGTGCAGTGGAAACAGTTCATGCAGCTTCAGATGGATTCTCAAGACAAAGTGACAAGCCCTCACTGCTAACTGCCTTAATGATGGTAGTCTACTGTGCCATGTTTTTCAGAAGTCTCTAGGGAAACCTAGTCTGGCCACGCCTTCTTGTCAGTCCGGTATGTGGCCAGCTCATCCACTTCTTAGATGTTCTAATAGGTCTCTGCACCTCAGTCCTGCTGCCATGTATATGTTAACTAAGTGGCCTGCACAAGATTCACTGTCTCTGCAATCTCAATTTTCAGCTGTGAAAATGCACAATGCAGCAGGACGTTCACATCCCCTTCTCCAAGATGCTAAACAGCCTTGCTCTGCACACTATCTAAGCAGCTCACCACTAGAAGTTGCACCCCAAGATAGTGAAAAAAATACTTTGTGTTTGACTACAGTCAACACATCACAACCTGCAGTAACCGGTGTGCGCATCTTGGATGGTTTTGGTCTCGGCATATATTATGGTGGAAAATTAGAACAATGGGAAGAATTGTTATAAGTTATTGTCAGTCTCTCTTCTATTAGTTAGATTCAGGATTTTTCACTGATATTATTCATGATTAATTGCTCATATTGTCTTTATGAGGTCAGTGCTGATGGTATATAGACCCAATGTAGACTTTTATTTAAATTGGAATAATGGAATGCTTCAACTTTCCCTTGAGGATTTCAGATACCCTACTGATATATTGAACCAGTTTAGGTGCATCTCCTTGGCTTTTTAACTTGGGCCTTCAGCATTTCTTTTCATATTGCAGGGAGGCGCACCATTTAAAACATTTGGCTATCCTCCTGATCAATGTTGAAAGTTGTATTCATGAGGAGCTTCAGTATACTTTGAGATATTTACATTTCTCCAGATCCAGGTTTGTGGGCTTAGGCTGCATGCTTGCCTTACGATTTGGTATGGTTCTTTGAGTGGTAAACTGGGGCAATTGTTGACAATCGTCGAAGCAAGTGACTCTGCATCCCACAGGTGTACCATTTCGTAGTGAAGATAAGTGATGCATTATTCTGGTGGCGCTCCACTTTAATCTTGTGGCAGTCTCCAGGTCTCTGAATTTATTTCTACGGAAACCCCCCCCCCGGGACCAATGCCTCGAATTTCGGGTTTCATCTCGGGAGTGCTTCCTTCTGGACTCAGTATTTTGGTATCCTCAGCCCCTTTTTTTCCATCCTTTTTGGTGGAATGAGAGGTTGACACCCTTCCCTCCTGATCTTGGTGTCCGGAAGAAACAATGTATTTTTGCACATGTCTTATGTGTTCATGAGTGGTAGAGGTGTTGATCAACGTCTGTTCCTGTGTTCGATACAACAGATTTTAAGGCAAGACAATTTTTCTACCAGTATAAGTTCAAGTAGAGATATCTTAGCAGCAGAAGTAGGTGTAGATCTCAGACCCATCCGGACTAGTGGTAATTGCAAGTCTCAACTGGTTCCAGAATCCACAATAAATGTCTTTAAAAATTCCCACAATTGTTTATCACTCCACTCCGTTAGATTCTGGGTGGTAGGCGATATGCAATGCTTTTGACGTCTAAAATGTCACACATCTTGAGCATTACCTCTCTGGTGAAAGTGCTGCCCAGATCAGATTCCATCTTTTGTGGAAGGCTGAACGAGGAAGTGGTTGATCAATATTACAGCTGCAGTGTCTGCCTTGCAATCGGGGATGGGGGGGGCATTCAGTCCACTTGTAAAGGCACATAACATCAACCTAGATTTGTTGTTTAGAGAATGAATCACTGGATGAATGAAATCGCTCTGAAGACCAGAACATGGTAATGTCATTCCTCTTTTGTAGTGACCCAGGCGAGTGTGATAACCGGTTTAGAACTGAGTACACAGCACACTCTTTTAAATATTGAGCCTTCTGTTTAAAGTAAGCTACCTCATGTAGGATCTGAATCATCTTTTGGAATCCCTGATGACCATTTGTTGCTGTATCATGGATGTGGTTTAATAGTATGCTTTGAAATGAGGTAGGTACCACACACTGATCATAATCTGATTGGGGTTTCATTGCCAAAAGTCCATCTTGAATTTAGAACCTTTTCTGAAACTTCATTGAAACTACTTTCTTTCCCTGACTGCCTTGTTCAGTTAAGGGAAAGTGTTCTGGACCTTCTAAATTTTGATTGCATTTTCCAATAATATGGTCTTGCATTTTCCAATAATCTGGTCTTGATTTGGGCATAAGTGCTCACTTTCAGTTAGAGAATGTGATTGGTTACTGGTGTTATTTGTATTTTTCCAAGGCAATGTTACATATCCATGTATTTGCCTTTTGATTTCTCCAGGTTTGGCTAATTGATCAGCCAAATTTCCGGTCTTATCTAGGCCTTGAACATTTGAGTGCCCCTTGATTTTTCTTTCAAAATAGGGATATGTTGTTTCTCACTAAATATATCGTTTGGATTAGATTCCTCTGCTGTAGACTCCATTTTCAAACATTATCAGAGTCTGTTATGATTACTAGTCCATGCAGTTGGTTTACATCAGTAAGGACAGCTTTGTATATGGCCATCAATTATGCCATCTGACTACTCCATGGACCAATTTTATTCTGCTGAGGGTTCATGGATGACGTTCACCGAAGCATTCCCGACACCAGTTACTAATTCCTTGTTGTCATTTTCTTTAATATAGTAGGAACCTCCATCTACAAACTTTGGGCTGCCGTGACCATTGTTTTTGTCATACTCCCTAGAGAAGCTAGATATGGCTCCTTCTTATTGGTTGTTTTTAAATTAGTCTTCGTCTAGAGATCACTCTGCAAATATTGTAGAGGTTGGTGAGAGGTCACAACTATATGTTCCCGATAGAATAATGGACTGTAGTTTCAATGCCCGTACCGTTGCAAGGAGTGATTTCTCGCATTCATTAAATTTGATTTCCATGAGGCGATTGGTTTTGCTCGCGTACAAGATCACTTTATCATCATTGTCGTGATTCTTATATAAAATGCAGTTAAACAGGTCTTGAAAAATCCTGTTTCAAGGAATAATTGTGTTTTTTATAGGAAAAGCCAAGTACTGATCTTGGGAAAGACCCCACTTGACCTCTGCTTTCATAAAATGCACCAAGAACTAAGTAATCTGTGTTAATCCTCTTAGTTTACGACACTGAATAATCAATCCTAAAACGTAGTAATTTATGTAGATTTGTGGTGTTCTTCAATTTCAGTACAGCTTCAAACTATTTTTTTTCTTCTGGGGATTAAGACACTCTGCTGTGATTTCATGACCTAGAAAGTACTTCTGCACCACTGTGCTTTCCGAAACAATAACTTTGTACCTGCATTTCTAGTTGGCTCAACATGTGTCGGATCACCACAATTTTTATTTTTGATGAGCAGGTCATCTGCACAGACCAAATTACCTATTGCTACATGATCATGCATGCCTTTGTGTAGGAATATATTTAACTCATTTCCGCTATTACCCAAATGAGTGCGGGTGTAGGCATATTGTTTCTCTCAAACGTAAATGCAAATGTAGATTGGTGTTCACGGACTACTGAGACAGCCCAATATCTTTTAGTCAAATCGAGGCCAGTATATACTTAAGAACCCTGAATCTACGCTAATTGCTGATCGATATAATGGAAAGGTCAGCATTATATGTGTACCCAGGTATTTAATTCTTAGATCTGCATAAAGCCCCCACTGCCCATTGGCTTTCAATATTCCTAGTACTGGGTTATAAAAGGTATTGTGAATTGGTCAAAAAATCCCACAGGATTCTAAGTTTTTGATAATATCTGTTACATCTAGCGTCCATGGAATGCCTCGTCTTAGAAATACTTGCGCCATTTTTGAAAATCCTTGTCTTGGCTTTTATTTTTCCTGTTTTCCTGTCTCTCAGGCATTGGCCCTACTGATTTTGTTCTTTGACATTTGATGGAAGCATGGCATTTTTTTTTCTGGAGTGGCTATTTATGATTTAGCTTGTAATTAGGTAGATAAATCCTTACTTGGGGTGCCTACCTGGGCTATACTTAGCATTGAGATCATTTTCAGAGTCACTTGTAATTATCTCCTCTTCTAGCATGTCACAGGTAATATCCTCTACTCCAAAAGGGCACAGGGAGTACACCACAGAATTCCCCTTTTCTGTTATATATGGTTTTTAGATTGGTACCATCAATATTATAACCATCATCTGGTATGGAAGCAAGAATTGGATTGGTTAAATCCATGGAAAAGTGAGTGATGTTGGGAAGCATTATTGTCGACGGACATTCAAATGGTGTCGTTGTTGAGAACTACTAATGGGGTTGGATTTTGACCGACCCTATTTAAATTAAATGCTTCTTCATTAAACAAGGTCTGTACTTTTCTGATCTTTGTTGGCAAAGTATATTGTCAAGTGTTTTCTGGAATAGTAACCTTCTTTCATTTAAACCTCTGCAGCATAAGGCTGAATTGCGAATTGATGTAATGTCATTATCGGTCTAAAAATCAGACATTGCATTCTTTACGACCCAACAATTCTGATTTATGATTTTTTCCAATTTTGATATCCAGCATCCACGTGCTGGTAATCAAGTGCTTCGAATCCTTTTGATCATGTACAGATTCCTGTTTATCAGGTTAAATATGGGATTTTTCTGATCTTTCTCTAATTGCATAAGCAATTTTTCACTGATGAAACTACTTTCTTGAGTTGAACTTTGGAGCAAAATGATTATTTAGTTCACTGAGTTGAATAGGGAATTATACAAGGTTTCCTTTCCTTTTGTGCATGCTGATTTTGCCTGCAGAGTTATCAACCCGTTAACCTCGATTCTGACTGCAGTTCTGCCTGGGGTAGAATTTCCCTTCAAAGTGGAACTCGCTCTTTTTTTTTTTGGAGGAAGATTGATTCTAAAAGGTTCAGGTGTGAGTTTCCCATCCTCCTATTCTTTCATAGAAGTAATAGTGATGTCTTAGACTTAAGTATTGAATCTCCACTCTGCCTAGATGTTTCTCAATCAAATGACAATTGGCATTCAAACTAACATAGCTGGCACTTATTATTAATTTAATTGAGAAGCAAATGTGGGTCCATATGCCCTGATTCAGTCTTTCAGAGGCGAAAGCCTCCAAGTAAATTGTTTCCCATTATAAACGCTGTGCTCGGAGAAGCAACAGTGAGCACTGGATGGGTTAAATGTTGCCCTATTTTCATTTCCGCTTCAATAACCCCATCTTCTGGGACTTCCTTTCCATCAAAACTACGTAGTTCCCCAAGGGTGAGGGGTAATGCAGTGATTCCTCCACTCCCAACTCTCCCTCTTTTTCCTTGCTTCAGAGTTTAAAGTACTTCTAGAGATCTGAAGGTCACCTCAAAGGCAAGAAGTCCTCCTGTTCTTGAACTTGGATAGCCGTGAAAAACGTGTTACCTTTCACCTCCCAGCTTAGACAGTGTAACTTGGGGGGATAATTCTGATTGCATTTTGTTGTTCAAGAGTTTGGCCCTGGGCAGCCCCATCGGGATGTTCTCAGAATCAAGTTTATGTGGGTTGGTGAAGGACTCTGTAGGAATGAAAATACACTTGGAGATAATCATTGGTGCAGGTACACACTCTTTCCCCTTGCGTGGCTCCATGCCCCTACTGTTGCTTGAATTGTGATGCCTAGAAAAACATGGAGAGGAAGGAAAATCCTTTTATTAAAGTATTTCAGAGATTATCGTATTTTTTTTGTTTTGTTGTCACATGTCTAGGGGTTTCTTGGTTCATTTCTTATTTTTTATTTTTTTGTTTTTTGCCGTATTTTATTTACTCTTGATTCTCTGGACATCAAAACCAGCATTTCTTTCCCAATTGTAATGCCTCCTACAAATGAGCAGAGTTCTTTTTCAAATGTAATTGTCACATCTTGCACCACACTACTTAAGTTTTGTATCTGGTTTTTATCTCCAAGAAGCGGGAAGATTCAACCTTGGCCTTTTTTCGGCGTGAGGGTAAGTAAGCTTCTTCTACGGATTGGCATATCTTTTCTGTCACATCCCCTATTTTCTCTTCTCATTTTGTATTTTGGAATAACTTCCTCATCATTGTCCACCCCGACTATCGGACTCGTTCTGGCCAAGGCTTCTATGAGCATTAGAATCTGAATTTTCCTATAGGGTGTCATGATTTGACCAATGTTCTGCCAAATGTTTAACATGTTGCTCAAGTTGTGAAAATATTTCTCCACTCCCTGTAGTGCCGGTGGTTTTTCATCACATCTTTCTTCTTCCTTAATGGGTAACTATCTCTTCTAGTAGAGTAGTTTTGGTAAGTCTTTTAAGCTTTTGTTGCTTGGTCTCCACTCACCCTGGTGTTAGCAGCTAGCAGCTGTTATCCTGGAACTTTGGAGCATGGTTACTTTCTTGGTAATTGGCTCTAGGAGGTGGAGATTCTAGTCTACCCCTGGAAAACTTCTGATCTAATTTCCTTGGGAACCTGCTCCTAGGTTCTGACTATTTCTCTCTGAAGGAGAAATATATGCATAGCCCCGGATAAGCCTAGAACCTAACTATCGATGGCTAATGTAAGACTCTGGTTTTGTGGGATCAGTGTTTTGCATGCCAGGTGTAGGTCTAGTCGCAAGACTTGAAACAGAGGATCTTTAACAGCAGCGGAATACGTCTTTGGCCCCCTTTCTCTATGTCCAACTGAGGAGTACTCTTCTTCTTGGCTACTTTAATGGCAGCTGGAGTAGGTGTGCATTTGGGGTTCTTTTGTTTGTTTTTGGGAGTAGTTCAGTTCTACAATTCATTGATTGTTGTAGCTTGCGTGATAATCCATTCAAGACTTCACGTCATCAAAATCACAAACTAATTGGATACTTTGGAAGGGCGTGGAAGAATGTAATTTTGAAATCTCAACTAAAGGTGTTGACACACTAAGAAATCTGGGTAATTGCGTTCTTGAGAAAACTCATGAGGAGATTGATTCACAGTACACATTACATGGTAGGATGCCTTGAAGGCTTATTGGGGATTTCTGTGAGTTAAAGAAATATTCAAAATTACCACCCTTTAGTGTTTTATCTTACAGCTTAGCAAAGTAACTGAAACATTGGTAGAGAACTTTAATTTTATGAATTCAATGTTTGGGTCCTTCTTCAATCGAGATAATGGCATCATTTGTTAGCGCAATTCTTAAGAGAATAGTTTGCATTTTTATAGTAAAGTTTCATAAAGCCTTTTATGGGATTAATCCGTTTCATTGGGTCTTTCACAAATTGTGATTGAGGAGAGAGAAGTTGCACTCAAGTAAATGGACATACAAAAGGAAAACCAGAGTCGGAGCCACTAGTTTAGTCCCCCGCTTGCATATTCCCCAACCCCACCATAATGACTGTGTACGGTACCGGGGATCCTTTTTCTCTTTGACATTTGATCTTCTGGGTTATGAGTGTCAAATTTTATGTGAGGGGCTGGATAGTATAATATCTTCATGTTACTCAGAATCATTTGCGACCCAGGGGTTCTGGGATATACCCATAATCCTTGTTATAGATGGGGGGGAGGCTTGGGTCTTTTCAAATGCATTTCTAGGTTGCATTTTCTGTCTCTCATTGTCAACCATATGTCACGACCCTCGCCTGTTAGGCGGAAACCTGTGCAGTTCCCTCTGGGACCACTGCAAAAGATTTAGGACTACAGGTGTTTGGCGGTGAACCCACTTTGTAACAGTCTGTACCACACAGATTCACTTGGTAGCTGTGGCTGAGCAGTCAGACTTCCCTCAAGAAGAGTTGAGCAGTATGTGGAGTATACAAAATAGGGCAATTCTTCCCCGCAAGACAAGCAAACGCAACGAGGCTTAGTGTAAAGATATTAAGGTATTTATTTATAATGGAACATCTATGAAAAACACTATAGCACTTTCACGGCAAACAAATCAAACACAATTACTCTACGACACGATCAATCCCCCTAGCAATATTTCGACAAGTCTAGGTTCTACCGGCACCATTTATTTTCAGACAGAGGTGTATACCTCAACCTAGATGACACTCTAATATTGGTTAGGACGGGAGAGAAAAAGTAAGGCAGGTTATGAAATCAACACAGTTCAATACTTCACGGGCAAAATGTACGGTAAGAAGGCAAGAACCACAATAGATCATAAAGTTCAGAGGCCAGGCCCACTCGGAGAGAGGCAGGGCGCGATGTCCCAAAAAGTCTCTAGTGGAGATGCATTCAAGTCTTTGTAGCAAATTGTTATCGGCAGATTGAACCAGTTCAGAACAACGAATGAGAAAAGCTTGGAGGCGACCCAACGGAACGGAGAGGATTAAGACACCTCACTCGAACCGATCGAAAGGGAAGCCAGGCGGACACGGTACCTTGTTGTGGAGGGCAGCTCCGGCGGGGGCAGTTGTTCCTGGTGGTGGATGCACGTCGGGTCTTTGCCAAGAGTAGAGAGGTTCTCGTCGTCGAAGAAAAGTGAAGTCCGGTGCACCACCAGGGAAGAGACCAGCCGCGGAGTGCTCCGTCACAAGGCACCACCCTTTGGTCGCGGTACAGGGGTAGTGGCTATCCGGTTGCCGGGGTGCATTGCACGGGCAATTCGACCACTGCGTCCTGAGGCGAATAAAAAGCAAAGGGGACTGGTTGTTCCCACCAGTCAGGGGAAGAGACTATCCGGCAGGGAGATCTCCTCTGTCGTCGGGAAGTGGTGAGTCGGTTCCGCAGGGCTCCACCGGAGGTGTCGTCGTGCAGGTCGGCTCAGCGTTACCCTCGTCGGATTCTTAGGTCCTGTGGCGACTTCTGAAGATCCAGTCCCAAAAGCCCTGCTTTTATGCAGAAAACCCCCATTCATTCAGCCTAGCTGTCAATCAACACATGCTAAGTGGTGAGCGGGAAGGCTCACCACTTGGGCCAATCACTCCAGAGTGCGACCGGAGTTGGCAAGGCAACTCGGTCCAGGGTGCCTAAACCCCCTTCCACACCCCTGTGGTAACCCAGACAGAATGGCACCACTTTGGAGGCACTCTGTACAGAGCCCGCCAAAAGTGGAACAAAGGGCTCAACCTTTGGTTTAGGAGTCACAGAGACGAACACAGACGCCATTTTAAAAACCGAGTTCTGGCAGAAAATACCATCCGATAAACTTATTTACGATAAGTAGACCGGTGGTACGTTAGAGATTAACGAGAAAAAGTATCAATCTCCAACAATGGGACGAATCCCATAGGGTTAGGTTCGGGGTCGAACATAACAAGTAGTTTCCACTGCCACCAGCCAAAACTCGACGAGGGGGGACGGGACAGTGCCCCCTCGAGGAACAGATCCAGGAGTAATCGAATTACCCCTACTAGTACGTCCACAATAAGATGGTTTGTATTAGTTCTGTTAGTAAATTTAGGTCTAGTAAAGCCAATGGTGACTTTACATGCCCGGGGAGACAGTAGTCAGTCCCCGGGTATGGAGTCTATGGTGGAGGGTCCGCTAGGACACCTCAGTGCTACGGCACATAGGGTGCGGTGTAACACACATAGAAAAACATATGAGACCCTATGGAGTAAAAGACCCCATAGCCCATAGAACACATTGACATTCAAAGGAATTACACACATACATGTCCAAGAGTGGGAGAAAAAGAGTCTCACTCTTGGCAGGATGGAAAAAAACAAACTCCAGAAATCCAGCAAAGCTGCTGGGGGACTCACTAGGTTAGGAAATTCAGCCTTAACAGAGAATTCTCCCTAACAACCCCCTCTGGCAAACCCATTGGCCAGGTGGAGTCAGGACTCGGGCCTCTAGAACCTGGCATCCTCTTCAAAAGCCCTCATGGGGCCAGTCCTGGCGCCTATGGCGCCAGGATCATACATCATGAACAACAATGTGCTTGGGAACTACTTTATTGTATTGTCAGAAAACCTGGAAGTAGCCACATAGCTTGGTTCCTAAGAACCAAGCTATGCGGTCTAGTGTTTTGGGTGTGGCAGGCCTGGAACTACTTTCCCTGGTACTACTTTACCTGGGCTATATAAACCACACTCTGACTGCAGAACATGCTTTGTGTTACTTTGCAGCTTGCAACGTGACGCTCACCGTGTCCAGCTATTCCCTCGAACCTCGGAGAAGCAGAACCTGCAAGGAGACAAAAGGAACATCATTAGCAGCAGCATCTTACCTGCAGTCTTCATCTTTAAACACTCGCAGCTACTGAGAACAGCTTCCTTGAATCTGCACGCCTCCCGGACAGAACGACCTGAAAGAGGAAGATAGAGGCAACATTAAAGAAAGCTGTAGAGACCTTTACAAATTACAAACTGCTCAAAAGGCTTACCTGGCTGGTCCCCTCTCGGCTGGCACCACTCCGGACTTTCCACCCGCGCTGAAGAACACCTCAACCTACAAGGAAGGAAAACACAGGTTAGCAAAGGCAAGACTTCGCAGCGCTGCGCATAGCGCTTACTTACCGCATCATAGCGCTCTTAATGCGCCATCATTTACCAGCGGGGCTCAACCAAGCCAGTTTGCCGCGCTGAAGCTCCGCATACCTAAGGGAGAAAAGAGACATTTAAAAAAAAGAAAGGCATGCAGGATAGCAAAAAACTAAAGAACAGCAATAAGACCTACCTGAACAATATCAAACGGGCCGGCGTCAGTGAAGTAACTAGACCGCACTCGCCCATGAAAGACAACGCGTCCCTGCAAAGAAGGCAGGACGGAGAGCACGCCTCATTCTACCACAAGGTGAGGAGAGGGCGCCAGAGGGACTGAAAGCATACGGGGGTGGAGGGAGGATACTTACCCCAGTTGGTCAGTCTTGAACACAGTCCTCCTGTATTTTCAGGCAGAACCTTCCCCGCAGACCACATCAGGGCAAAGCTGAGAAGCATACCAGCGAGTAACCCAGCTGGGTGGCGTCCCTGTGGATACCAGGTGAGCGTAACAGAACACGAAGCCTACCATAACAAATCCACCTGGGCGCCATGGAGACATCAGAAATGGACCAATTGGCCCAATTACTAGGAGAGCTTTGTGCTGAGGTTCATTCTGCCCGACAAGAGACAAATGCCCTCCGGAAAGACCTAATAGCGACCAAAGAATGCACTGAAGAGATTAGCAGGCAATACTTGCAATCACAGGCAGGATAGACGCCTCTACCTGGAAGCAATCCAACAATGCAAAACCCTGCCATTCCACCCACTCTGGTACAGATCAAGTTATCTGGAACAGTGCCCCTGGCACCACCAGAAAGGTTCTCAGGCGACCCACGGAAGTATGCGGCATTCATCAATCAGTGCTGCCTTCATTTTCTTTGTAGGCCTGGAGCATTTCCAAACGACCAAGCTCGGGTAGCATTTGTCTTATCATACCTGAGTGGTAGTGCAGCAGATTGGTCGGTACCGTTGGTAACCCATGACGATCCTCTATTACGTGACTTTGGGGGGTTCCGGAGAGAAATGGAAAAACTTTTTGCTCGCCATACCCAGGAACAAGCAGTAGACCATTAACTCTTGTCCCTCCGACAGGGGAATCGGGACTTGTTAACGTACATTGCTATCTTCAACAGACCGGTTGCCGAAGCTAGGTGGCCAGAAAACAAAAGAACCACGTTATTCCGTCGAGGCTTACGAGGCGAATTAAAGGACGTCTTATCCCAGGTGGTTGATCCACCCAGAGACTGTGCAGAATACATAAATCTGGTTGTGCAGCTAGACCACCGGTTGCAGGACCGAAAGGCAGACCGGTCTAAGACGGACCCTCGGACCGTGTATGTTCGACCAAGGGAAAATCCACCCCGTGTACCTGAAAATGCTGTAGCACCCATGCAGATTCGAGGGATACAGCCTCCAGTACCAGTAACTAAACACAAGCGGGACAAAAGACGACAACAGCTTTGTTTGTATTGTGGGAAACCAGGTCATTTCCTGAAGGACTGTCCAGTAAAACCCCCAAGAAGAACAGTCGGGGCCACAGAGAAGGATGAAGCTAAGGAATCGGGAAACTACCAAGCTCGACAAACGTAGAGGTCAGTTTGTCGAGTGAGAAGAAAGAGTTGCTGACCTTGCACTTTGCAATACCAGTGATCTTAATTAACCACCAACAGTCATCAAGAATGCATGCCATTGAAGCATACATCGATAGTGGAGCAGTTGGAAATTATATTAATCAGCAGAGGTGGGGCTTCCTTTGTGTTCTAAGCCAACTATGGACAAGGTAACCACCGTGGATGGGACAGAAATCTCTTCCGGACCAGTAACCCAGTGCACAGCCAGGGTAACCTTGCTGTGTCAGGACGGACATCAGGAGTCTATTTCATTCGATCTCATCAAGGCACCTCAGTTCAGACTAAAACTAGGGATGCCATGGTTGGTTGCTTACAACCCTTTGATAGACTGGCGGGCACGAAAATTAACCTTCCCCGGTGACTGCTCCCCTGCCTGCTATTACCAAGAAGAGAAACCCGACGTCTGTATCCCCATGACTCCCAGAGCGTCCGTATCAACCCTGGGAGCAACTAATACCTTGCCAAGTGAATACCATGATTTCCAGGATGTTTTCCGAAAGGACCAAGCCAATACATTGCACAGGCCCCATGACTGTCAGATCGACCTTGTTCCTGGTGCACAAATCCCTTGCGGCAGGATCTACACTCTCACAGAACCAGAAAACCTTCATTTGAAATCCTATTTAGACCAGTACCTTGCAAATGGATTTATCCGTCCTTCGAAGTCCCCCGCAGCCTTTCCTTTGTTCTTCCTACCGAAAAAGGAAGGAGACTTGAGAACCTGTATTGACTACCGCGCATTGAACCAGATCACCGTGAAGAACCATTACCCCTTGCCACTTATCCTCGAGATGCTAGACCAAGTTAAAGATGCCGAGGTTTATACCAAATTGGACCTTTGAGGAGCGTACCACCTGGTCCGAGTCAGAAAAGGAGATGAATGGAAAACCGCAATCCGTACTAAGTACGGATTGTTTGAATATCAAGTCATGCCCTTCGGGTTATGCAACGCTTCTGCGGCATTCCAATATTTAATGAATCACATCTTAAGGGAGTTAATTGATGTGTGCGCCCTAGTGTACATAGACGACATCTTAGTATACTCCGCCTCGGAACAAGATCATGTCGGGCACGTTCGTTCAGTCCTCACCAAGCTCTGCCAACATCACTTGTTTGCAAAGCTTGAAAAATGCTTTTTTCAAGTCACCGAAGTAGAGTTGCTTGGTTTTATCCTTACTCCAGGAGGCATCAGAATGGACGTGCACAAGGTAGATGCCATTCTGAAATGGCCTTCACCGATGTCTCTGAAAGGGGTACAAAGCATGCTGGGCTTTGCGAACGTCTACCGCCGGTTCATCCCAGACTTCTCTCAGGTTGTGCACCCAGTCACAGTACTATTACGAAAAAACAATCAAGTTTGCTTGGACCGAAGAAGCAGAAGAAGCCTTTCAGGAACTTAAACAAAGGTTTACCTCCGCTCCAATCCTGCGACATCCTCGTCCAGACCTCCCTTATGTCGTTGAAACATCCAGTCTCGCAATGGGGGCTGTCCTTTCACAGAGAGACCCGAAAACCGGCCAACTACATCCTGTGGCCTTCTGGTTGAAAAAGTTCTCACCTCCAGAGATTAATGATGCCATCACGGACAAGGAACTCCTATCAAATCCGCCTTTAAAGCTTGGAGGCACTACCTTCTGGGGGCCAGACACACCATTACAGTCATCGCAGACCACCGAAACCTGCAATATTTCAAAACAGCCAAGGCCCAGTCCTCGTGCCAATTACGGTAGGCCCTTTTCTTCGCCAAATAGGATTATATAATCACATTTCGACCAGGAGTCAAACGGAAAGGCGGATGCCTTATCTCGCATGGGCATAGATGAAATAATATATACAACTCCAGACCCAGTACCTATTAAACCTGAAGACAAACTCTTGGGGATCACGACAGCTTGAACACAAGCAGAACTACGAAAGAAAATCCAACGGACAATGAATCCTGATGCTTACCTCGCATGGCAAACTCAAGGAGAACAATATACCATCAAGGACCACCTACCCTTTTTTAGGGATCGCCTATATGTATCCAAGAAGGAATTACAACCGCATATTATTTCAAACTATCACGATTCACTGATCAAAGGGCATCCTGGGATCGCCAAAACCCTACCTAAGGTGAAAGAACTTTTGGTGGCCTACCTCGCGTAAGGACATTATTCAGTATATTCAGTCCTGCAGTGTCTGCGCACAAAATAAATCGCAAACAAAAACCATCTGGTCGCCTACAACCATTGGACATTCCTCCAGTTCCATGGCACATTCTTTCCCTTGACCTCATCACTGATCTACCTCCTAGCCAAGGGTTCAACACCATCCTTGTAGTTGTGGACTTATTCTCAAAGATGACCCATTTTATTCCTCTCAAAGGCCTCCCAGACGCAGCCACTTTAGCAAAAGTGTTCCTGGAGGGCGTGGTTAAGCTACATGGCTTCCCTTAGGTTCTGGTCTCTGATCGAGGCAGCCAGTTTGTTTCAAACTTCTGGATAAAATGCTGTGCAATGGCACAGATCGACGTTCGGCTATCTACCAGTCACCATACCCAAACGGACTGCCAAACCGAGAGAACCAATCAGACACTCGAGCAATATTTACGGTGCATGCTGCACCACGAACAAAGGAATTGGAAAGACCAACTATGGATAGCCGAATATGCATATAACAATTCTTTGCATTCAAGCATGGGACAAATGCCCTTCTATAACCTTCATGGCAGACATCCATGTACCTCTGAACTAGACCTTCCAGCCAGCTTGGAAATGCCAGCGGTAAAGACTCTACACACAACCATTACTCAGGCTTTCAAAAGGGCAAAGGAACAGCTTATTCATGCCAATGAAAAACAAGAGATTCGCCGACCAACACCGGAAAAAGGACCCTGATTATCAAGTAGGAGACAAAGTTTGGTTAGCCGCTAAATTCGTACCCATCAAGGGAACCTGGACTTTTCATCCCAGATTCTTAGGACCCTATACCATTAAGGCAATTATCAACCCAGCAGCCGTGAAACTGGATTACCACCTAATCTACACATCCACCCGGTATTCCATGTGTCCCTCCTGAAACCAATGCAACCCGGCACACGGATTGGGACACCACCTAAGCCCATACTTGTTGACGGAGAACCATAATTCGAAGTCGAAGATATCTTGGACTCTAAATACTCTAGGACCAAGCTATATTATCTCATCGATTGGAAAGGATTTGGACCACAAGATAGATCCTGGGAGCCCAGTGAGAATATCCACACGCCATGTCTAATCAGGAAATTCTATCGGAACTACCCAACCAAACCTGGGCCTGACGGAAGGAACACCATGGGAGGGGCCTTGGGGACGGGGAGGGTGGAGGGAAACCCCCCCCCCCCCCTCTGGCAAACCCATTGGCCAGGTGGAGTCAGGACTCGGGCCTCTAGAGCCTGGCATCCTCTTCAAAAGCCCTCATGGGGCCAGGCCTGTGGCGCCAGGCTCATACACCATGAACAACAATGTGCTTGGGAACTACTTTATTGTATTGTCAGCCAACATGGAAGCAGCCACATAGCTTGGTTCCTAAGAACCAAGCTATGCGGTCTAGTGTTTTGGGTGTGGCAGGCCTGGAACTACTTTCCCTGGTACTACTTTACCTGGGCTATATAAACCACACCCTGACTGCAGAACATGCTTCGTGTTACTTTTGCAGCTCACCGTGTCCAGCTATTTCCCCCGAACCTCGGAGAAGCAGAACCTGCAAGGAGACAAAAGGTACATCATTAGCAGCAGCATCTTACCTGCAGTCTTCATCTTTAAACACTCGCAGCTACTGAGAACAGCTTCCTCGAATCTGCACGCCTCCCGGACAGAACGACCTGAAAGAGGAAGATCGAGGCAACATTAAAGAAAGCTGTAGAGACCTTTACAAATTACGAACTGCTCAAAAGGCTTACCTGGCTGGTCGCCTTCTCGGCTGGCACCACTCCGGACTTTCCACTCGCGCTGAAGAACACTGCGACCTACAAGGAAGGAAAACACAGGTTAGCAAAGGCAAGACTTTGCAGCGCTGCGCATAGCGCTTACTTACCGCATCATAGCGCTCTTAATGCGCCATCATTTACCAGCGGGGCTCAACCAAGCCAGTTCGCAGTGCTGAAGCTCTGCATACCTAAGGGAGAAAAGAGACGTTTTAAACAAAGGCATGCAGGATAGCAACAAAACTAAAGAACAGCAATAACATCTACCTGACAAATATCAAAACGGGCCGGCGTCAGTGAAGTAACTGGACCGCACTCGCCCATGAAAGACAAGGCGCCCCAGCAAAGAAAGCAGGACGAAGAGCACGCCTAATTCTACCACAAGGTGAGGAGAGGGCGCCAGAGGGACTGAAAGCATACGGGGTGGAGGGAGGATACTTACCCCAGTCGGTCAGTCTTGAACACAGTCCTGTATTTTCAGGCAGAACCTTCCCCGCAGACCACATCAGGGCAAAGCTGAGAAGCATACCAGCGAGTAACCCAGCTGGGTGGCGTCCCTGTGGATACCAGGTGAGCGTAACACCATATGTGCGAAGTAGACTGTTGGATCATACGCTGTAGTTCTTGTTCTCTTAACCCATTTTCATATCTCTTTTCACTAATTTTCTGTTCAGGAGTACATATTGCATCTACTGTCCACTCCTGACATACTTAATATGCCAATCCCCTCTAACCTGAATTTCTCTATATTCCTCTGTATTGCACATGGAAATCAAGTTTGTGAAGAGGAAATAGTGTATCGGTCGTCCCCTATGTCCAGATCACCTGTGCTTTCAAAAAGTCCTCAACACTTCATTTTAAGGCTGCTGATCTTGTTGCTTTCCCGGTCTACTGCTAGCGCTCAGATGCCTACAGGCATTGGTTTCACGCTCAAGGAATACAAATACTTACATATATGGTTATCTGTGGCAAAACCATGAGTATAACTCTGGATATGTCTAGGCAGTTAAGCGGTAGTCCCATCAACTCCACTAAAATGTGTCACATGTCCCGTCATCCCAGTTTGCTACCCGGGGAGACCGCTGCTTATCCATTAAGGGCCCTCACTTATGGAACCTACTTCTAGCTGATTTGAGAAACATCACCTCCTTCGCTATGTTTCGCTCTAAGCTAAAAACACATCTGTTTACATCTGGAACTGTTAAGGGGGCCACCTGAGCATGTTAAATTATCCGCACCTACATGCAGTTTCTGCTGCTAGGTCTGCAAGGATATGCACATAATAAATCCTCAAACAATATGAATACCTTTCTTGTCTGAAGCTAGGTCTATTTCAATTATCTGCTGCTCACTCTACTAGCAGTTCACTAGATTCATTCAGACGACCCGGGCTTGTGTCAAATGCTGTAGTTTTGGAAGCCAATTTCTCCATCAATAATTCCTTTTTTCCTTTCTGATCAAATCAGTATTTCTTCTGCTGATTCTTGGTTTATAGACTACCAGCTATCTAATTCAGGGTGCAAAATGTGCTCTTGTCACTATCCATTGGCTACCGATATTTGCCTCTTGTTCAAACAATTGAGGTTAACCTGCCTATGGCAATTTTCTAGGAAGTGGTACACATTCAATCATCATAATGTACAGTAAATTTGCATTTCTAGTGATAATGCAACTCCACTTCTAAGCACTACTTAATTCTGTGACCACAATGCTGCTTATCTGCCAGTATACTAAAGTTCTCTTCAGCTAATTAACATTTACACAAAATCAATGTCTGCCAGTAAATGGCAAATCCAGAATATTTTTTCTCTAGAATCAAAAACAAGTATTGGTACCAGAGAAATGTTGCGTGGAAAAATGACATTGATGTACACTTTATTTCATCGAGTCGTACCCTGTATACATTTTGTGAGGTTGCAGGTTTCTAGCCTATGTGAATGCAATTTAAATGGAGGCTAAACATAATTTGATCTTATTCTTCAAGTTTGGGTTAGAAAAACAATACGATCAATTTAGAATGTGCAGGATCTTTGTTCACCCATCGGGTATAGGAAATTATTTTATGATTTCCTAATAAAAGGATGAGTACCTGACCCACTTCGCAAATCAGGTTCCACTGGTACAGGCTTAGTTTTCTGTACTATATAAAGTCAAGAATGAGGGGTGAATGGAATTTATATTGGCTACATTTACTATAACGGGCCTTTAGTGACCCGCTATGCTCCTTTTCCTTCCTAAATTCTTTTTAGGTATTTATGGCTTTTACAGACCTCACATTTATCAAGCATTTCTACATTAGGCTTTGGTGCATGCACATTTGAACCACAGCCTAATGTTTCCTATATCTGTGAACACACCTTCGGGTATGAAGATTGGGATTTTAATTTACAAAATGGTGTTGAGGCTGAACAGAAGTGTTAACTCCCCTCTGCTCCCCATCCCCCGTTCAAATGTATTTTTGGTTTGAAATTATATCTCGATTGATTTTGTTTAATGGAGGGAGAATTCAAAGCATGTTTTTATTGGAAATGCTATTTGGAATGAGCCTCCTCAATTTCCTCCCACCCCAGGGATTTTGCAGGGCAATGATTTGAAGGGCTTTATCTAATTACATTTGGGGAGTTTTCATACTCCCTTTGAAATATTCTTTTAAGTTGCCGATTCAGATTGGGCCCTCCATGAGTTTTCAAAAGAACGCCCCCTCAGCCTCTTCCCCCTTTTGGTAAGCAACTCTGTTACAGGTAATCTCCTCTTGGATAGGGCCCAGTTCTCCAGTTAATATCCAGTTTCAGCACATATCCATTTCGAACAGGTAGTATCCCTTCTGTGAAGCTTTTGATTCCAGCATCTGCTCCCTATTCCCTGTTTGTTCCTGCATTGAATAGGTCATATGAGCCACACATTGGCAAATAACCACCCTTCATAGATTATCAATTGTCTTAACTAGTGTCTTTCCAGCAATCCTTAATTATTCAACATAATTCGTCCACAACACTTGAGTCTTGGTAAAATTACACCATTGCAATAGTTCCCCCCAGTCAGAGATTAGTGTTGAATTGATAATTGTTTTCTTTATCCCCCCAATGCTTTCTGGCTAAACTCTAATTTAGGTGTTCTTGCCTGTGGACCCCCCCAATATGGTCTCTGTCCTCTCCCCTTTCTCCTCCTCACCCATTACTGGTGGCACTGGGAAGTGCTCTTGGCTCACTTCGCGTCTTCCAAATGCACCATTAATGTCTTTCATAATGGCACTATCATGGCCTAGGGATCTCAGCCCAACCTTTGCCTTCTCGACAGGCGTCTTCTTTCTCTTTTCAACTTCTCTCCTTCTCCTTCCACCCCTCCTTCCCTCATTCACCATCTCCTCTCCCCCCAATAGTGGCACCGCACCCATGTGTCACGTTCAAATGTTTTTATGGGGGCAACCAGCTTCACTTAGCTACCCTCAATTCTTGCTATGCTACAAACACTCCTGACATCTGTCACCTCCTTGACGTCCTTGCTCTCACTGAGACGTGGTTCAAGGCCAGTAGTGTTGCTGCTTTTGACACACTTCTCCCTGAGGGCTACACGATCCTGTCCAATCCCAGGCCCTCTTGGTCTGGTGGTGGAGTTGCTTTGATCTTCCCTGAGTGGCTTCCTGCCTCGATCATCCCCACTCAAACCTACTCTTCCTTTGAAAGCCTAGTCTGTAGGCTGTCTCCTAATTTTTCTCTTACCCTCGCTACCATCTACAGACCCCCTTCCCCCCCATCCCCTGGACCGACCTCCCGCTTCCTCTCAGAATGGGCTGACCTGTCTTCCTCTCTTCTTGCCTCCTCCCCCAAACTTATCTTCCTTGGGGACTTAGACTTCCATCTCAACTCTCTTGATGTGGCTACCATTCTTTTCTGCTACCTCTTTCCCTCACTATCCTTCCCTCTGGCCCAACCCACTCTGCTGTACACACCTTGGATGCTCTCATCTCAACGGACATTCCTCTTTCCAACCCTCTCACTACCCATCTCTTCTGGTCTGACCACACTCTCCTCGCTTCCCACCTTCACCTCCCCTGTCCCTGGATGCCTCTGCCCGGACTGCCGGTCTCCTCCTTTGTCATTCGACTGATGAAGCGTGTCAGTCGCTGCTTTTGACTCTGTTTTAGCTACCCTCCATCTCTCTATCTCTAACAGCTTGGACATCCTTGCCCCTGTCATGAGGATCCGCATGAAACCTGTCTCCAAATGCAACTCTTGGTATGACTCTGACCTAGCTGCTTTGAGACGCAAGTGCAGAGTGGATGGGGCAGGCATCTAGCTCATCCTCTGACAAACTAGCCTGCCGCCTACTCCAAAAGCAATACAGTCTCTGCATCTGCTCCAAGAAGAGAGCTCATGTCGAAGTCCGCTTCTCTGGAGCCACCAATACCACAGGTGAACTCTTAAAATGTGCAAGGAACTTGCCAATCGTACAGCAGTGTCCTCCTCTCCTCCTCCCTCCCAGTCCCTCTGCTCTTCACTGGCCGCCCACTTTCCCTCAAACTCTGGACATCATGTCCTCTGTCATTTGCAGCCCCCACTCCCTTCCATCCTGCCCCTTCTTGCGTCCTTTGGCCCCCCTCTTCCCCTCCCATACTCTCCTCCTTCTCTCCTATTGTAAAGATGAGATCTCTAGAGTTGTCGGCTCTATGAAAGTCTCCTCTAAACAGGTGCTCGCCTGCTCCTATAGAACCATCGAGGACAACATCCTCCTTCGCTCCAGCCTTGACTGACCTCTGCAACCACTCATTTGCCACTGGCTCCTTCCCTCAAACCCCTCAAGCACTCTGTGCACCCTCTCCTAAAAAAGTCGCCAGCTGACCCTTCTTGCCTGGCTAACTATCGACCTATCTCTATTAACCCCTTTTTTGGGCAAACTCATGGAGAAGCTGGCCATCCCCACCGACATGGCCGGCTGTCTCCATGACCATCAGCCCGGTTTCAGGGCAGCCAGAGACATGGATGCTGCTCTCCTGAACACCTGTGAATACCTAATCTCTAACTTGGACTCAAGCACTCCCTCTGTCCCGATCCTCCTCAATATTTCTTCTGCTTTTGACAGTCAACCACTCCATCCTCATAAACCGTCTCCATGATACTCTAGGCATCACGGACAGAGCACTGGCGCCGTTCGCCTCCTTCCTTTCGAACGGTGCAAATGGGTAATTTTCTCTCCTCCACCACACTACCTACCTGTGGCGTCCCTCAGGGCTCTATCGTATCACCACGGTTCTTCAACATCTACCTGGCCCCTCTGCCAATGATCTCTGCATTAATGCCAGTAAGGCAGAGATCATTTTCATTGGTACGCCTGCTCCTTGTTCCACTCTCTGGTCCGACTCCCTGGGTCCTCTCCCACTTGTGAGATAAAAAACCTTGGGATCATCTTTAACTCCTTTCTCTCCACACATCATGGACAGTGCCAAGAAGTCCAGTTTTCAGTTGCACCTCCTCTGGGGCATTCTTCCTTAAGTCGCCTGTCTCCAGAGCCCTGGCCTCTTTCGCCCCCTTCAGCTAATCCAAAATAGGACTGCAAGACTTATCCTTATCCTTGGCCTCAAGCCCATAGACCACATCTCTCCAGCCATAGAATATCTCCACTGGCTCCTGGTGACTGCAAGGATCAAATTAAAGACCCTTTGCATCATCCAAAAGGCTCTTTGGGGCCTAGGACCTTGTTACATCCAGCTTTTCCTCCCTAAATACCTCTTGTCCAGAGTCCTTTGGTCTACTGGCTCCAACTCTCTGCAGATCAAAGGTTTCTCCAAGCAGAGAGTGGGAGGTATATCACTTTACTCTACTGGCTTCTCCCTCTGGAACTGCCTCCCTCCGCCCCCCTGAACCCCACCTCTCACACTTGAGCCGGGTCTTCTCAAGTTCTGGAAACTTCTCAAAACTTTCCTTTTCTCCTCTTCCCTTCCTCCCCCTCCCATCCCCCCCGTGCTAACTCTCCATCTGCGACTGGGGCCTGGTCCCTTCAGAATCATACAGGGGCCAGACCACAACTACCAGTCTGCCCAGCACCCTTTCCCGGACTAGCCCAACTTGGTCCTCCCTGTCCACCGCACTCATCCTCCCTTCCACTTGCTTCCCCTAGCACTTGCCGCCTTGGCCCACGCAGCACGTGTGGTACCCCACTCCAGCACTTGTCTCTCCACACCTTCCCTGTTGCACTTACCACCTTGTCATGCACTTGCACGCTAGAATTGTCACAAGGCCAGTATAACTTCTTCTGTTCTTCAGTATAACATCTTGTTTTGTGGTGCCTGGCGACACCTGTGTATAGGCGCCATACAAATGTCCAATAAATCTGTTTTGGGGCAATTTTCCTGGAAGCATTGATTGCCCTGTAAATCGATGACGATTGGCCACTCTACTCCCTAGGAACTAACCTTTTAGGGGTCATTTTAGGAATCTGAATCTAAGAGTGGAAAACCTTGCATTTTTGGTCTTGTGCTGATGTAATTGAAACTGTGCTCTGGTTAATGGAAGGCATCAAGTTGAATGCTTCTCCCTCCATCCCTTATGTCAGTCACTGAATCGCTGTTGTTTTCTCTGCTCAGTTACTCTAACTGGCTTCTGAAGCTTTATGTACTGTGAGGAACCGGAGGGCATCCTCCTGTCTACCCTCCTTGGATCTTCTTCTCAGGTGGCCAGGGAAAGGCCATCTCTTTTTGATTCCACCCCTGGGGGTGTATATACGAGGGAGGATCAGCTGGGTGGAGGGACCTCTGTGAGTGGAGATAGGATGTCGTTCTGTATGACCATGAGTCCTACCTTCATGTCCCGGGAGGATAGCTCAGCGGCAGCGTGCGCGTCTTGGAAGCAAGACGACACGAAGCAGCAACAGGTTCGATCCCCGGGTCCGCGCTTAGAAACCTCCGGGTGTTTAAGCGCGTTATAAATACGTAACTAAGACAAAAAAAAAACACAATTACGCAACTAAGAAAAACAAACAATTCCTGTAACAGCGCCTCGATGCCTGCGGGCTGTGTGAGCGCTTTATAAATGTAAATAAATAAAATAAATAAATAAATAGGGCACACACGCGCACGTCAGGTATGTCTAGTTAATTGTTAGTTGTGGTCAGGCAAAGTACTCACACCTGCAACCCATTGAAAGGCAACAGGTACTTAAAAGGAGGGCCCAGCAGTGGAGAAGGGGGAACCTGCCTGGAGAGAATGTGGTGAGGAGCTGGACCGACAGAGACGCTGTGTTTTGTTGCCAGGTGGTGATAAAGGTGCAGCGACCCGAGCAGTCTGTGAGAGGACCAGAGACCCAGCAATTACCTGAGCCGCGTGTTCCCAGCTAGAGCTGGGGAGCACTGAAACCTACCAACTGCTGCAGGAAGCTGAGAGAAGGTTTCCCTGAGAGCAAGTGCTGCTCGCTGGAGCTCCTGACATGTACCTGGGAGCGATGAGGAAGACTGGGAACAGAAGGCAGACGCCTGGAGGAGCCGACAAGTCCTGGTGAGTGCGAGACAGTGAACACTTTTACCAGGGAGCTCCAGGGGCGGGACTTGAAAATGTAATGTTAGTGAGCGAACAAAGATAAGAATGGGGTTTGGAACCCGAATGAAAGAAAATTAAAGCATGAACCAGTTGCTAAGTATTTTGGGAAATGCAACCGATTTTAAGTACTGACACAAAGTGTAAAACATGTGTTGGTCAAGAAAAACCAAGAGCATCAGAAAGTGCCCAAGGCTTATCGGTTGAGTGACCTGTAGTGGGTGCACCGTGTGGTCTGACAACTGCGCATAGACTGAGTAGCCTGACTTGGGGAAAGAGCCAAGAGAAGCCAAAAGATGAAGGCTGCGTGGTATAAATGCTGAAGTGGAAGAAAGCATCTGTGCTAATTGTTATGGAGCCTAGAGGATTATAAAGTGAAGCAAGATGTATTGCTGAAAGTCTAGATCCTTGAATTGTGTTGAACTTGGGGAAGGGAACCCTGGGATATCCTGGAACTGTTATACTTGGGGAGTGGAACCCAAAGCCTTTTTGTGGAACTATTTTGAACTTGGGGAAGTTGAAACAAGCTGGAGCTGGAAGAAGCTCAGAACTTTATTTTGAACACTTTTTTTCTTTTAGTGCCGACATCCCTACACATTGTATATTTCTGGTTGTGAGGGCAAGTATAGGTTTTGGACAGTCTTTTAAGTTGAACTTACTGACTTGAACTTACTGACCGACTTGCCCCATACTAAGGTGGTATCTCCCTACCTAAAGAAACTAAGGACAGTCGGGCCTTACTCATCCCGACATACACAATAAAGTATTTTTTGTTAAGAAAAGTGAATCTGTCTGTGTCTTGCTTCATGATGCCTTCACAGTACCCTGTGCCATATTTCTGCGGATTGATGCAGTAGAGCGGATCCAACTTTGGACTTTCTCCTCTTGGAGACAGTGCTCTTACCCCAACAGCGTGTGGGAAACAGTTGAAAGGAGATTGCAAAAAAGCTTGTTCAGATTCTATTCATGCTTTTTTATTTTTAAATGGTCCTAGTGGCATTTCTTGTCATGGTCTTTTTGTTCTTGAGAATTTCCTTTCTCAATTTCCAAAAATGTGATGACGGGACACATTCTCAGTTTTGTTCTGGGAACTGTTACTTGCATTAAGATTCCCAGAATGCAGCATCAGGGATTGCTCACTCTCTTTACTGGACTCCTTAGCGCTTTCACTACATTGTTCAATTTATGTACTCGTCTTCCAACCAATGTGCTTTTTCTGCTTTTCTCTGATTTTTCCTGTGCATTTCCAACGTCAATGGTTTTGTCTTCAGCACATCGCTCTTTTTTCCAGCTATGTTCTCTCCCTCTCACCACTCTCGTAGCAGTTTCTCCATCGCGTATCACTTCTCGTGCCGCAGTCTCTGCTGACATTTTAAACTACCTCCTGGTTTCTGAACCACTCAAACAAGCAGCTTCATTTTCTGTTGCAGCCCTCCTCCTGGGTCCAGCTCCAGCATAATCTACCTGCCGCTTTCTCCAAGCACTCTGACATCTCTCCTGCCTGTTTCTGCAGTTACCGACCTGTGTACTTTTCCAGTACTCCACAGCTCCCCTCTCGCCCCCCGCCCCCTACTCCTTCTGCAGTGTCTCCCATTGGCCTGATCTCTGACCTTTACCCCATCACCAACGCTCTGTTGTGGGCCATCGATGACGTGGTTTAAGGAGGGAAGGTTCCTAAGCCTCATTCACAATCTTGGGTATAACTCTACATGGAGCTGGTTGGTCAGAGATTGTTGTTCACTGTTCCCTCTGCAAGAGTTGCTGACAATTTCTTGGGGAAAAACAGCGCAAGAAATATTGCACGATTTTCACCACATCTGCAGAAGCAAAATGTTCTTCAACGAACTGAGAAGCGACCAGACAGCGAGTATCTGAGCGGACGCATGGCAAGCTACAGTTACAACCTTGAGGAAGAATAATCTTTAACATTTACGATCTGACCTTTTCCCATCAGCGGTATAAAGAGCAGCCTAGAAGAACAGGTTCACAAGAAATCAGCAAGATTATATTACTTGAAAGATGCTGGATGGCCAGGTACAACAACACAGAACGGCATTAAGCACTTTGAAACACATTGTGTATAGGCGCTATACAAATAATTCATTTGGCAACCACAACAAGATCTGCCCCATAATGGACAGCATCCGATACATCACAAAGTATCCTGTTTAAATTCACCTGGATTATAGTTTGAGCTCCCCCACTCCTTCAGAATTCCTGTATTGTGTACTGGGTGGAGCGACGTTCTGAATCAGTGAAGAGGAACCAAAATAAACCCCAGAAAAAATGCAGAAATTGGACCTAAACATTGGAATTTGGAATTCTGCAGTAGGGAAGGGACCAGAATTGTTAAAACTGGTATGTGTACAGTTCATATTGGGGTTTAAAAAGCAGATTTTAAATTGGTTAATCAGAAATATTCATGCATATATGAAGTATTTGCAAATACGTAATATGTGGACTACAGATTGGTGCCAGCAGTACATTAATACAAGCAGTTATATATTTTTTTCTTACACTGCACTGCTAAAGGCATATCTAACTTTCTAGGATATAGAGGAGATTGGGAGGCATTGACTATTTCTGTTCCTACCTTGATCTGCATGCAACAGATAAGTGCCTCTTTGTCGCTAGGGGTAGCAAGTAATCAAATCTACTATGCCCTATGCCAGAAACGCTGCAGTTCCCATGGATACTGAAGCCCTCTTTTCAAAAGCCCAGTTACCTCTTGGTAGTGAGTAGCAAAATGGGCTCTAGACTGCATGTGCCACCCACCTTGGCCAATCACATTTTTTCATAACCACATCCTTGCGGCCCAGATGAAGAATGACCTGCTTTGACCGGTTCATTTATTTGATCTGGAGTTCGTTCTAACAACTGTCTGCATCTTAAAATTTGAGGTCAACCACCGAGTACAAAGTCCTCTCTTCGGAGGATGCTTTTAAGTCTCGAAGGGTCCTACAAAATGTAGGAGACCTTGCGGTGTAAGGGGTCCCACTCTGCTTCTTTTTGGCTCTTGTTTGGATTTGTGACTGGCAGAAAGTGATCTGTGCTGGCATCCCCCATGATCCATGGCATTGGCATGGTGCAAAGACCTTGGCACATGTTTGTGGTCCTCAGAAATCATGTCTGCAAGAGTGTCCTTGCTGGCATTTGGGACAGTGCTGTGTGTGTCTCTTCGTGTGCGTGTGTCTTCGTGTGTGTCTTGTGACGATTGGTTGCGCTTGGTGGACCTTCCTTGCATACAGGACCTTCCTTGCATACAGGACCTTCCTTGCATACAGGACCTTCCTTGCATACAGGACCTTCCTTGCATACAGGACCTTCCTTGCATACAGGACCTTACATTTGGAACTAGCTAGTGGATTTTCGTCCTCGGGTGGCTTAGAGTTTTGGGCCCTCACAGTAGTTTCCTGCTGACCAGAGATGTTATACCCCAACCAATCCCATGTACAAGTGCGGGACTGGCATAAGGGACTTGTCAGTGCTCCAGATACGATTTTGAAGTTGTAGTAGTTTTCTCACCATTTTTTAATGGCCGCTGCTTTCTCTTCTGCCCATTCCAAACCACCTTAGGTTAAGGCATAGCCTCCTCTAGAGTTAGGTCTCTGTAGGGCCATTAATAGGTTTCAAGTGGTGCAGTTGCAGATGCCCTCACCTCTTAAGTAGCTGCTCCTTGCGGGCATTCAATTAGTGATTTCGGGATCAGTACTTTTTTTTTTTTTACTGTGACACTGGAGAATTGGTCAAATGTTTTCATGGTGGTAAACATACTGAGGCAATTGATTCAGTTGCTAATATTTTGTACATGATTAAAGGTTTCCTGCATGCTTTTAATATTCCATCTTTCATTGTCACTGACCTTGTTATTGATCATAATGTGTTCTAGTATCTTTCAGGAAATGCTTTTTCCATGTGGAATAAAATATATTAATTCCTCCTGGTAATCTGTTTTTAGGGTCGATGTGAATCGAGACAAGAAAATAAGTGCCAAGGAGATGCAGCGCTGGATCATGCAGAAGACAGAGGAACATTTTCAGGAGGCGGTGCAGGAGAATAAGATCCACTTCCAGGCCGTGGATCCAGACCGTGATGGTACAAAAGCATTCCTACCACATTCCCTGGCTATAAGGTTACCTTCCTGCTGAGCTCTTCTTGATTCCCATTGCAAGCCTACCCAGAGCCAGATCAGATTGGCAATTGTTGTTCTTGGTCTTGACCATCTTTGACATGCCATGGGCTATTTGACAATTGTCCGAGGTAGTGAACACATCTTATTTGTAATTGCCAGGAACAGCACAAATATGCAGCTTTCAAAAAGTAGAGGATAGTAGAACAGGTGATTTGACAGAGGCTCCAAGCTTTGTAGCAGTGGTGCCAAGTTGTCGGGCTGTGTAAGCACCATGGCTCCTACTACCTCCACTAACCTCGATGGCTAGTCTGTGTCAGAATAGGTTTTAGGCAGAAGCTGGTATACTCCTTTGGCTATAGTGTGGCCTCACTGGGCGCACCAACAGTCATAGATTCCAGACATGATTAATGCGGAGAAAGCATTTTGGTAAGGAACACAAATGAGCTTGTCCTTTTAAGAGCTTCTGCTAGCAAACCATGATGGAATTCCTTAGTACCATCCAACACTATACCCAGTTATTAAATCTGGAGGAATTCTGGCCTTGGTTAGAATAGGTCTTTCTTACATGAGATGGACACTTGCCCAACTCTAGCAGCCTTTTAAAGCAAATCCACATTCTAGACGGTTTCCGATATGCCATGCCAAAAGAACTACAATAAAGGTTGTCTGTTTTAGAAATTGCAGTTTTGAACAGATATGTTAGAGGTATTTGTAAAGCAGTGTTCACCATTTCCATACCTGTTTGATGGCCATCTCAGAGGTTAGGTGCTGTTTTCGATAGGAGTTGGTGCTGCTCAGGATAGATTTATACATCGGGGGCGGGGGTGAAGCTGCTGTGATTACATCCTGTACACCTTTAAATATGGCATGCATTGTCAGCCTTGTGGATGCATCCAGATGGATTACATGCCACGTATTAATAAGTTGCTAGATTGGCCAATTGCTGACACAGAGGGGTGAATAACCGTGTACTCAGATTTGTTAGGCAATACCCCATGACTGACTCTGACAGTAAATAGGTTGTCCCTGTCCAGTCTTCTGTGGGGCATAAGCTAGGCGTCAGTTCCCTTGTGTGCAAAAACTACAGAGTTCAGACCCCAAGACAAAGCATCCTATCCCAATGTGAAATGACGTACTGTAATCTGACATAAAACAGCATTGCAGGCTACTGTACCAAACCTGCTTTATATCCAAAGAAGTAAGGGAAAAACAAATTAAAAGGAGCCGACAAATGCAATAAGGATTTGGACAAAATCCAAATTGGATAGGCAAAAATTAGGATAAAAACAGAAGGGTAGAATGGAGTTTGATCTAGTTGCAGTGAGGAAGGAGACGGAAGTCCAGTGCCACACGAAGTGTGGCGGTATCCACCCCATACAATCAAAGGGAATGTGTTAAACGTTTGGGCAAAGATGCATTTGAGATCAATTGCTTAGCAAATCCAGGAATTTGGCATGGCATACCAGATGCTTAATGCCACACAGAGACAAATTGCTCTTCCCTCTCATCTGGAGGACCTTTGTTCTGCTTATTGTAAAGTGTCTCGGAACCCTGAAATTAGAGCAACTTGGCAAATAATGTATGCCTACTCCTGAGAAAGGAACAGTGGCTTCCACAATATGGAACAATTTATTCTTGTTTTACTTCGCACTAGCATGCTACTCTACATTTGCTTCCTAGAGCTTGGAGGGCCTGCAATAGGTAGCAAAGCCTAGACAAAGGCCTAGGTTCAGAATGCTACACCAGACTTGTGTTGGGTCTCTGAGATGGATCCTTTTCTTTGGGTGGCCTTGAACATTCAAGTGAAGGTGCGGATTTGATTTGTGCATTACTAGTACAGTTCTCTGCCCTGTGTCCCCCCCCGTACCGAACTTACTTCCATGAACGTGTCCCTAAGCAACTAATTTGAGTTGTCCCGCTAAGAATACAAAAAGCTATATGGTGGAGCAAAGTCTGCTTGTTGAGAGCTAGGGGAGGATGCAGGCATGGGTCTTCGCCAATGACAAAAGATGTTTTGTATGGTGCGTCGTCCTCATTGGTGGGCTTTCACATGGCTCTCTGCTTGTCCAAAAGGGTGGTCCTCTTCGTGCCCGAGCTGTGCAGCAACCAGAGTCTGGTGTCGGGATGAATGACGCCCATGATGCATATTTGCCTACATGCACAGACTTGCCGGTGTAAGGTGCGGTTGAAGAGGAGCTCCAAATTGGCACTGCAAGATTGTGACAGCATCTAGATTGCTTGGAGGCAGGTTGTGCTGTGAATGGTGCAGGGTAATGGATGAATAGCAAGTGTTTTGATCCTTCATCATTAGCTGAATAGGCTATTTCCTGAAAGCTGGAATGTTTCTGGATTTTAGCTGCAGATTGTACATAATATCCCAGGTTTGGTTACAAGCCATGTAATGCAATCTTTGTGAAAACAAGTGTGCTGGGAGTGACCAACTAGTGAATCATGTCTGTAGATCCTTTTTTGTGTTTCTGCTCTACCTGCACACTCGTCTGGTTCGGGTTAGAACTATGCAGTACAATATGTCATGATGTCCTCTGGTGCCTTGTCCTTGGAACATGCAGTATTGTGACCGTCCTCTCTGAAGAGTAATTCCGGGGGAGGAGGGTCAGGTGTGGGGGGAGGAGTGTTGACTCCAACTAAGTTAAATCAGTCCCGGATTATAGAAGGGTGCTCTGGGGGACTTTCCTGTGAAATAAAGACTTGAGCTGGGTGTGTTCTAAGAAACATCCCCTCTGATGGCAAGTTATATGTGGTATTCATTAGTTGTTGGTGGAAATGCTTCAGATGTCTGTTTTTTTTTTGTTTTTCCTTTTTTCTCCACATTGAAGGCCACGTGTCCTGGGATGAATACAAAGTCAAATTCCTGGCCAGCAAAGGCTTCAATGAGAAGGAGATTGCAGAGAAGGTGAAGAGAAACGAAGATTTGAAAATAGACGAAGAGAGTAAGTGTGCCCTCTCTTATTTTGAAATCGCTAAATGCTAAATCTCTGCAGTCCAAGGGCACAGGAATTCTGATCTACTTCTAGGTGTGCAGTGCTAGATCCTTAGACCGCCTGCTTGCAGCTTGTGCTGGCTAGTGGGCACTTTCTGTATGGCTCCTGTATGGTCAGGATAAAGTGCTCAACCTAGCAAAAGGTAGGAACCAGTGAATTAAACTTTAAAATAAGCCTGTTCTGCTGCATAATTAGATTTTTTATAAAATGATGCTCAACATATATGCAATAAAACAAATAAGACATTCTTAACTTATACATATGGGATCATTCAATTTCCATAGGAGAGCATAGTAATCTAGCGGTCACCTCTTTAGCATTGGGCCTAGACTTCCAGACCTTGAAGCACTCCTGGCAGTTGTGTAAGCTGTCCTGACTTCCTCGCACTGTTCTACAAAACTTGGTGCAACAGATCCCAATGATACCCATCAATCTAATTCAGTCCTGTATTCCAGGATGTCAGCAACGTGCTTCACATCAAATTAAGTTCCTCCCAACCCTAAATTGCCAATTGCCATTTTGGAGTTGGGCACATGGACTCTCCTCTTCGCTACGGTGGTCTTCAAACTGTGTGGACTGCCCCATCCCTCATGGAGAAAGTCAAGTGGTAAGGGTCAGGGCTCTTCTTAAAGGGATGTGTATAACTGCTTTAGTAGAAAACGTAAGCAGTTTTAGCCTTTAGTGATCCCTGCCAATATTTCTACTCGAGGGAGTTGAGTCAAGTGGGGCTCAGCATGACAGTTTGGAAATCCCTTGCCTTAAGAGGTGAGTGGGGCCAGTATATTTCATTGCATTTGGAAGAATAAAGCCAAAGGCCTCTGCATGGACATCTGAGAATGTTCTTGAAACCCTGCAGGAGTTGAGCATAAACTGGATGGTGTGCAAAAAAGGGCCAAGCTTAATAAAACTGCATATATCAGAAGTGGAAACGTATGCGTATCCAAAGTGTTCAGCCACTCCAATCTTTCCCAGTTCTACAGCAACTGACAGTGCGAGTATCCCTTTGGGGAAGGGGCTCGCAGAAATGGGAGGTCAGGTCATGAGAGAGCAAAAAGGGAATTCTACCTAGTCCTCATTGACTCTCACTCCAACCATCCTCACATGCTAAAGGGCACCCTAAACTCACTCCTCCTAAATCTATGACTATCAACTTCACTCTTACAGCTAATAACCTAGCTTAATACTTTGCACCAAAAATGTCCAAAATTAGATACTCTCTCCTTGACCTTATTCAGACTCCCTCCTACTACATTTTACACTCTGCCTACTGTACAATAATCCCCTGCATCCATCTTCCACTTTAGTCACACTAATATTGACCAAGTGCTATTTCTACTGATAAATGCTAACCCCTATTGGGCCCCACCAGACCCTCTTGCTCCTCAGCTAGTCAAGCCTGTTGCCCCTTTAGGGACCTCTCGCCTTGCTGAACGCTCCAACCTGTCCTTCAACTATACACTTGCTTTCCCTCTGTTTTTAAAACAGCCATGGTCATCCCTCTCCTAAAAAAGCAAGGGGCTAATGCCCCAACCTAGCGGCTAACTTTTGCCCTATGTCTCCTTCCGTACTACTCTAAAGTGCTCGAAAGGGTTTTGTTCAACCGGTTTACCAATTTCTTAGACATCCACAACCTTTGAGACCCCTTGCAACCAGGTTTGAAATTTGCCTCTCCTAAGCACTCCAACCTATCCTCTATTCTAATTGCAGGGCTCGCAAAATCTACTAGCCCACTAGAATTGGCGAGTCGTTTTTATGAAGTACCATTTGTATGATACTTTTTTAAAAAAAAAAAAAATATTTTATTGATTTTATATTTTAGAAAAACAAACACACAACACAATACAACTGTTAATTATTTAAAACTCCCCCCACCCCCCATCAAGCCAGAGCCGGCTCCCTTGTATCCTCAGTCGGGGCACCGTCAGGAGAAACATTGTCCGTAGGCACATCTTCAGAATTCTCAGAGTCTTCCAAGCCCTGTTGTGGGTTGGTCATAGAGGCCACCAATTGTCGCCAGGCCAGCAAGGGCCCTATCTCCTCCTCGCCCCCTCTAGTGACCGCTTCAAACCAGACCACGGATTCAGCCTCCGCCCACCTCATAATGTCCGCCCACCATAGTTCCACTCTCGGCCTGCTAGCCGATTTCCAGTTCATGGCAATCCTGCGTTTGGCCAGAACATATGCCAGGTCCCTCAGCTTGCTCAGGTGCCTAAAGTGTCTGGGCCTGGGGAAGATCCCAAGCATGCATGACCAGGCAGATCCCACGTCCAACACCACTCCCCCACTTGCGAGCTTCATCTTGACCTCCTCCCAAAATCTATACACTTCCGGGCAGGCCCAAAACATATGTAGCAACCCAGCTTCCACCTCCCCACACCTGGGGCATTTTTGAGTAATCGAGCCTCCGAACCGTGCGATCCTCTGGGGAGTCAGGTAGGCCCTGTGAGTAATGTAGAACTGGAGTTGTTGGAGCCGTGCATTTCTGGACACCTTTTTATGATATCCCAGGACCCTCTTCCACTGACCCTCCGTCATGAGTTCACCCATCTCCTCTTCCCATTCATGCCTCAGTTGGGGCAACTCTTTCCCAGCCTTCGTTCTGAGGAGTTCGTATATTCGTGATATTTCATGCCCACCCTCTGAGACATCATACATAGTTTCAAGGGTGGCATCAGGATCATCTGCCAGTGCCGTCTCCGGCCATCTCTTTCTTACACATTTTACTAGCCTAGCATGGGTGATGTACTGGCCTCTGTGCACCCCCGTCTCATCCTGCAACTTTTGAAAGTCCAGCGCCTCCCCCTCTCTCCATGTGTCCCCAAGCGTGGCCAGGCCCACCGGCTCCCAATGCCTGCGGACAGAGTGAAACAGTTGGGTGTCGTTTTCGCACAGGGCCACCAGCGGGACCTGCCAAGATAGTGGTTCTGACTCCCCCATCAATTTCCATGTTCTGTGCCAGACCTCCCATCCCAACCTCAATAGCCACCCTCTTCCCGTCAGTTTATTCCTTTGTAGCCACACCACCGCTCTCAGGAAATATGGGGCCGCATCATCACGCAGCAACCTAGATTCCGCCGAATCTTCATCAGACAACCACCTGGCCACATACAACAGTTGTCCCGCCAGATAATATAGTTCGAAGTTGGGCAAGCCTATACCCCCCTTCTCGTACGGGTTCTGAAGCTTCCACAGGGCCACCCTATTCCTGGAGTTACCCCACACGAAGCCCCTACACATTCTATGAAGTCGTACAAATAGGCTTTTAGGGATCAAATACGGGACGTTCACGAAGAAGTGCAGGAGTCTGGGAAGGACCACCATTTTCAGCAAAGCCGCCCTCCCCATCATGGACAGGGGCAATCTGGACCAGAATGTCATGCTGTTCTTGACCCCCTCTATGGCTTTCTCTGTGTTATGCTTGTGCACCGCCTCAGTCCGGTGGTAAATATTTACCCCCAGGTACCTAAACGTGTCGGTCCGCCATGGTATTGGCAACACAGGCAGCCTCTTCAACGGGACGTCCCTGTACCCGCCCAAAGGGAACAGGCTAGACTTCCTGGGGTTCACTGATATGCCCAAGAGGACAGCGTAATGATCCAGTACTTCCAGTACGTACTGCAGGTTCTCCTCCGGGTAGCGGAGGTACAACAGCATATCGTCCGCATAGAGAGATGTTAAGTGGCTGCCGCTGGCAGTGTTAATGCCCACCTCACCGTATTGTTGCCGCAGGCATATCGCCAGCGGTTCCAGCGCAAGTATATATAACATGGGTGACCAAGGGCATCCCTGCCTGGTCCCCCTGCTAAGCTGCCAGGCATCCGAGACTGTGGCCCCAGTCTTGACCCTAGCCACCGGGCTGCTATATAACAACTGGACCCATCTGATATAACCAGCGCCCACGCCGTATCCCTGCAGGGCCGCTTTCAGCCAAGGCCATCTCACTGAATCGAAGGCCTTGACCGCATCCAGCGACACTACCGCCATCTCGCCCGTGTCATCCTTAGTATGGTCGATAACATGGTGCAGCCTCCTATGGTTATCACTGATATTCCTGCTGGGACATATCCCGTTTGATCCGGGTGGATCAGCTTGCCAATCACTTTCTTCAACCTGTTGGCCAGCACTGCCGTGAGTATTTTGCTGTCCTGGTTTAGCAAGGACAGAGGTCTATAAGATCCACACTCAACAGCCGGCTTGCCTGGTTTCAGTAATGGGACAATCATGGCCTCACAGAGGGACAACGGGAGTTCTCCCTGTTCGTATGCCTCGTTAAACAAGGCCAGCAGAGGCTGCAGCAGCTCCTGCACGTACACCTTGTAAAACTCACCAGGCAGGCCATCCGCCCCAGGTGCCTTGCACGTGGGGAGGCCCCGGATCACCACCTCCAGCTCATCAGAAGTGATAGGGGCGTCCAGTTCCTCCCGCTCCAGGTCGTCTAGGGTGGGCAGACCAATGTCTTCCAGTGTGTTCAGGATGTCCTGGCTCCTGTCCTCCCCAGTGTCCTCATACAAACGTTTGTAGAACCTGAGGAATTCCTCGTTCACCCCATCCTGAGTGTTGCGCAGACCACCGTCCTCACCACGGATCTCATGGATAACCACTCGGGGGGGACTCACTCTTGTACAGCCAGGCCAACAGTCTGCCTGGCTTGTCGCCCCCCGCGTGCAGCCTCTCTGTGTATTTCCTATGGTTCAGTCTACATAGTCGGTCCCAAAGAGCGCTGCACGCCACCTGAAGGTCTCTCATCCTAGTCTTGTCTACCTGAGTGGCATTCTCAAGACGAGCCAGGCTCTCCAGTTCCCTTTCGGTGTCCTGAAGCTCCCTCTCGATACCCCCTTGAAGTCCCTTGGATTTAGAGATCGCCACTCCGCGCACCACTACCTTAAAGGCCGCCCACAGAGTTCCCGTAGAACGCACACTACCCGTGTTTATCTCGAAGTATTCCCCGATGGCAACCCTCAGGTCCTCTCGGAAACCCTCATCCTGCAGTGCTTCCGCCCGGAGTCTCCATGTGGGGACCCGAGGCCTAGGGGGTTGGTGTCGCCACTCTACCACGAGTGTCGAATGGTCCGACAATACTCGGGCCTTGTATTCCGCCTCCACTATTTCGCCCGCTATCTCGGCAGTTCCAAACACATAATCCAATCTCGTATATGAGTCGTATGGCGCCGCATAATGCGAATAATGCCTCTCCGTGGGGTGGAGTCTCCTCCACACATCCACCAGTCTCAAGTCTCCTAGCAATGTCCCGAGCGCCTTGGCCGCCGGCGACATTTTCCCTTTGGTGTCTGTGGACCGGACAATTTTGGGATCTAAGACACAATTGAAGTCCCCTCCCCACACCATCGCGCCCCCTACCAAGGGGCCAAGTTTGCCATAGAGGGATCTAAAGTAGGCTGCAGTATCATGATTGGGGGCATACAGGTTGAGGATGTGTACTTCCCTGTTCTCCAGGAGTCCTGTTATCGCCACCATTCTACCCTCCGGGTCCACTATCGAGTCGAGCACCCGGAGCGGTACATGCGGCGCCACCCAGGTGATGACCCCTCTAGCATACGCCGAGTACGTGGCACCCACTACCTTGCCCTTCCACTTCCTCGTAACCACCTCCAATTTCTCCCTGGTGAGGTGGGTCTCTTGTAGCAGGGCTATGTCTATCCGCATCCTCTTCAGGTATAGCATGACTTTGTTTCGCTTGAGGTAACTATTGAGGCCTCGGACATTCCAGGTAACTATACGAAGACTATCCGATGCCATCGGTTTGGTCTGTATTCAGCCCCGCCCTCCCCACAATACCCCCTTGGTCTAACACTCCGCCGGCTCTTCCGCCCTTGATCCCCATCCCCCCTCCCTGTTTCCCAACTACACACCACAGCAAACAACCCCTCCCATCCCAACAAAAGCCCAGCTCCATCCCTGGATCTCAGGCCCACCCGCGTCTGGTCTGATCCCGTTTACAAGGAATAGGACCCCGCGGGGCGTCGCCGATCTAACAGCGACCTAACTAACTAGATATATTACTATTGGGGACAAAGGAAGCCTCTTGG
Organism: Ambystoma mexicanum; assembly: GCF_040938575.1. Classification (NCBI taxonomy): domain Eukaryota; kingdom Metazoa; phylum Chordata; class Amphibia; order Caudata; family Ambystomatidae; genus Ambystoma; species Ambystoma mexicanum. The sequence goes on along the minus strand of NC_090929.1, from coordinate 470,408,640 downwards.
AGCTCCCAATCAGGTGACCACGGGTGGGCACGCCCCACGGGCCAGCCAGTCAGTACCACATCATACGCATCACATATCGTACAAATGACTATATTCAAGTCCCAATGTCTCGGCCCCGTTGCCCCAGGCGGCCCAGCCATAAGCTACTTATCTTCCGTAGTCTCTGCCTGGATGCCTGATTCTTGAGGACTGCCCAGCGCGTCTAGCCAGTCCATCGCCTCAGTTGGTGTTTCGAAAAACAGGGATCTGCTTCTGTAGAAGACTTTCAATTTGGCCGGGTAGAGTAGCATATAGCGATGGCCAGCTTCACGAAGTCTCCTTTTCACCGCTCCGAAGTGCATCCGACTCCGCTGTACTTGTAGCGTGTAGTCAGGGTAGGCCGTAATCTTGGCCGATCCTCTGTCAATCGTTCCCCCTTTTCGAAAGAATTCAAGAATCTTTTCGCGATCACGGTAGTTCAGAATTTTCGCGATCACCGGCTGCGGGGGGGCCCCGGGAGGCGGCCTCCTGGTTAGGGCCCTATGAGCTCTCTCAACTGCAAACCCCTGGGTCAGTACCCCACCGGTAATCTCCTGCAAAAGCATGGATTCCACAAATTCCGTAGGGTCTGGCCCTTCAGTTCCTTCAGGTAGGCCCACGATACGGATATTGTTGCGTCTGGCACGTCCCTCCGCCTGCTCCGCTCTGTCCTCCAGGTTGCCCACCCGTTGCACAAGGGCGTGTAGCTCCTTTTTATGAGCAGCGCAATCTGCTGTGTTTGTGGCCGTCTCCTTCTCGATGGCCCCCGCGCGTTCCGAGACCGCCCTCACATCCAGCCTAAGCAGATTCACCTCCTCCTGGACGGCACCGATCTTGAGGTTTAAGCCTTCCTGTAGCTCTTTCATGGCGAGGCCCAGCTTGGTCTCCCATGACACTTTTAAGTCCGCAATCGCCGCCAGCACCTCCTGTATCGTGCCAGGTGACTCCGCGGTCGTCACGGGGGTCTCTTTGATCTTGCCTCCTTCCGGCCCTGGGGGGGACTTGGCGTAAGCCTCCATCGTGGGCTGTTTGGCCTTGGGTTTCACACCTCTCGTGGTCATAATGTTGTATGAGTCGGGCGGGGGCCCGTCCCGCCAGTCACCGAGGGGGAGTCACGCCACCCAACGTCCAAAGCCTGACCCACCACACCATGGGGCATCCAACACGCCCGGAGCACTCAGACCACCAGGCCCACGGTCCTGTCGTTACAGCCACATCCGTTCGGCACTCCCGCTCGCTGGGCCACCGTGCGTCCTAGGCGGCACTCATGTGTTTTAGTCTCCGAGCAAAGGGACGCAAAGGTCCAGCACTCGTGATCGCGACACTGACTTCATGATCCTCGGTGTTCGCAACGTGTCGCCGCCATTTTGTCTTGTCCGCCTGCTCAGGGCTCGTCCCAGTCAATCACAATTATTTCGGTTTCTAAGCCTTCTGAACGTCCCAAACTTTCACAGGATGTAGTGGTGGCATTCACACACCTGGACATCGATTTCCAGCGTCGGCCGGCCCCCGTGGACGTACCCCTCCATCAGGATCAAAACAGGATCAGCGGAGCTCCTCCAGAGTGCGACCTCTTACATGGCCGTCCAAGCCACGCCCCCTTTGTATGATACTTGACCTTGCTGGCGAGTATGGGGATCTTAGAAACCTATTTTTCATTTACTGCAAACATTTTGTCTTCAGTAAATGGCAAATACAGGTTTCGCTCTGCATGCTTGACAGCATTGCAGCAAATATGAAGTGTGCTTATGGCGACATGGACCATTTTTCAAAAAGCACTCGTAAATATTTTGTCGCAAGTACATTTCTCTTGGGTAGAGTATGTATTCTAAGCAACTCGCCCTGCAGGTCTAGTGGGATTTTTTAGAATTTGCAAGGCCTGAATTGTCCTTGACCCGTCTGCTGCCTTTGACACGGTCTATCACTCTGATCTCCTGAATGCTCTTTCTTATTGGAATTCGCGATCAAGCCCTTGGCTGGATTAAATCATACCTTGCACCTCCCCAATTCTCCCTTCTCCTGGAGCAACAACACCTCTCGACTCACTCCTAACTTTTGTGTTCCACAAGGCTCTGTCTTGGGTCTGCTCCTTTTTAGAGCCTAGACCTCTACTCTTGGGGCACTAATCTCCTTGTTTGGGTTCTCGTACCAACTATTCTTGGACGATACCCAAATCATCTCCTCTTTTCCTGAACTCTCCTCTGATCTCTATCTCAAAATTTCCAACTGTATCTCTGCCATTAAATATTGGATGGCTTTGCACTCTCTAATGTTTAACTCTACCAAAACAGAGGTGCTCTGCTTCTCTGCCAAAAGCTCTTTCTCATCTCTTCTTCTGCCTATCCAGTTCCCACCTGACACTCTGCCCCTACTCAGCTAGAAACATAGTGTCAGCTACGACCCTTCTCACACCTGCTCTACATTCATCTCCAAAACTGGAACAGCAGCTCGCCTCATCCTCCTAAATATTAAGAAAATCTGGCAGCTCCTTCTTTCAACACTGCCAAGCATCTCTTCGTCACTATTGTCTTCGCTAAACTGTGCCAGCATCCTCTTTGGTCTCCCCAACTATGCTTTCTGTCTTCTCGACTAGATCTTTTAATTTATTTTAACATTTGGGTCACGCCCAGACCCAAAGATATCACAGCGTTTGTACAATAGGATAACAGAATAGGAGTGAACAGACCAATAGGGTGGTATGGCAATACTGAGTCAAGTGGGAGACCATTTATATGTAAACATTTGTCGTACTTATTGAACAACCAGCTTTTCAAAAGTCTCTTGAATGCAGGGTAGGAGGGCTTGTGTCTTAAGTGCAGTGGAAGTGCGTTCCAGAGGGAGGGAGGCATAGTGCTGAAGCTGCCCCCTACCTCATCCCCCCCTCCCAGCTTTGGCACGTTTAAAGCGTGCAGTAGCTAGTGTAAGCTGGTTGGAGGAGCAGAGTGAGTAACAATTTTTTTTACGATACCGGAGTTCAAGTATTTGGGGGCTTCATTGTAAATGCACCGTTGCGCAGTAGTTGGTTTTAAAATCAATCCAAGCTTTTATTTGTAGCCCGTGGACTTCATGGCGAGATGCAGATATGTGGTCTGATTTGCAGAGGCCCAGAGCTGCACGCAAATCTTTATTTTGAAGCAACTGTAGCTTTGCAAGGTTAGAAGCAGAGGTGCCCTTGAATACCGCGTTGCAATAATCCAGATTGCTCAGGATGATGGCTTGTGAGAGCTTGAGGCAGTTGTTGGGGCTAAGAAACTGTCTGCTTAATAAGATGAGTGGGCAGTTTATGATGCAAGGGCATTAACATGCCTCATCGTAGTTCAGCGGCAAGGTAGAACGCCAGGATTTTGTTTGAGGACAGGAATGGAAGTGCTGTCAATGATGGAGGCGTAGGTGGGGGGTCTAGAGCGGGGGAGCCCACAATGAGTAGTGCCGTCTTCTCATCTTTGAGGCATAGGTTGTTGGTGGCCATCCAGGACTGAATGGTACAGAAGACTTTATTAATGGTGTCAGATTAATTTGTGTGGTTGCCGGAATGGGGATACAAATTTGTTAATCGTCCGCACAGTTAGTGTAAGTTATACTTGGTGTATCGAGAATTTTAAGAGGTTTAGTATAGGTGTTGTAGGGAGTCTGGGAGAGGCAGGAGCCTTGCGGGACAGCAAGGGGGACATGGATGGGGTCAGTTCCGTGATAGTCGATGAAAACTTTAGAGGTACGATCGCTTGGGAAGGATTTGATCCATCTGACCGCTTCAGGGGAGAAGTGGTAGGTCATGTAGAGATTTTGGCAAAGTAGGTAATGTCCCACAAGGTCTAACGCTGCAGAGAGGTCTAAGAAAAGCATGATGGCAAGGTTGTCCACATCTGATACAGTAGTGTTGAATTTTCAGGTCAATGTGGGCTGTTTCAGTACTGTGGTTTGGCCGGAAGCCGGATTCTGATGCCAAGAGGTGAGTGCTGTTCCAGGAATTTCTGGGATTGCAGGTAGGCAATTCGGTCTATAATTTTGAGCAGAATAGGTACTGTAGTTAGTGGGTACTGTTGGGTCCAAGGAGTTTTTTATTTAGTAAGGGGTGACCCAGGCTGTTTTGATACTGGTGGGTACTTTGCATGAGTTAAAGCAGGAGTTGACACATTCTGTGATGATGGCGGTTAGGCTTTGGGCACAGAGCTTTATGGTTTTGGCAGGGCAGGAATCTCCTTTGCATTTGGAGAGTTTGAGGGCCTGGATGGTGGTCGGGACAGTCTTGGGTGACAGGGTGGAAGGAGAAGCTGGGGACTGGCTCCTGCGGGGGATGTGGGGTAGCTAAGTTTGGTGTGGGTCTGCTGCGTGGGTTTGGTGGCTAGTAGGGCTTTCCTAGTCATTATTTTACTGCAGAGAAGGCAGATTTTGGTGGATAGGGCAGTTTGAATGGTGGTGCACCATGCTTTGTTGGGTTTTATTGAGGAGGTGGGTGTATCCGGTTTTCTAATTTGCGTAGGATGACGAATAGTTCCTTAGAACTGCTTTAGTCACAAAGATAGCAGCCTTGTACGGCTTGGAGGCATTGGCGAGGAGGTTGGCATTATTGCAGGTTGTATGTTCCTTGTGCAGATGCTCAATGGCTCTTTTCTATCTGCGGAGCAGCACTAGTTCATCAGTGAACCAGTTATTGGTGGGTTTGAGGGATTTCAAGGATTTGTTTTTAAGAGGAGCATGTAGCTCTAGCGTGACTAGGATGCTATCATGGTAATGGTTGGGGAGTGTGGCGGGGCTTATGCAGTTGGGGGGCCGTGCTTCAATGAGGGCGAGTAAGGTAGGGGTTGAGGGTTTCATGTGTGAGCTTACGATTATTTCACGCTAGAATTTGGGTAGGTGATGGAGGCGAGTTTGGTGTGGTGCAATTTAAATTCTATCAGATGTGATCCGACCAGGGGATAGGGCTAAAGAGAGAGATATATTGATGGTAGATGTGGGGGTGGGGGTGGGTGGGGGGATGTGGGTGTGTAGAGGCAATTTGAGAGAAGTTAATGTTGTGCAGTGCTTGGACCGGAGATATAGCTATATGATCAGTAGGATCATGAAGCCCAGGTTGATGTCCCCTACAATTATGCTTTTGGTAGCAGGTTTAAGGAAGGGTGTTAGGAGTAGGGTATTTCTGGGTTGGAGGCATTTGGTTGTGGGTAAAGCAGGAGGATTTTTCTCGAGTTAGAGTAGCAATGTTTCGTACCTCTCTGTGGGAGGCAGAGGGAAGGTGTGGATCTGGAGATTAGATTTGGCGATGAGGGCGACTCCGCAACTGATGGTATTGGTGTGGGCAGTTCTGTGGATTGAGCAGTTACGGGGAATAGCAAGTCTGGGCATGGGCCCTGAGGCACTATGTAGCCAAGATTCCGTGATGGCTAGTAGGTCGATTTGATTATCGATACTGAGGTCATGGACTTGTATGGCGTGGGCGCCAAGGGATCTAACATTGACAAGGGTTCAGATGAGGGGGTTGTGCTATGCAGTAGGTGTGAGGCTCTTTGATGTCAGGTGGATATATGGTCAGGGGAAGGTGATGGAGCAGTGGTGGTTGCGTGGTATGGCTGGATAGCCTATGCAACTGGCGGTTGGCAATTATGGAGTCTGAGAGGTGTTGTGGGTCAAGGGACGTTCTGGATCGTACGTTGTGTAGTCTTTGAAGAGCAGGAAGTGGGAGGGCCGGTGGGGCTCGTAGCTTTAGTCATGGATGGTAGCAGGCTTTCGTTGGTGAGCGCAGGAGGCAGGGCACTTGTGTGCTTGGTGAGCACAGGAGGCAGGGCACTTGTGTGCTTGGTGAGCACAGGAGGCAGGGCACTCGTGGGCTTGGTGAGCGCAGGAGGCAGTGCATCATGGCAGCTAGGCAGGACTTGGTAATTGAAGGACTTAGGTTGGGAATAGCCAGAGCAGGGCGGCAGGGCGGGATTGCATTGCATAGTAATACGGGAGGAGGGGGGTGGTAGTGGGCTGAGAAGCAAGGGTGGCTGGAGGCAAAAATCTGGATGGCTTAATGTGCAGGTCTGTAGACATGACCTCCGGAGGGATGACCAGAGTAGACTGGTGATTGGTGAGCGAGTCATTGCTTGATGGAAGGTGCACATTGGGTGATGCCGGGAACGCGTTTGGTAGTAGGGAGGGAAGTGGTAAGTGGGTGGTGAGGTGTCCTGAGGGTGGGGAAGCAGTACAATAGGTGATGGTGGGGTGGGGGGCGGAGGAACAGGTAGGAACAATGTCTATATGGATACTGTTGGAGTAATAGATGGCAGTGTTACCTTTCGGTGGGTGGGTCGGGATGTAATCCATGTGGCGGGTGGTGACCATGTTTGGTTTCCGGCAGGTGTTAGGATGTGGAGGTAGGCCCGCCAGGGATGTAGATTGCGGGGCTTGTCCATTAACTTTGCTACCAGGGCTTTCTTTGCACTGACTCACTTCACACCTAATTCCTCGTAACGTCACCAGGCTGGATGGCTGATGATGCAACATAGGGCCAGATTTAAATTTCTTCTCCAGCATTGGATCTTTCATGGATTCACATGCTTAGAATATTCCCCGTCGTCAGACTGGGACCCCTCGGTACACATATATAGCCTTTTCCTATAGGAAAACTTTTGACACTTTTGTGTCCTATCTACGTCCTTTTAGGACCCGCCTACGCATGCTCCGTAGGCCGTCCCAGTATAAGAGGCCCGCCCCCGCGGTTCCCCTTCAGATTTCAACCGTCTCCAAAGTAGTGGGATCTCCTCGCGTTGTCTTACTATTTTGTACAAGGTTGCGTTACTGGAATTTGAGTACAGAAAATGTCCTCGGTGTCAGGAAAAGCGCTGTTCCGCCCATGTGCGACGTGCGGCTTGAAAAAAGTTTACGAGGGGGACGGACATATGGATTGTATATATTGCCTCCACCCTCATCATTCGGCGGATAACTGCGACATATGCAAAGGGTTTTCTCAAAAATCCCCTCCAGGACGGCAGTCGACGACTGGTGGCATGGCTGAATGAGGGAGCGGGGGCATACCCCCCTTCGGAGGTAGGCTCCACACAATCGGCGAAAACATCACGCCGTGCTACCTCGTCGGAACCACCGGCGAAGAAATCTCGACCGACGGAAAAAGAGTCGTCTGGAAGCCACTCAACTAGAGACTCCTCGTCAAAGAAATCATCTTCATCAAAGGAAAGGAAATCCTCCTCGGGCGATCATCATAGATCGACCACGAGTCGAGAGTCGAGTAAAAGCAAGCCAAGTGTGGAAAAGGCGGGACCGCCAAAACCACCTGCTAAGTCACCGTCGTCGACGGCGGCCCAGTCATCGGCCTCCACCCTGCCACTTACGCAGGTGGCATCCACCGTCCCACCGACGACGACGTCGACGATGGCCTCGTCGACAGGGGTTCTACAGGAGGCCTGGAGGCCTGAAGTTTTTGATCCGACCCCCCGGATACTTTACTACAAGAACAGGCTGTGTTGCTGTCCTCGGAGGACGAGAATGAGAGAATAGCTGGCCCAGCAGACCTAGGGCTACGAGTGGCTGACAAGTCGTCGACGAGGGGATCCGTTATACCGGTATCTGCCCCTCTTCTCAATCTGTTTTGTCGTTGGAAATTCTGTCCACGCTTCAATCGTTGTTACAGTCGTTGGACCAGAGACTACCTCAGGCAAACCTGCCGCAGTCACCCGTCGACGAGCCGGGCCCGTCCCGTCAACCGACGCACCTACGCACGCCAATCTCAGCACTGGCACAAGAGGAAGGTGAGCTGCCAGATTCGGAGTCTGACAGGGGAGCCATGTCGGATATCTCATCATCCCCCTCCAGGGATCCGACCTGGGAGTCAGAGGTGGAGTTGGAAACCCCTAGAAGCCCAGCTCACCCGTCCCCTCCGGACGACATTGCGTCATTCCATTTTATGATGGAGAAGGCATGCAAAGAATTTGGTTTGTCCCAGGAAGAACAGAAAAAGGACTGTTTTTTGTTCGACCACATGGGTAAGAGAAGGAGGTCTGTGTTCTCGATACCAATGCTAGACCATGTATGGAAGGGGGGGTTGCAGACAATGCGTCACCCGTTTTCAGAGCCGGCAGTGAAAGGACGCCTGGAAAAAAAGTTTAAGGCTCCAGAGTCTACCCCCAAGTGTTTATCCTCCCAACCAACGCCAGACTCGGTGATGTCGGCGGCAGCAGCGAGGAAGGCGAAGGCCCAGCACAAGTGCACGACTCCTCCGGAGAACGAAGCGAGACGCCAAGATGCCTTGGCAAAAAAGTGCTATCCGTGGGAGCGACCACAGTAAAGGCCGCAAACTCTCTGGCAATTGTTGCCAGATACAATAGGGAGATGTGGCACAGGCTAGCTCAGTTGCTTGATCATCTTCCGGAAGAGCATAGGAAGGCAGCGATGTTACTCGTCCGAGAAGGTGAGGAAGCCTCAAATCACGCAATAAACATCGCGGTGGACCTCGCTGAGTCAGGCTTCAAGCAAGTCAATAATGGGGTCGTATTACGTCGACAGTCATGGCTTAAGTGTACCTACTTCAGGCCAGAAGTACAATACAAAGTTTTAGATATGCCCTTTGAGGGAGACCTTCTTTTCGGTGAGAAGGTGGACGAAGCCCTAAAGGGAATGAAAGAGGACTCGGACACGGCACATTCATTGGGTGCCCTCCAGAGTGGCAGAAACTACAAGTCTTTTCGTCCCTTTAGAGGGGCTTCAGGTAATTCAAGATTCTCTGCATCTGGAGACAGATCCTTTGGCAGATCAGCTTACCCCTCCCAGGGATACAGACGTGCCTCCCAAACGGCAAACCGTCGCCGGAACTTCCAGACTTCCAGACTTCCAGAAAAAGACCATCATATCTGTCGTCGTCGAGAGACAAGCAAAATAAAGATCAGCAGTGACATACAACACACCGTTCTGGGGGGAAGAGTTTCAGCATATGTCGACGAATGGGAACGAATAACGACGGATCAATGGGTGCTGGATACTATAAGAAACGGACACTCTCTACAATTCAAACACAGCCCTCCACAAATTCCACCTGCGTTCACCGCTCATTCCCATCTGAAGATACTGCAACAAGAGGTAACACTCATGTTAGCAAAGGGCGTGATAGAATTAGTTCCAACATCACAGAGAGGTCAAGGAGTCTACTCAAGATATTTCGTCGTAAAAAAGCCGAACGGCAAATTGCGTCTCATTTTAGACTTGCGCGATCTCAACAAATCTTTGAAGAGCCTAAAATTCAAGATGCTCACTCTGCAGGAAGTGATCCGCGCAGTTCAAGAGGGGGATTTTCTAGCGTCCCTGGATTTACAGGACGCGTATTTCCATATTCCAATGTGTCGGAAACACAGGAAATTCCTAAGATTTGTAATGGGGCGGACTCACTACCAATTCACGGTTCTTCCTTTTGGGCTCAAGACCTCCCCCAGAACGTTCACGAAATGCCTGGCTCCAGTAGCGGCCTGGCTAAGGAAGCAAGGCCACCACGTATACCCATACCTCGACGACTGGCTGGTAAGGGGATCCTCCCCAGCGTCGACCAACAAAAGTTTACAAGCCACCATGCAGCTTCTACAACAGCTGGGATTCGCCATAAACTTCGAAAAATCCTCTCTGCAGCCATCGAGATCGCTGGTATTCCTGGGGGCACAGTTCGAGACCCAGTTAAGGCTAGTGAAACCTTCTCTCGACAGAACCTCAAGACTCAATCAACAAGCATGCCGACTACGGCGAAATACCAAGATCTCAGTGAGAAAATACGTTTCGGTCCTAGGGGCCATGGCATCCTGCATCCATCTGGTGGAAAACTGTCGCCTATTCATGAGGCCAGTCCAGGAATTCCCTCGCGGACCGATGGACGCAGGCTCAAGGATCGTGGTCAGACAAGATAACCATCGACGACGACAAGCTGCTTCGGACCCTTCAGTGGTGGCAGAGTTTCCACAATCTGAACAACGGCGTACCCCTACAGGAGCCGGAGTTTCAGCGAACCATAGTCACGGATGCGTCCCTAACCGGATGGGGAGCTCACATGGGTGCTCTCCAAACGCAGGGTCGCTGGTCTCCAACGGAGTCACTCCTACACATAAACGTGTTAGAACTCAGAGCAGTACGATGGGCCTTGAAGGCATTCCTGCCACACATCAAGGGCTCGCGAGTACGAATACTGACCGACAATACAACGGCCATGTTTTATCTGAGGAAACCAGGAGGGACGCGATCAAGAACTCTTTCCATAGAAGCCCAGAAAACATGGCATTGGGCATTAAAGCACGAAATTTCCATCGTGGCTCATCACCTTCCAGGAGTGAGGAACTCCCAAGCAGACTCCCTCAGCAGAAGCATGGCCCAAATACACGAGTGGGAAATGGACACAGTTCACCTGATGAAAGTGTTCCAGAAATGGGGTCACCCCCCCTCTGGACGCCTTCGCGACCAAAGACAACAAGAAATGCGAGCAATTCGCAAGCAGATGGCCTCAAGAGGGTTCCATGGGGGAGGCATTCTCCTTCCCATGGACGGACATGTTCCTGTATGCTTTTCCCCCGTTCCTCCTCATACGGAGGACAATTCAGTGGATACGCAGATACAATTGCCGGGTAATTCACTCGCTGGAACATCCCATAGCGTTTCCGAGAGTCCCGAACCTACTATCCCGGGACAAAGGCACGGTGTGGCATCACGACCCGGACAGTCTCAACCTTACAGCCTGGCTCCTGACTTTTCGGAGTTCGGTGCTTTAAACGTTGCGGAGGATTGCCAAAAAATTATGCAGGCGGCCCGAGCCCCTTCTACAAATAAATCTTACTCCTATAAGTGGCGGAGGTTCTGTGAATGGTGTCGAGGACAACGAGGCCTACAACCGTTGTTGGTGACGCCGGAACAAGTTCTACCTTACCTGCTCCTCTTGGCGGAGAGGGGGTTATCCTTCACATCGATAAAGGTGCACCTGGCGGCCATCTCAAGGTTCACGAGGAAGAGGCAGTCGTCTCCTCTATTTAGCGACAGACTTGTGAAACACTTCATGAGGGGTTTATTTCGAATTTTTCCCCCGGTAAAACGTTTCCCCCCCAACTTGGAGTCTCAACACAGTGTTGGCAGGCTTAATGAAACCGCCTTTTGAGCCTATGGCCACGTCCGACATAAAATTCATATCGTGGAAGTTGGCATTCTTGATTGCTATCACATCAGCTAGGAGAATCTCGGAACTGCAAGCGCTGGTCGTAGACCCGCCATACCTAAGATTCTTTAAGGACAAAGTGGTCCTGGCAACTAATCCTACGTTCGTCCCAAAAGTTCCGACAGTCTATCACAAACACTCGTCCATTGTTCTCCCTACTTTCTTCGCGACACCATCATCGACAGCAGAAAAAGCTCTTCATACCCTGGACGTTAAGAGGGCTCTGAAATTTTACCTACATCGTACACAGGAACTCAGGTCTACTCGACAACTGTTCATTGCATATGGTCCGTTGACGAGAGGAAAAGCGATCTCTAAACAGGGATTGGCTCGATGGGTCTCATCGACGATTGCGTTTTGTCACTCCAAGGCCGGAAGGCCACTGCAAGGACATCCTAGAGCCCATTCTACAAGTCCTCAGCAGCTTTATGGGCAGGAATTCCGCTGACTGACATATGCCAGGCTGCGGCATGGTCAGTGCCCCACACGTTTACCCGCCACTACTGCCTTGCCAGGCAGCATGCGGACGAGGTGCAGATGGGAAGAGCTGTCCTGCGCCATCTGTTTCAGTAAGGTAAGCTCCACGCTGTGGAGAATCTGTTTTCTACCTTTTTGATGACAGTATACTTTATGTGGGTAAGGTTATATGAGTTAACTTATTCCTACTGTACATATGCATTGTGTAGTATGGTGAGGGTATATTACATTACATTCTCACCGCCGTCTCAAGTGTTACTGCTATACAATCTATTCTAAGCATGTGAATCCATGAAAGATCCAATGCTGGAGAAGGGAATAGTTTTACCTGTAACTCCATTTCTCCAGCATTGGTATCTTTCATGGATTCACATGCACCCACCAAACCTCCCCGGAATGCAATGTATTTGATTGATAAGTTTAACCCTTCCTACTTTGGAGGGGCCGAAATCTGAAGTGGAACCGCGGGGGCGGGCCTCTTATACTGGGACGGCCTACGGAGCATGCGTAGGCGGGTCCTAAAAGGACGTAGATAGGACACAAAAGTGTCGAAAGTTTTCCTATAGGAAAAGGCTATATATGTGTACCGAGGGGTCCCAGTCTGACGACGGGGAATATTCTAAGCATGTGAATCCATGAAAGATACCAATGCTGGAGAAATGGAGTTACAGGTAAAACTATTCCCTTCTCCTGTTTCACAAATCTATCAACAGGAAGGCACCATTGTATCCTCTTTCCAACTCTACAAGCCTTTTCGTAATCTCAGCTATGCCTCCTCACCCTCCAAGTGCATCCTCTCGCTTCTGCTTTTTGTCCCTTCTTGCTTCACTTGCATTGAATTCTCTTCCCCCGGACATCGGAGGAAAGAGTCCACAGGGATTTGTTCAAGAACAAACTGAAGGCCTACCTACTCGCCTCAGAGTTACCCTCTTAACCTACCTCTCATCTGACTGCTAGCTAACATTTTTCCCTCACCTCTAACCTGCCTTTGTCTCTCACTTCCTCTGACTCCACTCTTTTGATCATAAAAGAACATACAATAGATAATAAACCAGATTTGACGGGAAGCGGTGAGATTCTTGCAATGGGATGAGTTTGAGGGACTTTCTGACCCCCCCCCCACCAACTACCGGGGTCAGAAAGTCCCTCAAACTCATCCCATTGCAAGAAGCTCACCGCTTCCCATCAAATCTGGTTTGTCTATTGTATGTTCTTTTATGATCAAAAGGGCATTGGTCCTCCTGTATATAAATAAAAATGTATGAGAGCAGAAGGCTCTGTGTGGGTTTCACCGTTTCCTGACTGAGTTGTCTTAGCCTACAAGTGCTATATTTGGACCAAATAGTTAAAGGAGTGGTATCCTACTTGCTATTTCTTGTAAAATATTTAAATGATTTGCTGCATCATGGTGAATGTCAAAAAGAACAACTTGTTAAATTAACCCCCAAATGAGCATCAAGTTCACTCCTGTGGGCATCAGTTTTAGAATTCTTATATGCCACTCTGCAGCAACTGCTAGAAAGTAATTCAAATTGATTGCTTACTTGAATTGTGACGTTGTTCTGCTGAGGGCATATCCGTTCAAAGGAAGTACGGGATCACATTGTATATCTGCACTATACAGTAGATAAAATAACTGAAAATGAAATGTGTCTCTCACTCACCTTCTTGCTCTACACACTCTATGCACACTTGCGACCGTGGGCACACTGAGATGGGTTCAGATGTGCTCTGTGACAAAGTCCTCTGTTGGAGGCTGTGTGCTGGGACTGGTGTGACCTTGGTGACCTTGGAGCCACCATGGGTTCTGTGGTGCAGGCCCTAGTGGGGTCAACTTGATGATGCCAACTATGAAGGCAACATCTCACTACTCATGCTCTTGGGCCACTCTGCTGCATTTGACCTTGTTAACCATAACACACTATGCGAGCAGCTCACGTCCACAGCGGTTGTAGGTGAAAGGATCGAAAAAAAGGATCGAAAGCCCCTTTTTCGAAACCATAAGGACTGGAAAAAAAGGGTCGAATTTTTTTATAAATCTTGTTTGGAGGGGGGTTCCCCCCATCAGCCCCACGTTTTCTTAACTTTTTTTATGCATACCAAACTAAAAAAATATATAAATAACCCTTCTTTTTTTCGGTCCTTTTGGTGTCGAACAAAAGGTATTAGATCCTTTTGTTTTAGATCTTTGGCTGGACACCGTCCACAGCACTCTTCTGACCTGACGCAGCTAAATGGGTCACATCGTTCCTCGCTGACAGATCCTCCAGAGTATTTACCGGAGAAGCATCAGCACACCCCATTGCAACATGTGGAGTACCATAAGGCTGATGCGTCTCCCCAACATTCTATATACCAAGCTCCTATTTGACCACTTCGTCTTGCTAGGAGTCAATGATGAGAAGACCGAGCTCCTGCTCATGGCCCCCCGGCAAGATTATCAAAACTTCCCCAGACCTACAAATCCTTCAGCATCGATGGACACATAATTCCTGTTGCCTCCACCGTCAAAACACTTGGCGTCTACCTTAATTCCACCCTCAACATGACACCCCAAACCAACCACATTGCATCCACCTCCAGCTACGCCACCACGCTCATCACCACCAGCAGACCCTTCCTGACACCAAAAAAACGTCTTGAAGTTGCTCGAGCACTCATCTGCTCAAAACTTTTATTGCAACTCACTATTCTGTGGCACATCCTCCAAAAATCTGTGCAAACTTCAATCTGTCCAAAACAACGCTCTCTGAGAGCTGCCCTTGACATTGGTAAGAGGGACCACATGTCTGAAGCTAGGAGATCCATTTACTGGCTTCCGGTGAAGGACCAGATCAACTTCAAGATCCCATCGATCGCACACCGCTGTCTTTCCAACAACGCACCCTCTTACCTGGGAATAAAAAATCACCATACACACAAGACAACAACGCACCACCTGCAAACAATGCCTTGTCACTCCCAGATTCTATTGAAAAAAAGGAGGGGGGGGGCTCAAGCTTCCCAGTCCGTGCCCCCGCATTCTGGAACAAGCTCCCTGTCCACCTGCGCAAAGAACCATCCTCTGACCCTTTCAGAAAGAAGCTCAAAACCTACCTTTTCAAATAATACTGCCCACACTCCCCCTGTGCCTGTTCCTCTTCCTCTGCTACTATGTCTGATTGTAACCAGCGCCTAGATGCCTTCGGGTTTGGTGCACTTTATAAGTGATTAAATAAATACATTGCCCAGCGCCAGACCTGCATCTGCCAACATAAGGCACGAGAGGTAGTGGTGCCCAAGTTTGCCAGAGAAGAGGAGTGAGACATCCCGACTGTCTACAAAACATGAAATCCGTCGCACCAGGCCAAGAAACAAGTGTGGGGCACTTGAACCTGAGTGGCTTTTGCTGCCCAGAAGACCACGTTTTACGGACGGGGTGAGGGTGCAGGGGGGGACTAAATACCACAGTTCTATGAAAAGGTTGACTAGATTTAGGTTCACTAGATTGGTTGCTAAACCCTGCCAAGGGACCTCAATTATACACTTTGCCCTATTCTTCAGATTGTAATAAACCCTTTGACTCATACAGTGTAGTCTCTTGATTCTTCTGCTGTGACATTGTGCACAGGTGTGCATTTGTGTGTTTGTGCATGCACTTACATGGAGATGCTAGAGTGCTGAAGGAGTGTGTGTGTGTGTGTGTGTGTTGTATGTATATATGCATACAGTTATGCACACACATGGTATAGCAAGGGTAATTCTGGAGAAGTAGAAATCTTGGTGGACTTGAACTGCGGTCACACATTTCTGAGTACACATTTACACAGTAGCAAGAGGTTGAGGCTGGACAAGGCACAAAATAATAATGGAGGAGTTTATAAATTGGATCTCAGATTTCTAAATGTGGAATTAACATGGCCAACTAAACCTGGAAGAGAGGAGAGGCAAAGCAACTTCCACCATTGCATGGACCATTGTTAGCATGTCTTGAGAAAGGCATGGTTGGAAGAGCTCTGAAGGGAATATGGTGTGTGGGCTGGGCAGCAAAATAGAATCTAAAGCCCCAGCTCTCTGGAGAGGATTAGCACATCCTCTGCTGTGGCAGCCTGCTGCTGATCAAGTAGAGGGCTTCAGTAACTCTCACCTGCAAAGGTAGTATGGTGATCTGTGTCCCTAGTGTGGAGTAATAGTCACAGGGAGGGCACCAGGTATGCTGGGAAAACATCTGTAGGGGGCCTGATGTATGGGCTGGGTAATAAGGTGCAACCATAGTCAGTTGTGCTTGCAAAGAGTTGAGTTCATACTTGTAGAGGGGGGTGGAGTGCATGAAAGGTGTGTGAATCTGCAGGGATTTGTGAATGCTTGCAGGCTCTTTTCCCCCCAGCCTACTCCTCACTCTCACCTCTGGCCCCACCCCATATGTCAGCCCCAGCCACTGGCTAGAGGCAAGTGTGCCTTGAGTACAAAATTATGCAGTGTGTATGTGGAGAACTGAGGGTCCAAGTGACCTCTTATGCCTGGCTAGTAGCAAACAACTTGAAAGGTTTACCTCTGGTTCAACTAGTAGATCTATTAACTATTTAAGGGAAGGGGTTGTACCATACACCTACAGGATCTAGGGCACAATCAATAAACCAAAAAGAAGTTTCTAAAGTGAACAGCTGGTGCTGAATCAACACAAAGTTGTGCTTTTCTCCTTTGTTCAACCTCTGGATAAGATCAATGTCCAAATCATAACGTTTGTAACCTACTCTTAAAGGTCCTTGTTCCCAGTGAGTATGCCCTTTTCTACAAAGTAACGTCAGAACGTTGTGGCCAACTTGAAAGGTACAAAAACCTAATCTTAGCGCTTCCATTAGCCTCTTGCGCTGGACACTTGGCAAAATAATTATCACCAATGTCCAGGCCTAAACTAATTTATAATTGTTTTTTTTTTATAACATACTCAATACCAGAGATTGGTTTCTAATTGCAGGATCGGGATTTAAACCTGTGTTGCGCTGCGTTGTCTTGCTTCCAAGACAGTTGCCCCTCAGCTATCCCCCCCCCCCCACCCTCCCAGACCCCCCACCACCTAAAGCAAAACCTACGTTTTAATTGGAAGGCTCTTTCAGGGCGTCTTCAGATAGGACTCTATCCAGTTTTCATGTCTTCAACAGCTCTCTGAAGACCTTGTCTAGGACATCTGGTTCTTCAGTTCCTTTTATCGGGCTCCTTCTCTCATGCTTTTCCTCGGCCCCTGGTTTAGGTTCCCTCTGCCTTGGTTTTGTTTATCATTCACAATAGGTCTCTCTCAAAACCTTGGGTTTTATAAGCAGGCACTGTAGGTTTCCCCAGACCTCACACTGGATCACCATTCATGTCTATCAGTATTTCCCCGTCCATACAGCGTCCTTTTCAAGAGGACAGTATGCCACTCTTCTGCTATGGGTATCCGTTTAAGGAAACACTTAATCTTGAGACCTTCCCCTTGGTAAAGAACCAACCACTAGGGCCACCACTTTTGCAGCAGCTTCTCCTCTTTAGGGAAGTGGCCATGGGTTAGCCCTTTGCAGAGTAGCTGTTGCAGTTTGGCAAAGGCTTACTTTGTTTTTCTTCTCATGGTAGCATGATACCTGTGTATTCAGGGATGGCTTGGAAGTGCTCTGACTTCCTTCCAAACGTCTCCCTTTCTCTCCATCGTGCCCAGCCCTTTTTTATAGTGCTTTCAGGGACTTTGCATTTGTTTTGGTCCTTTGGATTGGCTGGGCCCATTGTGATTTACTTTGATTTTTACATTGGTTCCTTGCTCATGCTTCCACAAACAAATATTTGAATCTCTGCTGGGCTCACTGTACATTGATTTATTGTGATATTACCTCACGTATTCCTTCCATGTCTTCCAGATGCAACTAATAGCTTTGGAGCCATCTTGGAATTCCTCTGCTTCCTACACAGTCTGCGTGATTCTGTGCGCAATGGTTGGAGATGTGCAGCTCTACTCAAGCGCAAGTGGTAGTGTGAACCCTTGGTTTGCACGTTCATAAACGCATTTCTTATATGCAGCCTTCGCGCTTGCGTTTCCAAATGCTATGCATATTGATCTGGTTGCGATTCTTTTGTTTCAGTACCAGCAACATTGTTTAACCGAGAAATCACTTAGTATGTTATGCTCTGCCTTGCTTCTGGATAGTAAGGCAGTACCAAGCAAGGTTGTCGGAGTTCTGGTCTGCCAGAAATCTCTGGTAGTACTCTTAGGATCTTGAGCAGCAGTAATCTTGGACATTCTTGGGGTGGCGGGGGCTGCTGGGGGTGGGGGCGGGGGGGTGGAGAGCCTGTGGATTCCACTCATTCCAACCCCTGAGTGGCACATCTGTTAGCATATCTGTTTAAAAATGTTTTTTTTTTAAATGGTAAATCTAGTTCTGTTGCTTTGGGGATTTTTTTTGTTGTTTTAATTACCCTCTGTCTTCATTTTCGTACTTGTTTGTTCATAGGGACAATTTAGACCAGTATTTTGTTATTTATGTCCTCGGAGTATCCATCTTGTGAAGTTACTTTTTGTATATTTAAAGTTGTTGATGGTAAGGCCTTTGGCTGGTTTTGTAAACTTCCTTATCTATGGCATTTTAACGTCTTTATTCGCTGTGCTTCAAGCTCAATCCAGGAGGTTTTCAGAAGCAATAGGTCACCTCAAACTATAGCTGCCATTGCTCAACCGGTTTTGTTACAACTCCTTCATCAATTTATTTGGACTGACCGTTCAGATCATTCACTTTGCAAAATATTGCTGCGTTTTAGCAAAAAAAAAAAATAATGTGGATGATAAATAATAACTCTTGACATACTGCAGATGCCAACATATTACTGTGCAGCATGGCTTGTGCAAGCACACTATAGAAATGGATTGCGTAACTTTCTCTGCTGTTTCCATTTTGCATATTATTTATTTTATGTATCGTCAAAGACCTTCACTTTTTTATTTGGCTGCTCACGAACCCCTTTCAACCAGCCAGTACTTTGCAACAGATGGTAATAAACTGCTGGTTTAGCTTTTTTGCCAGTGCTCCTCTCCCTCACTCACCCAATAGTTTTGCTTCCAAATAATTGGGTTTAGGGGTAACGTTTAAATTCTGAGTAATGTAATTGTATTGTGGATGTGACTGACTTGTCCATCTTTCGGACTTCCACTGTCCCTTCCTAAGGATCTTGGGTACACCTACTAGTTTTTAATTCTGCTCTGACTCTTGCATATTCTTTGTTGGAGCCCCATGCCAGGGGGCTTGGCTGGTGTATTGAGAAGGAAAGTTGAAGCAACTGGCATAACAAGGTTTAAGTGTCTTTGTGGGCCACCACCAGTGTAACCAGGCATTCCATGGCGCCCTAACCTGGAGACTGTACTCCTGTGGGAGCTTTAGCAAATCTATACTCTCACTGCTATGTTTATCAAAACTAACTTTTAGATAAAAGTTTAATGGAAACTATTGTTCACTGAGCACGTGTCAGTCTTTGTTCGTATAAGAAATTTAAAAAAAATCTTAAACAGGACGTGGTTTGCTTTCGTACTGATCACCTTTTATAAATGATAATCGTTGGCAGGAAGAAACCCATGCATTTTATTCCTGTCCTCTTGAAAGCAAAAATCATACCAAGCAGAAGACGTGCACTTTTTAGTCTTGGACGCATTGCATCTGGTGGTGGCATGCAAGATACTGACTGGAACTTCCAACTGTTTTGATCTGAACACCATTCCCGTGATTTTGGCTCCAGATCAGGACTCATATTCTGATTTGGCCCACTGACATAGACACAGTTCTCCAGATTAGGGCGGTGAAATACTAAACACTGCACGCTGCGACTGCTAGACTGAGCAAAATTACTCCTACCGTGGCTTTGGGAACTGGATACATTACGCCATGGCACTAAGGTTTTACACAGACACGGGGCATTCCTTTGTACCCATGCCCATATACATTATTTCAAAGTATTTTAGCACTTTTCTTTCTTGTCACCTAATATGGGTCTAAATGTGGCCAACTGAACTTGCAACATTGACTCCAACAATATTCCAGATGTCACTGCTAGAACTGGAGCTTAGTTTTGGCTTCCATAATTGAGCACTGCACTGCAGCTGTGGCTTTTAAAGTAGTCCCCAATACCCCCGATCATATTTATTCCGCCTTTGCACTTGCTATCGTGGCTGAAGTGTCTTCATTCAAAATCTTTCCACAAAAAAATTGGATGTAAAAATAGGAATATTTAGCTCTGAACCCCCATAATTAAATTAACGTTAATGTATTCATACAACATGTTTTCCATCGACGAGTAGAACCTTGCTGGGGATAGCAAGCCCATAATTAAACATTTTATATGATTTGATAAAAGTGCAATGTGTGAGAACATGGTACATCAATGTGCCATTGTTTTGGTTCGGATTGGCATCTCCATTTTGCTTTCAATTTTGAACAATGAAGGGCAGAAGCTTTAAGCCCAGAACATTACCTGCTATTGTCTTCCATTCCTTTTGCCATGGAAGTCATATTTATTCTTAATTGTAAGCATAGCAGTGTTACAATTTTCAAAATATTTGAATGACAAATTCCACCTCTGAAAAATGTTCTGGTGATGCTGGTTGCGACCTAAGGTGGTTGTGTGCATGGCGAGTGCGATCACAGTCCATCTTTGGAGATTGTGTAGTTTTCAGAGATGTATTGGGCTTGGTTGTCAGGCGGCTTTGTGTAATCTGTAGTGTTTCATGATCTGGAATATATCCTTTTTCTAGTCCAATGTGGAGCCATTACAATTCCTTGCTGCATCTCCCTTAGCCCCCAACCACTCGCTCCCTGGCGCCCCCATACTCCACTGCAGTAGTCACATTCTCAAACTTTCAGGTCTCTCAGCTCTTTATGAAACATTTACGGATAGGTGATCTTCTGCTCTTGAGTTATTGTGTTACTGTAGGGCACACACTAATCACGGTCTAGCAGAAAGAGTGGGTGTAAGCACAGGTGCTTTGAGCCACATTCACACGAGGAAACGGAAGTATAGTCACCATGTTTCCCTTTTATACCACTTTGCCAACCACAGAGAACGGTTAAAATGATGGTACTGACATTTTGAAAGGGTTGCAACTGAGATGAGGGAACTATTTTGCTGAGATCTTATTTTATCCTTTTTTCAAAAACAGAGCAGACAGGAAACGAAACATGTGAAAATCGTGTTTTGGACGTACACTACCCTGAGCAAAATATGTTTTTTCTCTGTCTTCATTATGCACTGCTAGATACAGGAGATGGCGTCTCTTGTTTTTGAGATGGTGTCGCATAATTTGCCGATTGTCGGCGGAGTGAACAATTGAGGGGTTGCCCCCTAGCCTCTGCTGTTCTAGATTTTCTTTAAAAAAAAACAGTCTCATTGGAGAGGAGATGTTCTGTTCTTTTATAAGATGGCAAGGTCAAGCTGCTTTATGTTCTTAGACGGTTGTGGGGGATATCTGATTATCACAACCGCTGGTCCACTCTTGCCTTCAATATCATGGAAGGACAATTGTGACTGATGGCTGGGATTAATGCTTTATGTATGACTAGATTACGGACACATTGCGGTGACCCTTCTGGGGAATATATATATTTTATGGTCTAAATAATATGCACTTGCAGCATGTGGTGTTCATTTTGTGTTTGACCTTGCTGTCTGTAAGTTATGAGAAGTCTTCTAGAGCAGGCATAAACCACTATTGGTGTGTCTTGTGGCAGGTAGGCAAAAACGATGTGGTATAGTAAAACATAGTGAAACATTACATGAAGAAACCGTCAAGGTGATAGTTTGCCTCTGATGGGCTGAGGAAGGGGGCTTCTTGGATATGAGCACGGATGACCATGTTTGATCACCAGCGAGCGTGGGATCTGCCTGGGGAGTAGTATTAAATGTGCCCATCCAAAAAGGGTGGAGCGCTCAGGTTATGTACAGATAATGCAAATTGCGTAAAATTAAATTTGTCTGACCAAGTGCACAGGTCAACCAAAGTACGGGACATGTCCTTTCTTGGCACCTTACACTTTACCACCTATGCCTCTTCCCTTGGCCAAATGATCCTCACCTTTTGGGTTCTCCTACCACCTCTTTGTGGACGAAATGGATATCATCTTTTTCCCCATCTTTTACTCCTAACCTCTCTGCCCGCTTATCTCTCTTTCTGCAGTCAGTCACTGAATGGCACTTTGTTGTCTTATGCTTGACTCCCCTAAAATCAAAGTAATCCATCTTCCTTCCTACATTCAACCCTCTCCTTCCTTTGCCTATCTAATTTCCACCTGACTTACTTTAACCCTCTCCTAAGGTATATAACCTTGATCTTTTTTCGAGAGCAACCTTACCCTCTGACTGTTGCCTCTACCTCGACTGCAGCCAGGACTAACCTGCTCATCTGCCCCACCTCACTTACTCTATGAAAATCCTCATACAGATCCTGGCACTCAACTGCCTGGATTACAGTACTTGCCTTTTACTCTGCCTTCCACTGTACTCCTCCCCAGATGATGATAAAGTAATCAACTTTGCCCCACTGACCCTCTACAATCTTCCTCACTCTTTCCCCACCTTCAGACACTGCCTCCATTCCAGATGTCCTTCCATGAAAAACCAGTCCTCCTTCAAACTTTTACTTCTTACTTTAAATCTCTGCATGAGCTTGTTTCTGCCCAATCTTGGAGTACATTCTCTCCTGTTCTCCTCCCCCCACCCGCCACTCTAATACATTTCTCAATCGTTGTTCCTTGACTACCCGTGCTTCATCTTTCATCGGCTCCATCTTCTTCCTCCACTGAAACTCCCTTCCTCTTCATGTTAAAAACATTTCTATCACACTGTTGGGGACGTGGACCAAGATGGCCGCATGAACATCCACCCCGATTGCTCTGCTAACTTGGACATAATATGGCAGCATGTTGGTGATGGAAAGATGTAGGTTGCTGAGGGCAGTGTCAGAGGTAGAGTCAGACGTGGGGGGGTGAGAAGGGATGAAGGTGGAGGCAAAGGCGGACGCAGTCGCTAGTTTCATCGGGCGGACCTTGGTGAACGAGGTTTGTGGGACCTTTGGGGGGTGGAGAGGGGGCGGGCGGTCAGCGGGCCAATGGGACCAAGATGTGAGGAGAGAGTGGTCTGACCATGAGAGAGGGGTGACTGATGGGGAGGATCGGGGGGGGGTGGAAGAGAGCGGTCAGAGTGAATGAGGGCATCAAGAGTGCGACGAGCTGTGTGGGTTGGCCCAGAAGGGAGAATGGCGAGAGACAGCGAGGTGGAGAGGTCAGTGAATAGAGTGGATGCAGAACCAGGGGAGTCCAGTTGAATGTTGAAATCACCCAGGAGGAGAAGGTTGGATGTGGAGGAAAGTAACGAAGAGCAGAAGCCAGCTCATTCAAAGAGGAATAGAGAGGTGGTAGCAATGGTCCGGGTGGTGGCAGGAGAGGTAACCAACTTACAAACCAGGCTTTCAAAAGAGTATGGCTGGGTAGGTAAGTTGGAGGCATGAACCCACTTGGGGAAGATTAAGGCAACCAGCCCCTCCTGCCCCCCCCCGTCCCCCTGCCAGTGCGGTGTGGTCGAGGCTTGGAGATTATCTTGAAGCTGTCAGGGAGAAGGGAGTCAAAGGCAGTGGCTGAGCTGGCATTGACTCAAGTCTCGGTAAGGGCGATAATTTCGAGGTCAATGGCGTCAAGAAGGAGACAGATGTCAGAGCAGTGTTCGTTGGCTGAACGGGCATTAAGAGTTACCAGGTGAGTTGGTCCGTGCTTTTGAAGGTTTTTTGAGGTGGAGTACCTGGGCGTGGTACACCAATAAGAGGTGGGGGGAGAGAGAGTAGAAGGGCATGCAAAGGAAGTAAATGAGAGAAGGCAGGATGCAGTCAAAGAGAAGGCGGTTCGGTTATGGACCCTGAACCAGAATGGTGCCAGTATGATAAACATTAACAAAGCAACGAGAGGATGTGAAACTGGCCAAGAGCATTTCCCACTTGGTACCACCATTAATAGAGGAGTGTGTTGTAGGAAAGGTAGTGGAGATGAGATGGGGGAGGGGGGGTCCAAAAATCAGGAGACGGGACAGAGAAAAGGATATCGGTGAAAACCTCTCTAGAGGAAGCACTGAGATAGGTGTCTGCAATAGGAAATCCAAGGTTTGCACTCAGGATGTCTTTTTTGTGCCTTTTCCTGCCGGACTTGGAGAAAGATGGGAGATAGGTGATAGAGTAGTAGTTTACGAATATAGTAGGGATGGAGAGCCATAGGAGGCAGAGGATTAACCAAGGAATGCGGGGGGAGTGGCAGCACTGCACAGTTAACTCACTAGGCGGCCTAGTAGAATGAGTCGAAGAGAATACGAGGAACACAGAGGAAATAGATTTACAATTGGATAGGTGTTACAGTGATGTATAAACTATACATACCCAAATTCGAATTTTAAAAATGGAGGTAGCAAACATTGCAAAGCAGATGGTACAAGTGAAGTTAAAACACCCAAATTCGAATTTAAAAAAAGGAGGCAGCAAACAGAAGGTGCACAGGTAAACAAATGAGAGTTAAGAATGCAGAGAAAGTAAAGTAGTTAGATAAGGCGAGGATGGAGCACAGAGAATGCTTCAGGAGAGTTAGTGCTGGAGGTCGTCAGACTCATTTTTATGACTGCAGGCATCATGGCAGCCCTTTGGAGCAGATGCAGTGATAGTAGTCCAGTAGCCTGTCTGGGGGACGCATCATTGTCAGGACTCTGTGACTGGCTGTCCAGGGGCAGACAGTGCCTTCAATGTGGGCCTTTGGTGCTGGAGCTGGCTCCCGTTGCACCCGATTGGCTGAAGATTATTACTGTGGCCAATCAGTGGCCAGGTAACCACAAAGGCAAGGATCCAGTACAGGGTCCAGGAGCGGCCATCTTTGAATGTGGAACTCACAAATAAAGCAGGCAGAAGGTCGCCTAAGAAGATTATTTTATCCACTAAAACCAACAGGATGCATCAGCTACCAGTAGCGGTTTTGATGTTACTACAATTTGGTTGGAGATAACAGTAATTTAAGCTGTGTTGCACACACAGTAGAAAATGCAGAAAAATCACTGTGGTGCTTTTAAACACAGCGCTTCCATTTAAAAGCTGAAAATGCTTTCAAACACTTCTTCATGGGCCCGATGGCCTTACTTTTGTGGTGATTGTAGATTATGAGGCGGGAGGCAGCAGGGGGTTCCTGGAGGGAGAACACTGCTCAGCTGCTTCTTCAGAATGTTATTCACTATCCTCAGCGGTCTCCCTCCTATGGAATAGCTCCCCCTCCCTCTGCGCCTTCTGCAGGATCTTCTCAAATTCTGGAAGCTCCTTAAGACTTTCCTCTTTTCCTCCTCCTTCCCTTCTTCTCCTCTGCTAATCCCACAGTTGCTGCGATCAGTGTCCTGGGCCCTTATGCATCCTCGGGGCCCTGACCTCCCACACCAATTCCACCCTGTTCGGGTCTATCCACAGCACTTGCATCCACACACCCTCCGCTCTGGAGGTTCGCACTTGCACCTCCCGCTGCCCCAGTCAGTGTACCACTCAATATTCATAGCATTTCATCTGTGGCCCAGGCTCCCCAGCACTTACCCCCCTTCCCTCTTCCTTGCTGCACTTGCATGTTCTGAATACTCACAAGGCATAGTAGGTTCGTCCCTTGTACACCCCCCCCCCAACACCCTCTGCACTTAAATATTGTGTTTTTAATGTTTTCCCACCCTTGCTCCCTCCCTGCCCTGTGGACACTTTGAAACAGTATTTTCTTATTATATGAGCGCCTAACAAGCAAACAATAAATAAATACATAAACGATCAGGGGTGTTTTGCAAGGCAATGAGGACTGAACCTGGTGGCCCAGTTAGGAATGGACGTCTTAGGTTTTTCATGCTATTTGCCGGTTTGTTTGGTTCGTTTTTCGATTGGGGTGGGTATGGGGATGTGGGAGTACAAGGGTATTTTGTCCAATGGTTGAGGTGATTGCTGTGAAATATGAGTGATTTAGGCATGGGAAGAAGGGTGAGACATGTCTGGTTTTAAGAGATGTACTAAATTAACTAACACAATGGTTTTTGGTGGTTAGGGAATTCAAAAATAAGGGTCTGGACATATTTCTTCTTTGGGAAACTAGACTGAAGGAAGGTAAAGAATGCAAGCTGCTGGGTGCCCAGGTGGGCCAAACGTTTTGGTCCTCCTGAATGGTTAAGTGGGGTGGGCATTGATCAAGGTATCGAATGTCATCAGGGCCATGGACGGACAAGTGTTATTGGTGCAGGGGGTGGTGGGAGACGTTGATGTCACAGTGGGGACTATGTATTGTCCAGCCTGAGGCCAAACTGGTTTTTGTCCGCATGCACTGGATCTTATACTTTGGGTTACGGTTGGCTGCCTTGTATTGAGAGGGAACATGTGGGCGGACCCGGTGAGGGATAGGTACTCTGCGGAAAAAGGATGCAGCACTCCTGTCTCATCCGAGTTGGGGACCTGCAGGAGATCCTTAATACTAGGGGCCTAGTGGATGTATGGAGGTTTATGAACCCGGAAGCTAAGGCTTTTTGTCCCACATGACACATCCTCGGATAGACTACTTCCTGATGGAGAGGGGAACGGAAGCAAGGGTGTTGCATAGTGGCATGCAACCGATGGGTTGGACAGGTCCCGATTTAGTGACCATGGAGGTGAATGTTAAGGGGTGGTACCCAAGGGATCCTTCCTGCAGGTGTAATAACACTCTTTGGAAAGACCAGATCTTTGCGGAGGCTTTAGGGGAAGAGCTGAGGGGAATTTTCTAAGTGTAATGATACAGGGGAGTTCAGTGACTGTATGGTTTGGGAGGTGGCGAAGGTGACTTGGAGGGGCCTAGTCATACAGGAGTGGACCAGAGGCTGGGGACCCTGTACTTGTGGCTCTTGCTGCTGAGGCAGTGTTTGACCGGTGAATTGGGCATTCCTACGCATGGTACTGGTAAAGTACGGATTTGGAAATGGGATTCTCAATGGGATAGTGGCCCTCTACTCTGACCAGAGGGTGTTGGTGGTATTGAACGAGAGGATGTCGATGCAATTTGTCCTACAGAGGGGCACAAGACAGGGTTGTCCCTTCCCCCTTCTCTTCGCGTTCTTTTGAACCGCTTGCTGAGGACATGTGGCAGAATGGTGGGATCAGGGGTGTGACGGCGGCTGAAAGGGAGTTCAAATTGGGGATGTGTGCAGACAATATAATGCTACACCTGACAGACCCTTTAGAGTCCATACAGAAGGCATTTGCTTTTATTGAAAGATATGGGTCGCTCTCGCATTTTAAAGTGAATTTAAAAAGTCTGTTCTTTTCCTATTTAATATAGGGGCAGAGGAGGACACAAGATTTTGAGGCATTGCATTTAGTGATTCGGGAGAATAGCCTTTGATATCTTGGCATATGGGCGACTAGGACGCTTGAGTGCTTGGTCAAGGTCAACTTTCCACCATTACTTAGTGTGTGAGGACCTGGAAGGATGGGGAACCCTTACTCTGTCGTGCATGGGGAGACTATATACACTCAAAATTAACATAATGTGGAGGACTCTATACGTGTTCTAGATGTTACCGGTTAGGGTGCCGGAGTCGTTCCCAAAAGAAATCAAGGCTAGGTTTTTGCAATTTTTATGGCAAGGCAAGAAACAATTTCCTAGGAGTGATTGATCCTCCCGAAAAATCAGGGAGGTGTGGGCCGGACAGACTTGGATGGCTATTACAGGGCCTCCCAAATGAGGGCTTTGTCACATATTAATTGCGATGGTGATAAAGAGTTATTTCTGGAGAACCACTGGTTGAGATCGGTCACTGTGGGGTTCTTTGGGTGCTGTGAAAGTCTCTGCCAAATAGAGTAGGGGACCATCCCATACTGGGTATGTTAATGTTAAAGCTTACTTATACCGGGCACTATCACCACCGGAGTGGTCCCCTGGAAACAGGGAGGCTGTGGGAGCGGTTAGTAGGATGCAGTGGGAATGGTAAAGTGAGATATGATATGTTGGCAGCTTCAGTTCGGTTTGCACCGTTCGCCGAGCTTAGGTGCGATTTTCTTTTTTAAAGTATTCATTTTTTAATGTTTTTTTTTGTCTGAGCTATTCCCATATGCTGTTGTGCATGGTTGTGTTTGTAGGTTATTGCAGTGTGGTGAAGTATGTGCAGTTTGCTGTGCAGAGATGTGGTCGTCTGAGTTTCTATAGGAGAAGAGTTTGCGGAAAAATGAGGTTTTAGTATTGGGTTAGCAGAGGGTTGTTTTCTTACTGCTTTGATTTCAGTGGTCGGTATCTATGACCATCCTGTGTGCTTTGATATTGTTTGGCATCCTAGTTGGTAGGTACATTGCAGTGTGGTCATTATCTTCTGTAGAAGTCTAGCGGTATGTGGACATGGGTCGTGAAGGTGTGTCCCCCCCCATCCCCGGTAGGGTTAGAGATGGTTAGGAAGGTTATGGGTGGCTCCCTTGACTTCGAGTGGGGGGTCCCTGCCTACTGTGGTATTCCTCTGTAAGCTTGGCGGTGTGTGCATGAGAGCTCCAAATTGTCCTCCCTAGGCCCACCAGTTGGGGATGGTTAGGCAATGAATTGTAGGTCCATCACTGGGCTTCCAGTTTTCCTACTCGTTCCCTTCTGATTCTGGGGTGAAGAGGCACGTTTTTAGTCGTTTTCTGAATTCCATTTGATCTCTTGTATTGCGTATGTTTTTTGGTAGGGGAATTTCATATTTTGGGAGCCAAGTGTGAGCGAGATGCTTCTCCGAATTGTCTTTTTATTTTATGGTTTTGGTTCTAGACGAATGTCGTAGCTTGATCCGAGTTGTCTTGCTGGATGGTAGATTGTTATTTTCTTCTTTAGGAACTCTGCTCCTCGGCTGTGGATTGCTCTGTGAGATGTGCACATTGTTTTGAACCTTATTTGCTGTTTTATGAGTAGCCAGTGTAGGATTTTCAGTGCTGGGCTAATGTGTTCTCTTCGTGGTAGTTTGAGCAGGAGTCTGGCCGCTGCATTTTGGATACGCTGAAGTTTCTTTAGTAGGTGTTCTGGCATTCCTAGATAAAGGCTGTTGGTGTAGTCTACTCTGGACATGACGAGTGGAATGATGGTGAGTTTTGTGGGTGAAGGAGAGGAACAGTAGGATCCTGTTTACTATGTGCAGGAGGAAGAAGCATTTCTTGATTATAGCAATTTCTCGTGGCTCAAGTGTTAGTTTGTTGTCCCTCAGGACTCTGAGGTTCTGGTGTCTGTGCTGTCCCTAGTTGTGTTGGACATGGGATGTAGTGGCTGTTTTTGGATATAACATTATTTCTTTTTTGCCAGGGTTGAGTTTGAGGTATCATATGGGATGTCTGGGAGCGACGACAGGATCACAACCAGGCCCTCGCCTGATTGCCACATATGGGGCACGCTGATTAGAAACGACTTCTGAACCTTGGAGGTTAGAGGTGGTTTGAGGCCGGTCTAGAAAGGGAAGTAGTTGTGGGAGCGGAATACGTTTGTCACAATACTGCATCTTGAAGACTCTTGATGTTGGAAAACTGTCCACATTCCTCTACTTGCAACTAAAAGGGGTGAGGACTGTGGCGAAGTGGGGGACTGACCTCTGTAGATAACTGACTCGGAGCGTATATTGATATTGCATGATCGCTCTAAAGGTATGATTTCACATGTTTATGCCACTTTGGAGCAAGCTAGGTCTAAGGGCTCAGTGGGATTCAGGAGTAAATGGGAAGGGGATCTGGAAATGGAAATGGAAATCGAGACTAGTTATGGGAAAGGTTGTGTGAGAGCATATAAAACTTTGATAACTTGTCAATACAAGTTACATGGAATCAAACTCTTGCATAGATGGCACTATGACCCAGTGAAGTTTTCTAGGATGGTCCCTGTTTTGAGCCCTTTCTGTTGGAGGAAATGCAGGGGAAAAGCAAACTACTGGCACACGTGTTGGTCCTGCAGTGAAGCACAGCGCTTTTGGGAGGAGGTGTTGGGTTGGATAAAGGTAATGGAAATGATCCATGGGGAAGTAGACACAATGCCGGTTCTCTTCGGGATGGAAACGCTTGTGGATTGTTGGGTACCCCTCCCACATATGGCTCACTCTTTGTTAGCGGATATAGTATTTGACATTGAAATGGAAACACGAGTCCGTGCCAAATGAGAGCGATTGGGCTACTAAGGTTGGGGACATATACGAAATGGAGAACATTACGGCCCTGCTGCATGGGCCACAGCAATCCAGGGAAATGGAATGGGCACTGTTCCTATACCAGTACCGTTCAAAGGATGCAAGTGGAGGTCTGGTGTGGTTATGGCGGATTCAAAGGTTGAGGATTTTATGGGATGAGATATACTGTACCTGTTTGAAAGAACAATAAAAGAAATTTCGCAAATAAAAGAAAAAACTATCCACTCCTTCAGACCTGCACTAAAGCTCCACCACCTTAACCACGAGGGAGCACCTTCCCCTTTTCCCCCATTTCGCCTCCTCACAGATTGCCGCCACTGTACATGTTCAATCCCTTCAGGTTAATGTAATATGCCCCTCATGTCCCTGGCTCTGTTCAAGGTATTCCCTATTTATCGCTACCGCTTCGGTAAGGCACCTGATTCAGGATTACCCTGTTATCTGTCTTTTTTTTATGTGTCTGAGTGAAACACCCTGTAGCCTTGATTAAAGTTAAAAAAAAAAAAAAGAAAATCAAATACATAAGGCTGAAATTCTGTAGTCTGAACATTCAGAATGTTAAGGCAAGACACAGGGCCTAGCATGCATAAACCCATCTTTCGCAGCAGTAGAACTATCAAAAACCATCAGAGAATGCATCATTTAAAAAACCCTTTCGATCACCCATAAATGCTTCTAAAATACGCCCCCTACCTCTCCCAGAAAATATCCAAATCCCAATCCTCCAGATGTACTAGGACACCCTATGCCCACTGACCTCTACCTAAAGTTAAGCAAGCCAAAGCGGGTGGCTCAAGCTTTCCCTACATCGCAGTGAGGCAGTTGAACTCTTCTCCCCCTCTCCCTCCCCCCTCCTCACCCCCCCCCCAACTCTAAGAGCAGAACAGTCATACTGGATATTCCAGAGCCCTTAAAACCCTGCTGTTTGACTAGGCTGCCTGCGTTTTGATTTTTATTTTTCACCTGTCCCCCCCCCCTTAACCCACCTGCACCACTGCTCATCCTCACCTCACCCTTGAAGACATCGGATTATGCAGCCCGGATGCCATCAAATGGGTACACTCCTTCCTTTCACACTGTTCCTCCAGTGTGTGTTGGGGCATTTCTACCTCACCTCAGCCCCTATTTCCCGCGGGGTTCCACAGGGGGCATCTATGTCTCCTGTACCGTTCAATTTATACATCCGACCTCCATGTGACCTCCTGGATGAACTGTGTTCACTAATTACGCTGATGACACTCAGTTGGTATTCAAGCTCTCAGGAGATTACAATCGTGATGCGACCATCCTACATACCATCTATAGTCTAATCAAAGCCTGGATGCATACCAACTGGATGTGTCTCAATGGGAACAAAACGGAGCTAATGATGTTTGGTACTGAGCATGCTTGATCTAAGCCTGAACCGCAAATTCCAGTCCTTCTCTGTCCACGATTGCAACATCCAGGTTTCAAAGAGAGTTAAGACCTAAGGCTTCCACCTGGACTCTGCGCTCAGTGCTGACACAAGTTAACCAGACCATGAAAAATTGTTCTTACTATCTTATAGGCTACGGAGGAATCTCCGTCCATTCCTGTCTGAGTCTAACTGCGCATCTGTTGCATGGGCAGTGATCCTAACTAGACTGCACTATGGGAATGCCCTTTTCATTGGCCCCCATAAAAAAAAAAACATCCAAAACCTACAAGTAATTCAGAATGATGCAGTTCGTATTGTAAAAGGGAAATCTAAGAGACTACATTTCGGACAATTGACTCAGTGTTACTACTCGCTTAAAATTCAAAGCAGCCTCACTTGTCCACAAATCCTTACATGAGACGGTCCTATCCTATATTAAAAAACTTGTTTCTCCCTCAAATCCTGAAGTTTAAACTTGCCAATAGCCTGGGAAGATCCTTCCCTGTCCAGGCTGCCAAACAATGGAACTCCCTTTTGATTTGATCTTACTCTTGAAGGAGCCAAACTCGTTCCGCTGACAACCGAAGAGTTTCAATAATGCTCTCCTGTGCCCTCTCTAACTCTGCTTATTCCGTTCAGTTTGTTGTCCCCTGTTTTTGTTTCAGCGCTCTGATGCCTGTGGCTCCATCGCCTTACAAATGAATACAAATAAATCCTGCACAATTTACCACACAAATATAAATAACTTGTATCTTCTCTATATGCATAAGAGTCCTGAATGTAAAAGAAGAAAAAACCTGTATCTAGAACAGTGCCTCGATGCCCTAGGGTTGTTTGCGCACTCTATAAGTGAAATAAATACATAAACCTTATTTCATTCCACAAATCCCTACATTTGTAACCTTTCTCCTTCTTTCCTGCTATTTGCAACCCAGATAAGTACACTCAATGCTATAAGGGTGAATTTGTAGGTGAGGGAGGCAGGAGGGGTGCGAGAGACTGGATGCAATTTGAATACCTTGTTGCATGAGGTTCAGTGGTGGCGGGTGACTGTGCCTATAGTTGTAGGCCAGCGAGGCGGCCCTGCGAATGAGGCAGCAGAGTCCAGTCAGCTGGGGGTTTCCACTACCACAACCCCTCCCCTGTACCTAGCCTGTGTCCGCAGATCAAGTAGCTATGGCAGCTACCGGCACAAGCAGGGGTCCAAAGCGTTGGGCCTCTATCGAGCCACGGTTTGGTGTGGCAGGATCTGCATGTGCTAACGCCATTGCAGAACCACTAAAGACATAGGCTGGTACTAGGCAACCGCCTACATGGAGCAGCTATCTTGCCACATGGGGACTAACCCATCGAACAGCTTTAGGCAGCCATCTTGGAGGAATGTTCTTGGGTGGAGCTTGGGTGTCCAGTTGGGGAGTGTGTCCCAGTCATATGTTAGAGGGACAAGCTGGGACGGATACCTAAGTAGTAGTCTAGGGTGTCTTAACGTGAAAGCCTCTCACCAATCTCAAGGCGCCCATTCTGCTTGACCATGGCAGAGAAGGTTTTGATGGGTCAGGCTCTGTGACGCCAGATGAGAATACAAGGGTGGAGGCGTGTTCCAGCAGGTGACACCAAAGAGGTCTGTGAATTTGGAGAGACGGTGGAAAAGACTGGGACAGCTTGTGGCATGCCAGTTTGAAACGGCTGCAGGGTTAGGCAGCAAACCCACAGACCTAAAGGAGGAGAAAGAGGTTCCTTTTGCATGGGATGTTCTGTCCAAGTGGGACAATGATGGACCCTGTCAAAGGCGGCTACTGGTGACCATAAGCATAACCCTGTCTGACCGTGGCCGGAGGGGGGGGTTGTGGGGATATGGAGAGATCCTTAAGAGAACTATGCAGTAAGGATCTGCAAAAGAAAGGCCTGCATTACAGCAGAAATGGAGCAGGAAAGACCTTGGGAGCAATTAAGATGTGGCCCCCATAAGGGCTGGGCACAGGGTTTCAGATACCACCGGGTGGGGGGGATGGGGTCTTGTCCAGCAATGGCAAGATGGAGGTTTCATCCTCCCCTGAATAATATATAGAGAGGAGTGTGTTGGGGAGACATGAGCATAGCGAGGCCCTCTCGGGAACGGTGAGTTGGCAGGGATGGGAGGACGGACCGTTTTTGCAGAGTGTAAGCAACCCTGTAGACTGTAAGATAGTTCACCCGCATGCTGTAAAGCACCTGCTCTTGCCACAATGCTTCCGTTGTTGAGCATGTACAGCTATACCTACCACACTGGTGGTGGAGGCAGGCCCTAAAGAAATGTAGGTGAGCATAAGATTGGAGTAACTCCGGAGGAGCTACGCTGGTAGAGTGGCATTGATTACAGTTTGATGGTGTGGTGGTGATCCTGGCCAAAGGGTGAAAAGACCTCTGGAAGGTGTGGGGAGGTGGAGTCGGGAGCCTGACAAAAGGATGGTATTGCCAGCAAGAGATCTTTATTTAACACATAAGAAAAAGGCCCACCTTTCCCTATCCCTAAAAGGTTGGCCCCACCTAAAAGAATACTAACTTGGGTGCTCGTCGCCAGGATGTTTGTCCAAATGAAAAATGTCCATCCTCTTTTCAAAAATGTACTCCAACCCTACCACTAGTTTACAAAAGGGTTCAGCATCCGAAAGAAAATGGTTCCAGGAGAATGACTCTTCACGGCCTACCGACCATGCGTCGAAAAAGCCAGCTGCACTTCGACAATCTCGATTAGCGCAACGTGATGAAGCAAAACAGGCACCATTAGGCATGTGTAAAAGTCCCCCGATGGATGTTTCGCAGGCATCATAACACGTTGAAAAAACATAAGTCGCACAAGTGGGGATAAACGCCATAAAACAATCACATGCACACACATTTTTCTTACTCCTTCACAAATATTTCTTACTCCTGACAAAAGTGACACAGCATGAAGAAGATCATTCCCCTTTCTCATTCTCTCCAGAAAAGGAGGCATAGAGAAGACTTTGAAGCTCTTGTGTCAACCCCCCACCGGAAACACCTAGAATGGGGACATGGTCAAAGGTACGTTTCGAAGAAATGATGGACAAAGTTTCCTCTTTTGTGGAATTTAAATACCCAATTAGACAGAAGATTTAGAAATGGGACAAGCTTTGTAAACTGCACAACCTTTAGAAAAATCACGAGGGCTCCACACATCACCCGCACATACTATCCAAGACATCTGCCATGACTTTTTCCAAGGGGGCGATTGGGCAGATCAGGATGTGTGGTATGTCGACCAGGTTGATCCTAATGATGACCAAGATGATCCAGATGTGACCATTATGGACACTTTGGATGTTGTTGCACCTGAGAGTGGTCACTGACGACCGATTGCTATAAAATGATTTATTAAAGAGGGCCGCTAATCATTGTTTTCACACCGAAGAAACGGTGGACAGCACTGGTTTTGTGGAGGATATTTTAAATGAGAAAAAAGCCGTTACCCAGGTCATTCCTTTATTATAGTCAATAAAGAAAATAATTGCCCCATCTCTTAATAGACCATTGCTTAAAAACAACACGCAGTGGTACGAGGTACTCAAATATCTCAGTTCTGTGCCTGAACCTTGTAAATATCTCCACAGAGGGAAAATGGGCAGCCCAAAACATATAAACAAATATTTTAGACTTGGCAGACACTTCAGGGAGAGTAATTGCTGCAGGACCCTGCTTAAACGCCATTCATGGCTGCAGGATTCCGGGTTTAAACCCGAAACTCAAGCAACGTTAATCAATTTGTCGATTGAAGATTCAGTCCTGTTTGGAAAAGCAGTTGACGATCAGCTTGAGACATCAGAAGGAGCATGAGACTTTAAAATCATTAGGCCAGATCACAAATGAGCGACATGTCCAACGGAGCACCTT
Source organism: Ambystoma mexicanum (assembly GCF_040938575.1). Classification (NCBI taxonomy): domain Eukaryota; kingdom Metazoa; phylum Chordata; class Amphibia; order Caudata; family Ambystomatidae; genus Ambystoma; species Ambystoma mexicanum. The sequence goes on along the minus strand of NC_090929.1, from coordinate 470,373,502 downwards.
CAACACACGGTGCACTTTTCTCAGCAAAGGCATTACAAGATCCAATCAATCTGGGTTTGGAACATCAACCTCTTTCTGCTACAGTACCCAGGGACAATCATCCTCTTATCAATCTAACCAACAAAGAGTATTTTGTAAAGGCAAAGAGCAGGGCAGAGTTGCAGCCTCTGAAGGCTCAGCAGCCCCGCCATCAAATGACACTCCAAATCACGCAGACTTCCATGCATTCACAGTAGGCGGGTTTCATATCAGGCTAGCACTTTGCTCAGAAAAATTGTTTCCATATAATATAGAACTAAGAAGCTGACTCTAAGAAAATACCATTATAAAGTACATATTTGATTTGATCAAATGACATATTATACCATCAAACTATATCAAATTACATGACGCTAAAATGAATCCTCTATTTTTGACTCATTTGAATGTGTGTATTTCTAGCTATTGGATGAAATGCACATGTGGTTTTCTATCACACGCCAGGTTCCGCGTTGAAATACACAAACTGGGCAGTGTGTTTGATAGTTGCCTGAAGTCTAGCAGGATGGAACGCATGGCAATTTAAACCCGTTTACACATGCATTCAGTGAATTTTACAAAGGTTTGCTTCATTTTTGACAATAAAAGCACTTTTGTACTTTTCTATCAAAACAATTGCATGGGTAAAGTACAATAGATAAGAAATCAGATTTGACGGGAAGCAGTGAGCTTCTTACAATGGGGTGAGTTTGAGGAACATTCTGACCAGGTTGTGTAGGGGAGTAAATGGAACAGTCACCGGGGACAATACGTAAGTGGACATACATAGATTAAGGACAACCAACATTGGAAATGTTTTAGTGTAGGTAGGCAGGAGTTACGGGCAGCTGTGCTCGGGATGCGACCATGATGGGTGAAGTGCTAGAGTGGAGACAGAGGCATGTTAGAGGCGAGGGAAAAAATGTTAGCTAGCAGGCAGATGAGAGGTATGTTAAGAGGGTAACTCTGAGGCAAGGTGGCAGGCTTTTTATTTTGTTTTGAACAAATCCATGTGGACTGTTTCTCAGATGTCTGGGGGAAGAGAAATCCATGGAAGTGGAACAAGAGAGAAAGAACGGGAGTTAGGGGGAAGCACAGGGATGGTGACGAACCAGAAGAGTAGCCGAGGGGGCAGAGCAGAGATTATGAGGAGGCTTGTAGAGTTGGATAGAGGAGGCTAGGTACAGTTAGATTTGTGAGCCAAGAGGAGATATTTAAATCTGGCCCTGTTTTGCATCGTCGGCCATCCAGCCTGGTGATGGTACGAGGAAGTAAGTATGAAGCGAGGTAGCTCAAAGAGTCCTGGTAGTGAAGTTAATGATCGTGTAGAGAGGACAAAGCATGGTTGGGGAGACCAAAGATGATTCTGGCACGGTAGTCTACTTTCGAGAAGACCAAAGTGGTTGAGATGCTCGGTGGTGTTAAAGGAAAGGCCGTACCAGATTTTCCAAATGTTTAGGAGATTAAGGCGAGCTGCTCTTCCAGTTTTGGAGATGAAAGTGGAGAAGGTGTGAGAAGGATCATAGATGACGCTGAGGTTTCTAGATGAAGAAGAGTAGGGGAGAGTGCAAGGTGGGAACTGTATAGGCAGAGGAATCGATGAGCGTGCTTTTGGCAGGGAAGAGCACCTCTGTTTTGGTAGAGTTTAACATCCGAGCGTACAAAGCCATCCAATATTTAATGGTAGAGAGGCCGTTGGAAATTGTGACAGAGAAAAGAGAAGATGATTTGGGTGTCTTCCATGGAGAATTGCTATGAGGACTCAAAGGAGATTAGTGCCCCAAGAGCAGAGGTGTAGAGTGTAAAGGGGAGCGGACCCAAGACAGATCCTCGTGGAACACTAACAGTTAGAGGAATGAGTTGAGAGGTGGTGTTGCTGCAGAAGACAGAGAATTGGCAAGGTAGGATTCAATCCAGGCAAGGGCTTCATTGCGAAACCAAAGAAGAAACAGTATTAAGGAGATCCGATTGATTGATTGACAGTGTCGAAGGCAGCAGATTGGTCAAGGAGAATTAGGATAGAGGATAAGTTGGGAGTGCTTAGCAGAGGTGATTAAGTTGGATACATTCATGAAAGCAGTTTCTGTGGTGTGACCAGAGCAGAAATCTGCTTATAGGAGGGTCTCGAAGGTTGTGGATGTCTAAGAAATTGATAAGACTGTTGAACGGGACCCTTTCAAGCACTTTAAAGTAGTGCAGAAGGAGAGACATAGGGTGAAAGTTAGCAGCTAGGTTTTATTCAGCCCCTTTCTTTTTTAGGAGAGGGATTACTGTGGCTGTTTTGAAAATAGAGGGAAAGCAAGCAGAGTCGAAGGACCGGTTGAAGAGCACAGCGAGGTGAGGCCACTAAAGGGGCAATAGGCTTTACTAGCAAGAGGGTCTAATGGGGCACAAGAGGGGTTAGCCTTCATCAATAGAGATGGGACTCTGTCTGTATCAGTGTGACTAAAGTGGGAGATGGAGGCAGAGTATGAAATGTAGGAAGAGGCAGTGTGATGAAGGTTAGGAGAGTCTCCAATTTTGAAAATGTTTGCACATAGTATTCAGCTACTGCATTAGCTGCGAGTGTAGTTAAGTTTGTTTATTTATATAGCGCGCCGAACCCTGGGGTACTGAGTGCATTACAAGTTACATGGTTACTTGAACAGGATGCACAGTAAACAAGATAATACAAATGATTTACAACAATATAGTACATATGGGTAAGTCACTTTAAAAAGAAATGCATACATATGCAGGTAGATATTACAGAATTATTTTACATAAATATACAGGCTGGGAGGGTGTTCGGCATATGAACATAATGGTAACAGTGGCATTTGTGAGGGAGAAAAGCTACGTTTTAGTTTCTTTCCTAAAACTAAGTTGAGTTTGCTAGTCCTAGACTTGGGAGGATCGAGGAGTGAGTGTAGGGTGCCCTGTAGCCAGCGAGGATGATTGGAGTGAGAGTCAATGAGGGTTAGGTAGAATTCCCTTTTTGCTCTCAAGAATGGACTTGAGAGAGTTCAGGGCAGAGAGTTAGAGTTGCAGGTCCTCATGCGAGTGGGTACGCCACCATTTGTGCAGCGGCCGACCCATGTCTATGCGGAGAGAGCGTATGAATGAATTGACCCATGGTTCAGGAGGACCTGGGGTGAAAGTAAGCAGTGGGAAGTGAGAGGAGAATGAATAATCTAGTAGGCATTGGACGCTGGAGAAGGCAGTGTTGGTGGAAGAGGCATTGGGTATGAAGGAGGAGAGTGAGAGCTTTAGGTCAGAAAGCAAGTGGGAAATAGCGGAAGGTTTAAATTTAGAAGCACATTTATTTATAATGCGCTGGGACAGAGCCCGTAGGCATGGAAGCGCTAGGACATAGACAGACCACAAAGAACAGTAATGTTAGATAGCAGAAGCAGCAGTTTAACAATCCAGAACGACGGGCTAGTCGAAAAGAATGGTCTTCAGCCTCTGTTTAAATGCTGAAAGGGAGGCACAGGATCTAAGGTCAGGAGGTAGGGTGTTCCACAGACGAGGAGCTGCTGTGCGGAAGCACCCTGCTAAGACTAAGGACAGTTTTGCTTTGGGGTCTGCAGGAGGCATGAGTTGTTGGACCTCAGTGTGCCTAATGCGAACCCAAGAGCCGATCATAGGGGTAGACTGGGCTTTTCCCATGGAGGCATGAATGTGTGATGCATAGAGTTCTTAACGTAATCTGCTTACCAATATGTAGCCAGTGTAAGGATCTCTTTGGCACTGTGACATTGGCCCTTTTTCTGAGTCCCTTGACCACTCGAACTGCATTGTTTTGTACCACTTCTCAATCTTTTGCCTTTCCCTATGCCCTGGAGCATGCTGGAACAGTAGTCCAGATGAGCTCCTATGATGGCACGGGGTAGAGCGGGACAATTCGATGTGTTAAGAAAAGGTCTAATGTGAGCCAAAACTTTATATAATAAGGTGTGCTTGACGTAAGGCTGTTGATGTGATCAGTTCTTGGTCAAGGACGACTCCCAGAGTATTAACTTTGCAAAGCGTCGCCAGTAAGCATTCTGCAATTTGAAAGGAACGATGGGTATCAGTTTTCCTAGTTTTGGTGCTGTACCGACAACCATGATTTCAGTCTTCACAATAAGAGCCAACCCATTGTTCATCATCCATAGATGTATGTGGTTATAAGTGGTGTTGATGGTCAGGGTGTCCTGAGGATGGTTACATGTGAGTGGAATAAGGCACGGAGTATCATCTGCATAATTGGCATAAATTATGCCCTTATAATCCAGCAGCTCAAACAGAGGCAGAGTAAAGGGATTTAACCAGGTTGGTGACATGCAGGACCATTATGGCAACCCACATGAAAGCAAATACGTACTTCATATTCCTCTAATATAGGAGTGGCTAGCAAAACAGAGAGGACAATTGGTGTGATCTAGTGGTAGTTTCGCACACACTGGTGTCAGCCTTTCATTGGTGGACAAAGGAAAACATGTTACAGGGAAAACAGTATTTCAATCCACCAGCAAATATCGCAATCGCAACAGTCATCACATTCAGGTTGGGGAACACACTGTCTACAACAAACAAAAGAAAGTAAGTAACAATGATGCAACCAGCTCCCATGTAGGCTCGTCAGGCATGGTATTCACACTGCCTCAAAATGGCCATCTGCCCTCCAATGAAACTGCCATGTTCTTGCACCTTGATGTCACAGAATCTGGGGTAAACCCATCATCTTCAACCCCAGACAACCAACTTAGCTACTTGTCTCCTGAAGTCAGAGTTCAGCCATCTTAATTTGCCTGCCAGATGCATGGAAATCTTAAGAGGCCTCTAAACCCAACACTACTAGACACTGCTACTTTAAGTGGAAACGGTTTGTGGTTTTGTCTAGAAAATCAAATATTCACCCTATTGACTGTTCTCCGTCACATATAATGCAATATGTATTACACTTGTTGGACTCAGGTCTTGTTTTCCAGTCATTAAAAGTCCATCTTGCAGCTGTATCTGCTTATACGGCTTCTCAAAGCAAGATCTCTTGGTGGAGAGTACCAGTCATCAAGGCCTTCATGGAAGGAGTCAAACGTCCGTACTCGCCAATGACAAACCCACAGCCTGGTTGGGATTGAAACATTGTATTAAGCAAGCTCATGGGCTGCCCTTTTAAGCCAGTGCATAAAGTGTAAAGGATCTCTCATAAGGTTGCCTTTCTCATAGCGATTTACATATATTCGAAGAGCGAACTTCAGACATTATCTATGGCAGAATACACAAAAACAAAGTAGTTTTAAGAACACATCCATGGTTTTCGCCTAAATACATTTTTAGATTTCATGTAAAATAGTCAATTGAACTGCCTGCTTTCTTTAAAAACCTGAAGAACACAGGTGAAAGGGTGCTCCACACGCTGGATGTCCAAAGGCCAGTCATGCACTAACTGAACAAAACTAAACCACTCAGCAAAACAAACATTATTTGTTCCTTGTCAGCTGGAAGAGAAGGGACTCTGTCTCAAAGGCTGATGGATCTTAAGGTGCATCAAGCATTGTTGCACATTAGCAAACAAGACAATACCATTTACACCTACAGCTCACTCTACACGTGACACAGAGGCTACATTAGCATGTATTGCTAACGTGCCACTAGATTCAATATGCAAAGTAGCCACATGGAGTTCTGTACACACTTTCACACAGCCTTATTGTGTTGACACAGAAGCCATCAGTGGCTCACAGTGGGACAAGCAGTGTTAAAATATTTCAATGTCCCTTTTCAAAATCTAAAAAGCTATCTTGTAATACTATGCACCAACCACTAGATGTCTGCCTATGCAAAGCACGTGAATCTAAGCAAATACAAGCATCCGACTATTACAGGTATGTAAGATTAGTCGTATTCTGCAAGTTGCCTGAATAACTTGTCGCTTGCAGCTAGACTCGGCTAGGGGGTTGGTCTCACCTTGGCCTAGTGGCAATTGCCGAGCCAGCACAAAAATAACCAGGTTTACACAATCCCACATGACATGAAACATTGCTGGTACCCTAGACAGTTAGACAGTTTTTACACTAAGTATTTTGCCTTTTTGTGTTCAGTCTCTGGGCCATACTACTGACAAGTTCCCACATCATCTACTTTGGCACACAATATCTCGGGGAATCTGTTAATGAAGCAAACGTAGCAAGCCACGGCCACACTGGATAAGGGCTGAGGTTTTGGTCTACAAGCATCAGATGGAACCTCATTGTGCCCTCCCCCGCAGCCCTCCTCTTTCCTCAAAGGTCCTTCACAGTTCCAATGAAACACTGCTTACCAGGAAATGGTGGAAACAATTATGTGGCTGCTGTGGGAGCTTAGACTGATTCTCAGAAACGTTCAATGATGAACACCAACCGGGCAGTGAAGTTAAACAGATGTTCCATACACTAATCCTAACAGATGTTGATGAGGATCTCAATGTTTTCGAGTAAGCAATGGCTAGAATGGATAATCGCTTTCTCCACAAGATCAATGTAGTGTGAGAACGGCATACATTCTACACCAGATATCAACAAAAAGTAAAAAACTAAATCGCAATCCGTTCTGTACTCGGAACCAGATTGATGTCTTGTGACTCATGGTCAGGCTAAGAAACAATCGTATGTCAAACTTCGACACCACATGGGGGTAACCTTACCTTGGAACAACCGATGTACATTTCTAAAATGATGAAGCACAAATCATGGAGTTTTGTAGGCCGGAGCCTGGCACTCATGCCGATTCTTCGTACCAGCGCCTTATGTCTCGGGTCACCGAGTACTTGGGATGGTCGGCTCCCCCAGGGGAGTTTGTTCAGGAGGATCTCACGGACATCCTTGATCTTGGTCCCCCCACTGACCCGGTACTGCCGTTTCATATGGCTCTGCAGAGAAGGGTGGCGGCTGCTTGGACTGCTCCGGAGAGTCTCCCGGCAGTGGGCAAGTCTTTGTCGCGAAAATACCGTCCAGCCAGTAGTGACCCCTGCTACTTGTCCAGGCACCCCACTCCAGAGAGTTTGGTGGTGTAGGCGGCTATGGACCCGGCAAAGCAGGCGTCGTATCCTACCATCCCTCCGGATAGGAACGACAAACGTTTTGATGACTGGGCAAAGAAAGTGTTTTCTTAAGGGGGTATGGCGCTTCAGGCGGCCAACTCCGTATGTGCCTTATCTCATTTCACACACACTCTGTGGAACTGTGTTGCATTAGCGGCTGAACATATTCCCGAAGGGGACGAACGGGATGATTTCCTTGCTATGGTTCAGGATGGCAAGGATGCCATGTGTGAGGCCGTTCAGTCGGATTTTTTTTTTTTTTTTTTTTTTTTTTTTTTCGGTTTATTACAAACCTTTAAAATAGACAAACAAACATAAACCAAACAGTATCCCGACATCCTCCCTTCAAGAAACCCCTCTCAAGTTCACTATCAATCAGGCAGAGCACTGTCCTCCATCCTCATCAGTCGACAATGCATTCAGGCGAGTTTCAATTATCATTAGAAGGCGAATCAGTGGTAGTATCAGTTTCATGTCCCATCCTTGGAACATATGAGCCCACCAATCGTCAGCACAACGGGAGGGGTAATTCAGGCCCCATGGCCCCAAATGAATTGTCCTTTCAGAACGCAGAGCCGTGCAGAATAACACCAAATGTTTGAGGGTTTCCTTGGCTTTTATACATAGCCTACATCTTAAGTTTGAGATATTATTAGCTTTCCATAACGCCAACCGCTCTTTAGTTTTGAATGCGTTAAGACGCAACATCATAAACACTCTTCGGGCCTGTGGATCCGGAATTGGACATGGCAGATTGTGTCAGCCGGTCCATGGCAGCGAGCACCATAATACGCAGGTTTGCGTGGTTGCGGAAGTCGGGGTTCGCCTGATGTGCAGTCCCGGCTCCTCAACATGCCCTTTGACGGTGAAAATATTTTTGGCAGAAAGGCTGACGAGAGCCTTGAGAGGTTGCAGACCTCCAAAGCTGCAGCGAAGTCGTTGGGCGATGCAGTTAGACAACCTCTGCCTTTTCGTCCTAGGGGACAACAATGGAGGGGAGGTTCCTTTCGCTATTACTCGTCCTTCAGTAAAGCGAGAGGAGCTGTCAGTCAAAGAGGCCACCGGAAGAGTGCCAGAGGTGGAAAACAGGGTACTCGAGGTGCCAAGGCCGCTCGGGCAGTTGCCTCTTTGCCCTCAGGCAACGCTGCAGCAGCTACTACTCAGTCATGAGGCCAGGTCCCATGGTTCACCGGTTGGGGGGGGAAGGTTGGCGCAGCATCTTGTAGAGTGGCGTGCCATTACTTCAGATGTGTGGGTTCTAGAGATCATAACCCACGGCTACTGTCTTCCCTTTCGGCAGAGGCCTTGCGACAATCCACCTGGGAACCTCTCTTTGAAGTCTGGATCCGCTCCTTGCGCAGGAAATTCAAGCCCTGCTGGAGAAAGGTGCCATAGAACTGGTGCCTTTAGCGGAGAGGAACAAGGGATGGTATTCCTCTATTTTTTTGATTTCGCAGGAGAAAGACTGGGGATTGAGACCCATCATGGACTTGCGCGGTTTGAACAAACTCCTCAGGAAGGACAAGTTCAAGATGGTTACTCTCTCTCAAGTCCTCCAGGCCCTTCAACTTCAGGACTGGTTGGTGTCTCTCGACCTCAAGGACGCTTACTTCCATGTGCCAATCCATCCCAAGCACAAGAAGTACCTGAGGTTCGCGGTTGGCGATTCACACTTTCAGTTTCGGGTCCTGCCGTTCTGATTGACCTCCGCCCCGAGGGTTTTCACCAAGCTCGTGGTGGTGGTGGCAGCGCATCTCAGGAAAGGGGGATTCACGTCTACCCCTACCTGGATGATTGGTTGATCAGGGGGAGCTCTCCCGAGCAAGTCCTGTATCATCTGTCCGTCACTTGCCACTCCCTTCACAGGCTGGGCTTCTCCCTCAATTTAAAGAAGTCCCATTTGACGCCAACACAGCGGCTCCAGTACATCAGAGCAGTGCTTGACACATCCCTGGGGGGCTCTTCACATTCAGCAGATGGTGCACAAGTTTCAACTTGCCCAGACGCTCCCGGCGTTAGAGTTCTTGAGGTTGCTCGGCCTCATGGCATCCTGCATTCTTCTGGTGCCAGAGGCTCGTCTGCGGATGAGATCTTTGCAGTGGGCACTCAAGATGCAGTGGTCGCAATCTTCCGGCAGGATGTCGGACCCTGTTCAGGTGCTGCCCTCGGTCGCCCAGGACCTTCTGTGGTGGGCCGTCGAAGGCAATCTGATGAAGGGGGCCCCGTTTTGGCTTCCCTGGCCGGAGGTGACGATCGTGACGGACGCATCCCTCACGGGATGGGGAGCTCATGCCAACGAGTTGACAGTCAGCGGTCGTTTGTCTCCATCGGAGACCAGACTCCATATCAATCTGTTGGAGCTGAGGGCCGTCGGGCTAGCCCTGAAGGCTTTTCTGCCGACTGTGCGAGGAAAGAGTCCTGATCTAACGGACAACACGGTGGCCATGCACTACCTCAACAAAAAGGGGTGGGGGACACGGTCACTTCCTCTGTGCAGGGAGGCGATGCAGCTCGAGTTCTGGGCCATCCAGCAGGAAGTTTCGATCTCGGCTGTTCATCTGGCCGGGGACGACAACGAGACGGCGGACGCTCTGAGCAGGCAGCGCACGATCTCTTACGAGTGGGAGCTGGCTCAGGAGATTCTCCTGGAGATCTTCGCCCTTTGGGGGACCCCTCAAGTGGATCTCTTCGCCTCGAGTGTCAACCGGAAGTGCAAAAGGTTTTGCTTGCGGGAATTTCCTCCAAAAGGAGCCTTAGGAGATGCGTTCGTGGTGGAGTGGTTGTTCCCACTGCTGTACGCGTTTCCTCCAGTCCCTGTCATCCCGCAAGTACTGCGGAGGTTCGGTTCCCGGATGATCCTCATTGCTCCGGCATGGACTCTGAGGACGTGGTACTCGGACCTTCTCGACTTGTCCATCTGCCCTCCGCATCGTCTTCCCTACCGAGACGATCTGCTCTCACGGGAGGGGGGGGGGGGGTCAGGTTCTCCATCCAGAGGTCAGATCCCTCAACCTTCACGCTTGGCTTCTGAAAGGTTGAGGTATAAGGATTGGGACCTCCCTGAAGTCGTGTTGGAGGTGTTGCTCTCGGCCAGGCGGCCGCAACAAAGTCTCTGTGCCGTTGGCGTAAGTTCTGCGACTGGTGCAGAGTTGAGAATGTGGATCCTTTTGAGTGTGACATTCCCATGGTTCTGTCTTTTTTGCTTTCCTTGGCCCACAGGGGCTTGCAAGTGGGTACCATTAAAGGTTACCTGGCGGCGCTGTCCATATTTAAGTGCTCGTCTGAAGAATGTTCCTATTTTAGATTCCTTTAATTTCTCAGTTTCTAAAAGGGCTCACTAATGTGTTCCCTCCGTCACCTTTTCTAGTGCCCGGTTGGGATTTGAACCTTGTTCTTAAGTTTCTTATGGGTGCTCCGTTTCGAGCCTTTGCATTCTTGCCCTTTGAGACAGTTAACTCTTAAAAATGTGTTTTTGGTTGCGGTTACTTCCTCTCGCAGAGTGAGTGAGTTACAGGCACTTTCAGTTAAGCCACCCTTCACCGTGTTTCAGAAGGACAGGGTTGTCCTTCGAGTTCGTCCTTCCTTTCTTCCGAAGGTGGTTTTGGAATTTCATTTGAGCCAGAAGGTGGTTCTTCCGGCGTTCTATCCTCCTCCACATCCTGGTAAGGAAGAGGAGAGGCTCCATAGGCTTGATCCTAGGAGAGCGTTGAGCTTTTATATTTCGCGCATGTCCCGGGTCAGAGTGGACGATCAACTTTTCATTGGTTACGCTGGAAGGCGTTTGGGACAAGCTGTGACCAAACAGACTTTGTCTCGTTGGGTTATTTTAGCTATCTCCGAGTGTTACCTCTTGGCGGGTAAGGACCCTCCGGCTGGCTTGCAGGCCCATTCTACCAGGGGAGTGGCTGCGTCTACTGCCCTGCAGAGGGGTGTTCCTATTCGTCACATCTGTGATGCAGCCACCTTGGCTTCGGTACATACTTTTGTACGTCACTACTCCCTCGATTCCATCCGAGGGCAGGATCTGGCCTTTGGCAAGGCAGTCCTTTATTCCGCAATTTGATTGGGCATGCTAAATTTGTGTTCTAAATTCTTTTCCCACCTCCTTGCTTGGTACTGCTTTGGGAGTCTGTCATTGATATGGAATATGTCGGAGGACCCAATCCCCTCGAAGAACGTTACTCTCTTACCTGGTAACGTTCTTTCGATGGGATGGTCCGACTACGTATTCCATATCGCTCCCTCCCTACCTTCCCCGCTGCAGAATTTCTTATGTGATTGCAGCTTGCGTTCCGCAAGGCCTTGTGTGTCTGACTGGCAGAAAACTGGTGTCACACGTTCTGGGGAAAAAACTACAACTGAGGCTACGGGCGTCGCGCGTCCTACTTATTACATCGGGTGAGGTCGGCCGTTGGAGGAGGTCCTCGGGGACGGCGCATTGACGCAGGACGCAGATGCCGAAAATATTCTCGAAGCAGCACAGCTGTGGACATTATCTGTCATTGATATGGAATACGTCGTCGGACCATCCCATCGAAAGAACGTTACCAGCTAAGAGGGTAACTTGTTTTTCCTTTCATAGCGAGTTATCATGGGAGTGACCCACTCTGTCAATACTAAATAGCCCATGATTGTTTTTCATGCCTAACTGTTTCCCCTGCAGTCATCCGCTGCTCAACATTTACTCTTTATAGGCATTGACGCATTGGCCTACTCAGTTCTTTAGTTTCCCACATCATCCCCGCTTCCATGATTTGATACCGTTTCCTTTTGATCCAATCGGGCTACTATTCATCTTATGAGTTCTCGGATTTAGAGACTTACTCATTTACCTATCCTCCGTAGATTACATTTTTTCCTCAACAATAGGATCTTGATGATCAACCCTTTCTTTTAACTGCCTTTAGGTTTTTTCTAACAGCTCACTCCCTTGATCTGACCAACGAATTTCGCTTTGTTTACATATGACGTCACCCGCGCGATGATGTCGTCAGGTAAACAGTGCTAGATACGCACACAAGATAATTTCCCTGGGTTACTCATCAGAGTTGTACATTACTGTTGTTGAGTAAGGTTCCCATACAAGTTCTACACCACCTTACTCTAGTTGATCCATATTACTATTCTTGCGCACTATTTTTGTTTTACCCAGAGACGTTGCACACGCATGCGCGCAATGGCATCATCCGCAAACACTGTATTTAAGTTGCTGCGGCGTTGCCAATGGAGTCTGACATCCTTACAGGTATCCTGATTCCATTCTGCAACGCTGCCGGCTATAGGTAAGAATTCTCTTGCACTGTTAAGCTACCTTTCTCGAGGCATGTTATAGAAGTTACAATACTTATCTTAAAGTACTGACAAGCCTCTACATTTATATTTTCTTCTCTAGATCATGCTCCACGCCGGAGATTAGTAATTTTCACTTGCTTACCTTGATTGAACCATCTCTTTAGAGCTTTCCTGCTGACTATAGTAAGTCATAGCGCTGCTTTTTCTTTTTCTTTAAATTTTCATTTTTTACATCCTATCACGTTCAGTCTAGCAGCAGTCACTTAGGTTTACCCTTCTTCTACAGATAGGATATCTTTTCCAGCTTAGAATTTTCCAACCCCAATATGAGCGTGGCTCATTATCTGAAGAGTAATCCATCAGCTTGAACACAGAAGCATCTTCTAAAAAGATCACAAGGTTAGACTCCCTTATATTCCTTATCTTCTATCATCTAAATCTGACATAGTCATACTGACCTTAATGCCGTTCCAATTGGGCTCCTCCTCCTCCTGTTGTACCCTTTGTTTGGCAGTTATATACATAACGTGATCAATGTCTATTTCAGAATGTCATGGAAATATATTCCTACTGTACTTGAAAGTATAATAATTATATAATATGCCATTGGTAATAGGTGTTCAATACATTTTTGAGGTCTTAGCACTAATTGATGATTTATAGAATGTTTTCTTGACTTGGCTTTTGATATTAATTATTGACTTAAAGAACTATTGTTTGACATTGAATGTAAATATTATACATATATCTTTTCCTAGAATTTGAATTGCCCCTGATTTCGAGTGTGTAATCACTCGAAACGCGTCGGGCCCTCTACAGCTGAATCATCATGAATAAAATGAAGACCGGTTCTTGTGACCCAATTTGACTGATTATTTCAAAAGCGTTTCTTTTCTAATATATATACTATAAATATTTACTGTAAATATTGTGAATCTAAATTATGAATTATTGGTCTGGTATTCCAGACATACAAAAGTGTGCAGGGAAAACATGAGTTCCCGAACTGGGAACTTGTTTGTCTTCTATGGTTAAGCTATAGGCCAGTATTTTGCGCACAAGCCTTGGTTTTTGGTAATCATGACATAAATGATGAAACCCCAAATTTTTTGCATGCTTTTTGGGGAGCTTTTGCAAACTTGGCAAATTCGGACAACACCTCCCAAATGATGATAGGGTCCTAGGGAAGGAAGTAGAAGGGCTTTGACGTCTGTTTTATTGGGCATGGCTTCAACATGCCCAGGCTCACTATGCAGTGAGCACGTTCCAGACATACCCTATGGTGCAGGGAAAGCCTTCTCCAGCTGCCTCCTTTTGGCGCTGTGCCACATACAGTTGTCTCACAATAAATTCGGTCCAATTGTACACATAGCTTCTCCACCTTTTCCTTCTCATTCCTCCTTGAGCATCGTATCTATTCCTCGCCCTCATCCCAACTATCTACCCAGCTTTGCACATCCCTACCACTAATGAATGTTCTATCATACTCCTTTGCCTCTCTGATAGGCAAACGCGCTTTGACACTATAAACTATGGCAGGAGGCACTATACAAATGCAAGATAACCAATTATAAAGGCTCAAGTGCTTGGGTAAAAAAAGGAAGCTTTGCTGCTGGGCCGGCAGCAACATTAGCCACTCCATGTCAAACTACATGTAGGTAAGGAAATTAACGTTCTCCAGTTATTGTTTGATGAACTTCTAGGTATAATCAGTGAAGTAGTCGGTGTTTCTGGATGTATTTTCAGCCTGTCTGGGTTGTATTTTCCACCAACAACTAAAGTTTGAAAGTGGGGCTGTACCAGTAAAACGCAAGGTACAGCCAGTTCTGATATGTACAGGGCCAGCTCAAGGATTGATGCATAGTGGAGTCCTTCATAAGGGCCTCTCCTAGAGTCCTTGCTGAGAAAGAGGACAACTGTCTCCACCTTGGACTGAAGCTCAGCTTATCAAATACTATTCCATTTGGACTCTAGAGGCTACACCACGTTTGTAATGCTGCAGGGGCTGTACTGGTCCCTATGAATGCACTTTGGACTAGCCTCTGCAAAATCCATATTTCGCAGGACCATGAACAAACTGTTGGGGGTATGTGAGGCATCTTCTTTCCAGGAGGATCTCCTGATCTTGTTGAAAACTGTAGAAGAGCACAAAGCAATTGTGAACAAAGTTCTGTCTATTTTGCAAGACAGTACTTTAACAAACAAAAATGTAAATCATTAAGGCAAAAAGTGGAGTGCTGGAGATATAGCATCTCTGCTCATAGGGAAAGGCTGAAGGAAAATTCAGTGCAGGCAATTGAAGCATCCCCGGATCTGAAATTAAGACTAGATCAGTTTGTTTGTGGCGTTAGCAGAGTATTTTTCATTTGTTCCCACATTTGCTCCACCCCCAGCCGCATAAGTGCCCCCCCTGCTTCTTCAGTAATGGGCTATGTTCAAATGGTATGAGAACCAGAAAAGTAGTTTCATAGAGGTCAAATGGCACTGGTATCCGTCCTAGTATCGCAGCCCAGTGGGAACCGTCTGGGAACAGTTCTTTTAGAGACCTAAGTAGAACATAGCCTGTGCCTCCCAGGGTTTCCATGTGTTAATATCACCATACAAGGATGGCGCCATAGTTTTGCGGCAATATTAACCCATTAAACCTGCGGGGGACAACCCCCCCCCCCAAACCTCCATATTTTAAAGGGAGCGCGGGACACCTCCGAAACCCCTGCTCCCATTTACCCCAAAAATTATCCCCACTAATGATATAACCTATAGCCGTTCCCCACTACCATATATATGGCGATATTATTGGTGGGGTTAATATTATCTGATACCCTCCCAGGTCATGAAGCTGCCTGAGCAGAAGTACTGTCCTAGAAAGAGAAAATGTAGCCTACAGTTTGAATTGCACTCAGACCGTAAGCCCCTTGTAGGTCTGCTTGCAACCTGCCAGTGAACGTCTAACCTGGTATAGTGAGACTCCTGAAAGGTTTCAAGAATTTAATTTCATGAGGTGTACCTTCCTGGGAAAAAATACTTGCCAATTGTTTGTCTTGCTTACCAACCGCGACGAATGACCTGCCGTTTGCGCATCAATATAGTTCGAGGATTGTATGAGGGGCGAGCTTACCTGGTGCAGTTCTCCCACCAGGAATGGGAACAAGCTGAAGTGAATGACCTGGCCCTCCCAAAGATTAGACCGGATTCTGGGCTGTTGACCTTTGGCTAAGTGTGTGGAGCCTGAAGGCTGAATTGGGGCTATAACAGCAGGTCTATGACTTCTCAGTGGAAGGAGGGTAATTAGTAAGAGGGGAGAAATTGGTGCCATCACTTGGATTCTGAGTGGAGACTACTGGTGGACAGTGTCGAATGGAGGGAATTTGCCCCTTCTCCTGAAGGGGGAGCCTCCCCCTTTGAGGCTAGAGAGGTGAGCCCTCTCTGAAAGACCCTCCCTAGGGATCTGGCCAAGTGGGACTTAACTGGGAGAAACTCCCCGTTTGGGGGGACAATAACTCTCGTTCCTGTAAGGATCTCCCTAGACCCTCCAGCCTAGTGGTATATATGGGACTATTGGATCTGAAGAACCTTATAGCACCCAGAGATTTGGCTGAAGGCAAAACTAAAATGCTCCTTGATTAACAAAGAAAAGGATAGGTATCTTTAAGAAAAGGCATACAAATCTCTGGATCTACGCGATTTATCCGTCGCGGAAAAGTCTGCAACGGAAATGTTTGCATGAGAAATGGACGCACCACAAATGTTCGTACATTTCCCAATGTGAACATTTTCATTACAACACTGCACATACATACACCCCACACCCACATCACACCCCCAACATAACCCCTACTTACCTTTCCTTCCTTCACGTTGTCTCCCTGCTGCGCAGGTTACCTTTCACTTCCGTGATCGGGAACCGGCGCCGCTGGGTCCTTTTTTTTTTTTCTTTTTGGGCAGCTGCAGGGGGTGATCCCCGCTCACTATACTGTGCAGTATAGTGAGCGGGGTGTTGCAGGGGACACCCCCGCAGCCAGTTTTTTTTTCTTTTTTTTTTTATAGCTCGGGTGAGCTGCGTGGGTGACCCCCGCTCACAATACTGTATAGTATGGTGACTGGGGCTTTGTGGTGGTAAGAGATTATTAAAAAATGTCATGGTCAAGAGAACTTTGTACTAAAGATGTGACCTTTTTGTCGGACAAACTAGGAGTGGGGAGACCTTCTCCTAGTTTAATTTAAGTTAGTCAAAATAGTGGAATGGTCAGTTAGAACTAGCCTTGGAGTGCATATATTCCTTTGTGACTTACTGACTAGAACTTTTTAGTTATTTACATAGGCGGGGATAACCCTCTAGCAATAGGGAAAGATGGGCCTTATCCTTATTTCAATAAATATAATTCAAAATGTCCCTAAGTATCCGCCTCCTTTGTCTGACCTAATACAGCAGGTATGGACCTCATGGTTAACAGAGTAGTGAGAGATTGCAGTGTGGTGTGTTGGGAGTGAGAAGGGTTATACTACAAAGAACACCCCCTCAAATAATGTTAATAGACTATCGAAGTAAATGACAACAAGTTGGCTTTGTAAAGGTTCTCACTTCTCCCAAGGCCTTCCTCCAGATATTGTTTAGCAGGGAAGGGTGTCTGGAGTCGCTTACAACAGTCTACACTTTTGGTCCAAATATATTGAAGACTTCCTGTGGACATGTGGGATCAAGTATCTTAAAACCTGTCGCCTTGTTAGCAATGGCCAAGTGGAATGCTTTAACCAGATGATAAATGTAACCCTCCACTCCGCCCAGGCAGTGAGTAGCAATTGGTAGTTGGCTGTGCAGGAGATGTTTTGGGGCTGCTGAACATTGAGCTATTCAGTCATGGGGTTTCCACATTTGAAGTAATGGAGGCTGGGGGGACGTTGTGGATCCTCCACAGAAGAGAATCTTGTGTGTAGGATACAAGTGCTTTACAAGCACATTTGTAACAGAAACAATCTGCCTTTAAAGAGGATTACGGTACCAGAGTGTCAATCCAGCTCCTGTGCTACCTTCTCTCTTGAAGATTATGGATGTTTTCTAGACCTATGTAAGTTCAGGCTGTTAGGGAATATTGAGTGATTGTTTACATTGAAAACTAGAAAAAGTGATTGTTTCGAGGGACTAGACTGTTCCTGCAACCATTACTTCCCAGGATTGGGGAAGCATGGCAAAGGGTGAAGGTTGTGCAAACCCCACACTGTAGTTTTTAGGAGTCCCCTAGACTACCCCTCTAGCATGTTTTAGTTTTTGTTGCTCAAATTTGTGTTACACTTTCAGTCATGATTTTGTGTGCATTGTCGTACTTTTGGCTTAAAATCTATTTTTTTTTCAACTTTGCAGTCGATCACCTGTCCATGATAAACATGCCTTATTTGCATTGTCTGTAATGAGACTGTCGATTCTGTCCATATTTTGCAATGGCACAACAAAAAGTAACTTGGGTCTATTTGCAATAAGACTAGAACATTAAGGGAAACTGTAATATGAATTATTTGCACATAAAGTTTGTTTTCTCTTAGTACTTTGCGCTGTGGTAGGATGCCGTGAAATGTTTTTCCTTCTGACAATAGTGGCATCCTGCACTCTTTGTATAACACTACGAAATACCATTGGTATAGTTCAGTGGACTAGATAATTCAGCGTAAATCATTGTAACATGTGGTTCAACGGGGCTTGCGCTCAAATCAGCCTACTGAGATGTCATATGCAATCTGTGAAGGAACATCTGAGTTTGCTCTGCTTGGATTCGAAACTGTAGATGGGATTCCGGCATAGTTGACGGTCCAGGTTTAGTTTAGTAATAGATTTCAAGTACCAAGATAATCTGGGAGGGTACAGTATGCAAATCCTTGTTCCAATCGTACTGATGCTTTATATTTTGCAGACGCACGCAAATTGTGTTCATTCATGTGCTCTGACTATGCTTTGTTTTCAGCGCAAGAAGTGCTTGACAACCTCAAGGATCGTTGGTTCCAAGCTGACAATCCCCCGACTAACCAGTTGCTGAATGAGGAGGAGTTCCTTTCCTTTCTACACCCTGAACATAGCAGGGGAATGCTCAAGTTCATGGTGAAGGAGATTGTGAGGGACCTTGGTAAGTAAAGGTCAACAGGATAAACATTTTCTTTTCCTTAGACACATCCTGAAACATTTCCTGAAATCAATATATTTATTTTCTTATCCACCTCCCAGAGATCATTTGGATGGCCTGTGCCAAAAGTTTAATCTAAAGAGTCTTTGGTCTCTAAGGATGCAGCACTGGGCGGCATTTGCCATGGAGACCGAATCGCCAACACATTCCAATATCAAGATAACAGAGGTGGAGGGGAAGTGGGGGTGGGGGATTGAGGGAGGGTAATGATTCAGACTCTGGGGAGGAGTCGCACCAGATTCCAGAGGGACTCTAGTCGGCAAGCTGCCTCCCATTGCTGATAGGCTTGTCGAAAGGCCTGTTCACGAGTCACACCATGGTGTCCAAAAGGCTCCATGGGATGGGGGGAGTCCCATGTCAGTCCAACTGTCTGTCTATAGCCAGTGGTCATAATGAAAACTAAGACGAGCGTGGAAAAGACACTACACCTTAAAGAGAGGGCAGTGACACAGATAGTGAGAACACATGGTGCAGACAAAAGTGGGGGCTGAAGACTGGTCAGCCAAACAAGTGTCGTACAAAAACAGACTTCAATGTCCACAGATAGGAATTTTGGAGGTATTTAAACGAACCCTCACACCAGATGCTTCCTATAAATCGCTTGCTCTCTCACAGGCTGACTAGAGTGAAGAAGAATACACTGAGGAAACCTTCCCTAGGCAGCAATATACTCCATCGCAGACACTAGCTAATGTTGACTGTAATGGTATCACAAGTATGACACTAACACAAGATACAATCTGTCAAACCTTTATTCAATTTTCGGGGCTTGGAAAAACTCCTACTTTGCCCTATAGCTAGGATGGAAGTGGTCTCGCTCACTAAATAAAAAACAGTCGTAGTTGAGTCTGTCACATCAAAATGGCCTATACTAACAAAACCTAATTCTTGTACAAAAAGTGTGCAAAGGAGAAATCAGTGTTAGAAGTGTGGCTGAGTCCGTTCTCCTCCCCATGTTGGCGCAGAGTAAGGTGGTCCCCGTAGACCTGATGACACACTCTGGCTCAAGTTCTCAAAACAAAGGCAGTTCAAATCGTAGATCGAAGCCAGTCTGGCCTTCCATGTTAGTCTTTCTTTCCAACTTTGAAATCCCAGTTCAACAAAAAGTTCAAGTAGGTCTCCCTCATTCGGGCTCGGACCTTTCAAAGTTCAGGTAGGTCTCCCTCATTCGGGCTCCAACATTTTCCTGATTTCAGACTTTCGAATGTGCGTGGCTTTTATTATAGACCCTGCAGTACCACTTCGACTTTTCCTTTAACTCACTCTTTTATGTTCTTTGCCACAGTGTCTCTTGGTCTGGGCAGTTCGATTTCACAAGCACAAAAGTTTGACGTTCACTCTTTACTTTTTCCCTTTCCTTGGTGTTAGGTGCAGATTTGGGGTAGTGCTCTTAAGGAGCACTACAACAATCTCAGTCTCCTGGCAATAGGACCCAACGTTTGGTATAAGTCTGAACTACACAGGTTGGTAGCGAGGTAGAGCAGCCAGGCTTCATCTCAAGAGGGGTCAATGTGAGCAGTAGAGTGGTTGCACAAAGATTCAGTGACACGTATTCAACCAAACACTTAAACACAAGGTTTATTGATAAACAACTATTTATTTACCAGTCCTTTTATATAAGCCTTCTCTAGAAGGGAGCAATATTATAGCAACACACAAATACCTTCAAATTACACACTCGTAGTTCCTAAATCAGCAAGCACCCTTTTGGGATGCCACACAGACACCTCCTACACCCTCAGGTGACATCAATAGTTAGGACTCTGTGGACATTGATATGTTACTGTTAACATTTAGAAATGGCACTGAGATGTGTTTAAGGAAAAGGTTATTGGAACAAACAAGAGATCACAAATATTCTTAAGCAGGCAAATACTTTTCAGCCCTCCCCCAGAATAAGAGGAGAGAAGAGTCTTTCAGCAGAAACAGGCTAGGTCAAAGTCAATAGGCAAAAGTCTATGTAGCTGAAGCACTTCTTGCAGGTAAGTAGAAACGCCTTTGCACAATTTTTTTAGAAGTCTTTAGTGAAGAAGATGAATCAATGTAGGGCCACAAGCTGTTTGGCTTGTGAAGAGTAGAAACAAATCTACAACAAGAGGTAAATTCTCTTAGACTTTACTGTACCTTTAGTTGGAAGAAAAGCATCAGATGACCTCTGTTCCTGTGCAGCTCTGCAGATCTTGGTGTTCCTGTGCCTCAGTCGTGGGGACAAGCGGGAGGACTTCTGGGGACTCCTGCACTGCAATGGGACGGTTACCGACAGCAACCAGCTAGCTTCAAACAAGTGGCAATTCAGTGTTTCATCTCCTCGCATCTACCGCAAACAGCCCCACTGTGGTTTCTGGATGTCGAGATTGACTTTCCTAGCATCTGGGGTCCAGCACTCTGAGGTGGCTCAGGCTCGGTCAGTCCTTCTTCCTGGGAGTCCGGAGGATCTTCCTGGAGTCTCTTGGCCAGCTTAAAAGCAGCGCACACAAACTGGTGTTCCTCTCACTGGTGTCTTGGTTCCAGCAGCAACTCTGTGGAATTTCAACCAGCTTCGAGATAGATGACCAGGTGGCTTACTTTGGAGTTGATTGGCCCCACCAACTCAAAGGGAGAAGTCGTCCTTGCAGGGGCTTCTCTGTCGATACGAAAGTGGAGTTTCAGCACAGCAGCAGGGCTTCACTGGGCAAACCAACGGTCCAGGAGTTGCAGCAAGCATCCTCTTCAAGTTCTCTTCGGATTCCTTCGTCCAGTGGTCGACTCAGTTTTCCAAGCCAAAAAGGATCGCCTTTTAAGCACGTTTCTCCCATTCATTCCAGCCAGGAGGGTGGCTTTCCTTGCTGGACAGCCAGCCGGCCAATCAACTAGGAGTGCATTCCTGTCTCCTAGGAGACTGAGCACATGGAGTTTCGGGCACCTCCCTCACTTTCTGCCCCCACCAGACAGCCTGCAGCCAGAGGCGGGCGTCACTCGCGAATCCACCAAAGACAAAACAAACAAAGGGACCAAACATGGTTTGGCGCGCAGAGTATCTCAAGAAGGACCTTTCCACAAAGAAATGGCGAAAAAAGATGACAGGGCCATTTTGACAAAAATGGCACCCAAGGGTGCTTTACCGTAGCTGTGAACGCAGCCCGCGGTAAAGACACACCATGGTAGTAAAAAGTAAACCACTGCCACCAGCCATTCATCGAGGAAAGGCTAACATAAAAATGTTACATGAGAAGCTAGAGAAAGGGGATACTATACAACCCCTCCAGCACCCTATTGTAAAATGGTGTGAGCTGGGTCTAGAAAAGACGGTTGTAAAGTAAAGTCAATTTCACTTTACTGCTCTTGGAAACAGTTATCCAAGAGAAAGGTATTTAAACCTTTGGGGAAATCTGAAAGACTTCCCTGTAGCGCTACACCGAAGGTGCTGTGTGCTACTATGTAAGATGATGCCTATGGAGTTTGTCAGACTCCAAAAACCAAAAAGAAACAGTGTAAAAATCACATTAAAGGGTCTCACTCTGTCCAGGTAAAAATGAAAGTCCTAGAGTCCAGCAAAAGAGCTGGAGGTCTCTAAGATAGAGAGGAATTAGCACATTTCTGAGATGTTGGGGTTACTTCTGTTCATTTAGCTCTATATAGCTCATTCATTTTATCGCTTCATAACAAACCTTTTCACCTTTCATGGAGACTTTCGAGTGGGGCTACTTCCTTTTGCCGGACCACTCCGCTACTCAGTATCTCTGGTTTCACAGCTATTGATATTCAAAAGTTCATCACAGGCTTGCCTTTCTTCGTGTCTCATGCACACGTGTGCAGCCTTCAATTGTACAATATATTGTTGCTACTTCAATCTTTGCTCAACACACACTGGTCTTTCATGTCGCTTGCCAATTCACTGGCTGTGTGCATTTCTTTCTTGTCTTTGCCGCTCTCTTTCGCAAGTCAAGGTTGATGCCACAGGCTTGGCCTTGCCTCCCCAACTTTGCCGTTCACCCGGGAGGGTCTCTGGCAGCCCTGAAACACAATGCAGTCTTCTTGTCTGTGATTTGGCCTTCTCCACCTGTCTTTCACGGCCTTCTGGAGGCAACGACCTCCTGCAGGGAACTCCTGGGGTTCTCTACCGTTCACTCTCGTCCCTTGGTCCGTCGCTCTGCTCCTGTAGGTTCGCCTTCGCTCTGGGAGTTTTGCTCTTTTGCTCGTGTTCCACCTTGCTCAGTGTCTGTTTCACCTTTTATCCATGCGAGGAGAGAAAATTGGTATCCGATGTGTGCACTTGAAGTTAAGTGCCTGACTTTGCCTGACCCGATTAGCAGGACATGTCCAATGTGATGTCTATGTGTTGGCCTCTTTACTGTGTCGCCCTCTTCCTCGACCCAGTATTTGTGTGAAAAGCAGCGGGGGGATTTGGGGCGGTGGGGGATCCTAGAAGATTGGGTGGGTCATGGATACGGGAAAGGGGAGAATACTGCGTCTCCCCACCGGTCGCCTCACCCCCACTCCCTGAAGACCTCCCACCCTCCCCCACACAGGCGATCCTAACGCACTGGTTGACCTCCAGGAACTGGATCCAAATGCAATGGCTGTGTCCTGGCTACGTGGATGACAAGTCCCTGAGGACTAGAGTGTGGGACACCCTTTGGTTTCTCACAAGACCCACTTATGCAGGAAAAGGAAGAGATGAATGGAATGTTTCCACACAAGGAAAGATGGGCCATCAGCAAAATCCCCACTGTCATTTCTGTTTACTACCGCAGTTAGGGATTCACATTGGACATTTTGGGGGGATTATTATGGCTGAGATGACCCCAAAACTACAACATTGAGTCCCCACCACCTAATTTTGAATCGCCAGCAAAGAAGCAATTCACATATGGAGTTTTGATTAAAAAAAAGGGCAGCAGCAAAGTTTAACATCACATTTAACCATGAGGTAGAAAAGGACTTTGTCGAGGGGATGCTAGATGTCTAAACCAATCCCAAAATGCATTCCACTCCCGGAATCCGTAAAATGCCAGCTGAAATCCTCTATGGTGGCACCAGCTATTTCAAAGTCAATAAAGACAAGAAAAGAGAAAAAATAAACTGTCGCTGTTGACCCACTTGCAATTAGTATTCGGACCAGGGCAGACTCTCTGGTCATAACCACTGCTAGCCTTAGAAGTGGGGCACAATCATCCACCACAGATTGACCCACCAAAAAGGATACCAAAGGTCTCCATATACTGGGCAAAATGCTAGCTACAACAGCGCCATATAACCTAAGATTAAATAATGCTGTAACACTCCTTATCAGATAAGACGGGCCCAGTGCCAGGCAATGGCAGAACTGGTCAGTAAAATGCCATAAAACTCGGTCAATAAAAAAGGAGTGCCAAAGTGCAGCAAATGCAGTCATAAAGGCATGTTCAGATGCAGCTGAGGCAGCAGAGCGCCAAATGTCAGTGACAGATATTTGTGGTTGAGGCTGACTGGGTTCAAGCCTGAAATACAGGCCTCCCTCATAATTAAACCCCTTGACTGGAAAACCTTTTGTGAAAGAAGGTAGAAGAGGCTCTTGGAAAACGTAAATTGGTGGCCTTAAAAGCTTTAAATCAGCTAACTGAAAGACTCCACCCAGGGGGTTTGAGAGCAATCTCAGAATGTTTCCACCCCTACTTCACAACCCTACCAGGGTGTTCAATCCACCGCGGCCACATGGCACAATGAACAGCAGAGGCTCAGCAAGCAAAACCCCACCAGTTTCAATACAGACCTCGAGGTGAAGGGGACAGGGGCCCTACTGCAAAGTTCAATGCAAGCTCAAACAGTGATGATCCATATGATGTGCCATGGGTAACCCCATCTGGGGACGGAGTGACCGTTTGACCCAAGCCCGTTAGGCAAGGACAGACAAGTGGTTGCTAGACACTGTTACCAGTGGAGATGACCGTCCTACTAAAAAAGGATGCTTTAAAAGAAGCGCCCCCACACCTCCACGAGGGCAAAATGCCCACCTGCTCAGCCTACTTCCTGGTGCCCAAACAGACCCCATGATGTGCCTGGTCCCCGACCTTCGACCAGCAAGCAAGTTTAACGTCTAGAGGTTTAGGGTGACCACGTTACAAGAGTTAATTCCATTGCCAAAAAAGAGAATATAAATGATGAATTTGGTCATGAAAGATGCCTACTTCGATGTTACAAAATGCCAAAAATATCTCGGCTATAAGGAGGGCGGTGTAAGGGTGCCTTTAAGACGGGCAAGTACTAGATCTAGCATGCTCATTGAAAAATAAAAGTGGATGTCGCGCAACGTGCTCAGACAGAGCATGACTCCTAACAGTGAGCATCGCAGTCTGTCTTCCTTTTGCCATGCCACACCCTATAACATTGACAACGAGGACAGTGCCTGGGGCAGTTACAGTGCCGGCGAGCAAGGACCCATAGCACGGACACTGCACTAGGCAAGGCGGGCCTATCTTGGATAGCACGCCTCTGTGAATGCAGCATCCAAGAGGTGAACGTCTGGAGAGACCCCTACATATGTGCCAGTCACCCGCCCCTGACGGTGTGGCAGTGAACTGGAGGCAACAGCTCTGTCTGGAGTACTTGTGCGCCTCCAAAAGTTCTCGGTGTACAAGTGAGGCCACAACAGTGGGCTGAGCCAAGCTCATATGAGAACGTTAGAGGCTCCCACTGAATAATCCACACAGAACGAACACAGCTAGTTATGGCTGATCATAGTGGAAGGAGCAAATGAAGGGGAAGTCTGCCAAGGCAACAGAGGTCATTGGCACAATTTATAGAGTTTGACATCTCCGGAACGCCGTCCAGTCTCGGCCCTAGGTGGGAGTTATGGGTCAAGCACCTAGGGATGTACTTTTTAGCCACTGGGGAGCTAAACGACTACGCCAAGAAATCAACACTACTATATTCTGCTGGCTCTGCAGTTCACAAGATATTCTAGATGCTACACTCGGTTGATGCCTCATATGCTGCGGCCACAGCTGCACTTAACGAGTATTTTAGCCACAAGGTCTATGAAGACTATGAAAGGTTCATACTCCGAGACGCAAAACAAAGGGCGAGCGAAACGTTGGATGCGTTTCATTGGAGGCTCTGTCAATTGGCATTTACGTGCATGCTGGACAATGGGGATGTGGTGCGAGCGCAGATCATACAGGTCTGGCTCTCAGTGAAACTACGCAAGCAACTACTGCGCTAACTCTGGCATGCATACTGGAGCTGGGGTGGTTACATGAACTAGCAGACGTGAGTGCATCAAGGATGACGCCACACTGAAGGTGATCAAAATAGAAGATGCATTTGCTATGGGAAAACGGCCAGTGAGAATGGCGAAAAGGGCTGGCATGGCAAAAGGGAATAGACCTCCAGAAAAGGTGTTGGTTTGCCTAAGCTGTGGCTATAATCTCCCTCACACTGGAGAATGCCTAGCAAAAGGGCATATGTGTGGATAAGGGGACGATTTCCACAGGGTATGTCGAGCACATTTGCCAGCTATACAACAATGAGGTCGACAAAAATAAAGGCTTCCATTTAAAAAATGAAAAAAAGTGGCACAGGTTGACCCCGCTGAACAAAATGAAGAGCAAAAAGGTGCGGTAGATGGTGATGGGGAGGTTTTCCTCATCTGAAGAGTATTGAACACAGGGAGAAAGCGCAAACTGCAACCAAGTTCCAATGTGCGCATCCAAGATAAGGACACCCCGGTACTCATTGACACGGGGCATCAGTGAATGTGATGGCTGTGTCCCATTAGAGCAAGCTTCCCGGGCCTCCACGGTTGAATCCCACACATCTGCACATTCCCTTTTGATGTACAAAACCTCCCCCCCCCCCTCTCCTCCCCCCCCATTAGAGGGAGTGTTCGTAACGAATGAACGACATGAAGGCAGTCCGATTCAAGCACGGTTCTGTCAAGACTGCCAGTAGGGCTCATGCGTGTCGCCAACTCTTTACAACATATTTACCAAACCTTTGTTCGATGATCTGGACCTTCTGGGTATCACCTACACGAACTATGCAGATGATACACAGATTCTCCTCCCGCTTTCTGGGGATCATGGCAAGGATCTGGCGCTGGTGAATAGGATCTATCATTCAGGCATGGATGACCACCCACAGTCTCTGCCTGAATGATGACAAGACAGAGTTGATAATCTTAGGCACCCCCTCCAACATCTCTAAACTAGGTCATGAATACACATCATTTATCATTGATGGTAACACCATACTCTCCAAGGAGGTAAAAACCTTGGGTTTCTATCTGGACGCAACCATGTCCTTCAATAAACAAGTAAAATCCCTGGCCTCTACCACAGCATACACGTGCAAGCTTATCAGAGCTGTCAAGCCTTTCCTCTCTAATGACAGTTGCATCATCTTGGCCATAGCATTAATTCTATCCAGATTAGATTACTGCAATGCCCTCTACAGTGGCACCAACAAAACCAGCATCCAAATATTTCAAATACTACAAAACAATGCTCTTAGAGCCGCACTAGGCATCAACAAAAGAGCACACATGACCTCCATCAGGCGCCAACATAAATGGCTGTCCACCCATAACAAGATACAGCTAAAAATCGCCTCCTTGACACATAAAGCATTACACAATGCTTCCCCTAGTTACTTAACTGACAAATTGATGAGAAGAACTTCCAATAGGCCAACTAGAGTTATTAATACTAACTGTCTTGTGGTACCGAGATTCAAATCCACATAGATTGGGGCAACAGTTTCCCTGTGAAGGCCGCCAAACTCTGGAACTCCTTGCCCCACGAATTGAGAGCTGACCAACCCTTTCTACACTTCAGAAAGAGCTATATCACCCTTCTCAACCGGACTGAAGACTAGTGTAAATTTCGACACTTGCACAACTGTATACATCGCTACCCACCACTGTAAACTACTGTAAATTGTACATTATTGCTGGGACTAACTGTATTGAAATTGTATTGTATCTGAATGTTCATATCTACACCATGTCTTGTAGTTACACTTATTATGTCTTATTGCTATTCATTATGCAACTTTGTAAGCCTTGCACCTTCTTATTGCTGCACCCTGTTACTTCTGGGTCTGATGCACATTAGAAATTCATTAAACAAACTGTACTGGGATATGCAGTGGCAGGAGCGCTGAGGATCATCAATTTTGCATTTGGATTGGATGTGGAGGACACAGTCTGATAGAAGGGTTCAATGCAGAATTCTCAGGAATAGAACAAATGAAAGGAGAACCTGTGATGTTGCACATTGACGAGACTGTTCAGCTGATGGCCCTTAAGCATAGAACAGTCCCGTTCCATCTCGGGGAGAAGGTTGAAGAGGAGATTGACGATCTGGTGAAGCTAAACATCATAGAGCGGGTGGAGGGTCCTAATGCCTGGGTCAGACCTATTGTTCCACACAAGCCGAAACTAACAAACTTGTGAGAATAGGTATAGAACTGTGTCTTTCCAGTAAGGCGATTAAGCATGTCATTACCCTGACAATTGATGACATTGTGGCAGACTTGCAAGGGGCGACTCTTTTCTCCAAACTGGACCTAAAGGCAGGGTACCACCAATTGGTCCTGCACTCAGACTCGAGATATTACATTTTCGACATACAAAAGCCTATACAGGTACAAGCGGTTGAGCTTTGGTGTGTCGTCAGCAACTGAAGTTTCAGAACATGATAGGAGGGGCACTGGCTGACATACAGAGTGGTGCCATAAACATAGAAGACATACTTGTGTATGCCAGAACAGAAGTTGAACATCTGGAATGGTTGGAGAGTGTGCTGGAGAGGATTGAATCACTAGGACTGTTACTCCGCAAAGAGGTGTGTGTTCCTACAAACAAATTGTAGTTTTTTTGGTAATATATTTCAAGAAAACCGCTTTTTCCCTGATTCCCAAAAAGGTGGCTGACATTTGTATTTGTATTTTTGTATTTTATTGAATTTATATAGCGTTTTAATCCAAAACACTTTACAAGAGGAACAAGCAAGATACAACGAGCATTAAATAACAATTGAATTAAACCAGAAAACAGTACAAAAAACAATTTACATTATAGAAGAGTATTGGTGAGGGTAGAGGGACCAAGGTGTGAGAGGGAGTAGGAGGTATGAGTAGCGGTGAAAGCAGAGTAAGAGGGAGAAGAATGATGGAAGAGATGAGAATTAGAGAAGTGCAGGAAGTGGGGTAGGAGGAAGTAGAGTGAAAGAGGGTGAGGTGGTACAGAAGTAGGAAAGGGAGTAGGATTTGTGGGTAGAAGTAGTAGCAGAGGTAAGAGAGGAAGCAAAGGGTGTTAGGAAGGTGAATGGAAGAGATAAGATTTTAGAGAGGTGCGGAAGGTAGGGAAGGAGGGAGTAGAGCGGGTGGAGACGGGGAGGCGGTTCCAGTGGAAAGGAGCAAGCAGTTGGAAAGAGCTGAAGCAGGAAGGGGCGCAGGGTGGAGGAGGAGAGAGTAGGAAGAGATCAGCAGAGCGAACGAGGAGTATAGAAAGTGAGGAGGGAGGATAGGTAGGAGGGACATTAAGACTGCCCAGGCCCGGTGAATGTGTCCGAAGTAAGAAGTTTCCTGGGAATGGTGACCTATTGTGGGAGGTTCATTAAGAATGTGGTGACCCCATGGGAACCCCTATGGAATTTAAGAATCACCATGGCAGTTGACCCCATTGGAGGAAAATGCATTCCTGGAAATCAAGGAGACCCTGTCGGCGTAAAACACCATGGCATTTTTCTGATCCTGGACGAAGATGTGAGTTGGTGGTGGATACCAGCCCTTTCGGTTTGGGGTGGTGCTATTACAAATGGGAGGGGGGGTGGAGGAAATGTATGGCTGGTAGCATATGCCAGCAAGGTGGCCCCTCTGCCACAGAGCAGATGTTTTAACAGATTTAGCGGGAGACTCTGGCTGTGCTGTGGGGATTCCACCACTTTCATCTGTTCATATACGGCATGCCCATTTCTGTCGTCACAGATCATAAGCCTCTCCTCCTGTCCATGTTGGGGTTTGCAACTCTGCCCCAGCGAGAATTGAAAAGTGGCTCCTGGCACTGCAAGAATATGTGACACTGCTGTATTGACCAGGAGGAGAAAACTCAGCGGACTACTTGTCCAGGCATCCATGGTCTGGAGTCAGTGAAGAAAGAGAGCACGACAAAGGATTGTGTGCCTGATAACGGAAGCAGCAATTCGGAGGACAATGACAATACAGGAGATAATGGATGCATCAAGATGAGTATTTTGAGTGATTGGAAGCAGGTCCTCCTTACCAATCTTGAGAAGTGTACTCAGAAAGCCAAAGTGACACTGGAACAATTATGGAAGGTGAAGCACAAATTAAATCTTGCTGCAGATGGTGTGTTGCTAAGGGGGTCGCAAATGATGATCCAGAACAAGTTGGTGCCAAAGGTGATCGGCCTGGCTCATCATGGACATCAAGGTACAGTGAAAACGAAAGAACGGTTCCTGAGCCTTGGAAAACAAGTACGCAAAGAGCTGTGTGTGGTGTCATGCTGCTGCTCCACATTGCAAGGCAATGCCAATTCAGTTGATGTAAAGAAGCAGCAAACCCTGGGACAAGCTTCACATTGACTTTGGATCCATGAGTAGAGAGGATCACTTTCTGGTCTGTACAGTCCACACCGCCGGGAAACGTCCTACCCATGGTGAGAAAAATATTGGCTACTCACGGGTACCTGACTGAAGTTTGTACAGATAACAGCCCACCATTTCAGAGAGGGGTTTCGTTTGTTTATGCAGGAATGCAGCATCAACCCCAGGAAAATCGCACAGCTATGGCCAAGAGCAAATGGCGATGCAGAATGCCTTAAACTGACACTGAAGACATACTTTACATCCTGTCCCATTCCTCCATACTGCATGGGAGTCCCTTCCAAGGGTCGGGAGACTGAACCTTTTTCACCAGAAAAAACCTTCTTCCCCTTTAAATTTAGAAGCACGCAGGGCTGCAGCCCAGGGAGCATGAGCTGCCCTGACTCCGCCCTCCGGTGCCACACCTCAGTCCCCTTTTCCGTGTCGACGGGAATGGGACGAATTCACCAGCGCTCCTGGGTTTGGCTTCGGCCATGTAATTCCACACGTGGATACTTCTTAGTCTTTTTTGTCTTTTTATCATTCAGGTACTCTGTCCTCAGGCGTCACACTCCTCTCCGGCGCATGCCGACTTCCACAGGGTTCAGCAGGTGTCCATCCTGAAACGGGCTCTTCCCAACTTCAGACCCCCACGCCCTCTGCCTACGTTGCCTTGGCCCAGACCACGGTTGGCAAGCTTGTACAGCGTGTGGCTCGCTGTCCTCGAAA
Source organism: Ambystoma mexicanum (assembly GCF_040938575.1). NCBI lineage: Eukaryota > Metazoa > Chordata > Amphibia > Caudata > Ambystomatidae > Ambystoma > Ambystoma mexicanum. The sequence continues at coordinate 470,342,684 of NC_090929.1, read as the reverse complement.
GCGATGAGGAACAGACTAGACAGGTGGAGGGAGCTCTTCCAGAAGTCGCTTCCAGAGGACCTCAAGAACTTTGTGAAGCATCGAGCCAAGCCCAAGGTAGGGCCGATATTCTCAATCGCACCCCGCAAAGGAGACTCCTTCCCAGGGACTCTCCCGTGAGGGAGGGACCGGTCAGGTCCTGATACCAGCACGTGCACCGAGGCTGCTGCAGAGGGATCCTTGGATCCTCCTGGTGGTAGTGTTGAGGGACTGGAAGGTTCTTGTACCAGATTGTCATCCGAGGGGGCTCTGCCCTTGTACCAGGAATATGGCTGAGGGGCTACGCCCTAGTACCGGCAGTATGTCCGAGGAGGCACCTAAACTCAGCTCTGCTGACCCCCGGTCGAGGGTGCCACACCTACCGGGCCTAAGCCCGAGGAGCAGGGTAAGCCTTGTGATCCACACGCATGAGTCTTCAAGGAGACTGGGCCTAGTGGGCCAAGCAACACGTGGCAGGCAGCTTGACAAGAATGCCGCTGTGCAAGACAGAGGCACCCGTCCGATGCCATTCTAGGAATTCGGTGAAGAACGCGTGTCAAGGTGGGACTGGCCTCAACCAGGCACAGGGCAGCTTCCCATTGTGTCCATATGGGCAGGGTATGCAGCGGCTCCCAGCTACCCCATCGGCACCCCCTGCCACCTCTCCGGCCAGTGAAGAGGGGTTCTTCAAAAGGTTCCTCAGCCTCATGAAGTCACCTCGGATGGGGGTTATCCTCAAGGACGCAATCGGGGAGGTCCTCCCTGCAATGCTAGTGGCACCACAAGCACCTCCGCTGGCACCCCAGGACCCGGTGCAGCCGCTGCCTCCGGCTCCCCAGCCGATGCCTCAGGCGGATTCGTACCAGCCTCCGGCTACGGTCCCTGTACCCCAGCCTCCGGTGCCAACTACTACTACTCCTCCTCCACAGGATCCTCCTGATCCACAAGATCTGGGTGAGGAGAAGGATCCGGATACGCCATCCTCAGCCAGGGACTTGCACGAACTTCTTGCGAGGCTGACAGAGTATCTGGGCCTACCCCAAACCGAGGTTGAGCAGCTGCGGCACCTCAGCCTCTCACAAGCTAATCTGGAATTCACACTGGGCGCAAGGGGTAAGGCTACCAGGGCTCAGTATAAAAGCAAATGGACCAGATTCTGCCATTGGGCAGACTCCAAAGGGATCGATCCCCTGTCATGTACTTTGGACGACGTGCTCGCCTTCTCGGTGCACCTCGCCCACTCTGGCGTGCAGGTTGACACTTGACTTGCCGTACATACCTCGCAGCCATCGGAGCTTACAGGAACTCGGAGGAGGGGATTTTCTCCTCCTCCAATCCCATCTTCAAACATTTGACGGGGCTCGCGAGGCTCTACCCACCCGTCAAGAGGCCGCACCCAGTGTGGGACCTCAAAATAGTCACGGGCGCCCTGGCGCACAAATCGTTTGAGCCAATGGCGTCCGCGGACATCAGGCTAGTCGCCATCAAGATGGCCCTACTAGTCAGCCTCACCTCGGCTCGCAGAGTCGGCGAAATCCAGGCGCTGGTCGCCTTGGATCCATATTCTACCTTTCACAAGGACGAGGTAGTCCTGCGAACACACCCGGCATTTCTGCCGAAGGTGCCATATGCTTTCCACTTGAACAAGGAAATGGTCCTTCCTATGCTTTTTGCCGATCCCAAGGATGAAGCACAGAGTGCTGCACTGCTTGGATGTCAAGCGTGCCCTGAAATTTTACTTGGACAGGACCAAGGGCTTACACAAATCGGACGCCCTGTTCGTCACTTTCGGAGGCTCAAGACCAGGCTATCAGGCCTTCAAGGCTTCCATATCACGCTGGATGGTCTTTGCCATCAAAGAGGCGTACAAGGGCCAGAACAAGCCGCTTCCGGCCAACATGCACGCCCACGCAGTCGGGGCCAAGGCAACGGCCATCGCATTTCAGCGCCATAGTCTGACATCCAGTGGTAACCGCAGAGTATTGCATCTGGTCTTTCGGGGACCGAAAGGGGACGTCAGCATAGGCATGTCTGTAACACTATCCCTATTGTGACGTGTAGTGTACCCAAAATCCCTCAAGCACCGAGGTCCCTCAGTTTGTTTTTTTCCGCCCAGATAACTGGTCGCCCTGTAGCAGAGCTCTTACAGAAGAGACATTGTTTTTCTTATACCGACTTGTTGGTTATTCCCCGTTAAGTCACTTCGGTCACAAGAACATCTTCGACGAAGACTGCGGGAGATTCGTCTACGGTGCTGGATTTCGGCACCTAAAATCCAGCGGCTGGACTTTCCACGTGGTCGGGGCCTCTGGCCGACCTTTACAGTAGGGAGTGTGGGGTCGGGGTGGCCATATTTTCGGTATGTCTTTCCTCCTTTCCCCTCTTTGCCCTTTTGGTCTGGTCATCTTCCCCTTTGCCTATGGAAAGGACTCCTTTTAGATTCTGCCCTAAGTGTAGGGTCAGATATCCTTGGAAGGACGAACACAGGACGTGCAACGCCTGTCTCCCCTTAGATCACGACGAAAAGCGGTGGGCATCCTGCAAACTCCTTCGGCCTAAGACCCTTAAGGAGTGCCGTGTAACGCGGTGGGCCGTGTACGGTATGTTGCGGGTGGAACACCCTTTCCCCCCAACCCCCCCCACTGCCACACCCGCTGAGTGACGGGTGCACATGAGATGTCCAAACATCCGTTGCAGATGTGATAGACCTCGAGGTGGACACTTCTAGGTCCGCCAAGCCCATCCCCGACCCTTTAAGGCCCAACTCTGGTCTCGCTTCAGGGACAACACCCGGCGACAGGGGCGTACAAACGCATCTCACTAAGCATACAACCCCTACACCGGCTTCGACGTCCTCATTGAAAAAAAGGTGAGCGCGCCAACAGGGGCGTCGAAAATTCTGACTGTTTCCTCGGTTCACGTAAAGCCTTCCCCGCATCTGCAGCGACTGGGCAATCAAAAACAAGTAAGGGCGCTACTCCAAAAACGTTGCGCTTCAATGGTCCCGAAGGCCGCGGTAGGCCCAAAAGCTACGACTGGGCCTCTAGTCGAAAAATCGACCGCTAGGCCCTCTAACGCTGCGGAAGGTAATACACCTACCGATAGGCCACCGGAGCAAGTGACTCACGCCGTTTCGGCGATTATCGAAGGCAGCATCGAGAGGATTACGGCGGCGGTGGGACTTATCCCGGTCCCGCCTCAAATTATGGGGCAAGCCGCAGAAAAATCTTTGGATGCGGTTTGGGGCCCTGATTCTCACGATACTTATGAAGAGCCTCTTTCCGACACCCTAAGAGGCGGATGACGACATTTTTCCACCCGTAGGCCCGCCTGTGTCCTCCAAATGGACTAGAGAAATTCAAAGGGTGTACGGACACGGCTGAAACAGCAGGCAGGTCTCTGGCCCAAGGGACCCTACTCGAGACACTCCTGGCTGCGTACTTCAGGTTTTAAACCCGAGACGGAGGCCTCTCTCATCAATGAGCCTATTGAGGAAGCTAACCTCTTCGGGAAAGCGGTCGATGAGGCCTTGGAAACAGCCAAGAAAGAGCATGAGACTCTTAAATCCCTGCAACAGATCACACAAAAACCTCCCCCCCACCCCACCAGAGAGGTAATGACTCTCAGCGGTCCTTTCGAGGGCAGTCCTTTGCAGGTCAGAACTATGGCACAGGGATTTTCAACACAGGACAAACTTCAGGAAGCCCCGCATACTACCCTTCAAGGGGTCAGCGACGCGGCAAAGGCAGAGGTAGAGGCCCCAATCCTAAAGAAGCCGCAGCCTCTGGTCACAAATGACCACCAGATCCAGGTCCCCTCCCATGTCACCCCGGTCAGGGGGCGATTAACATCTTTCCTCATGGCATGGGAGGGGATAACCTCAGACCAGTGGATCATAAAGACGGTCGCCCACGGGTACTGCATGGAATTCGCCCAACCTCCACAATTCAGACCGCCGTGCTCACAGCGCCTTTCACCGGACCATCTGGAGATCCTGAATCAAGAGGTGGAAGTGCTGCTGGGAAAGGACGCCATAGAAGCTGTCCCTATTCAAGTAAACAAGGGTATTTATTCAGTGTACTTCCTTGTATCCAAATAGGACCTCACCATGCGCCCTGTTCTAGACCTGCACCCAGCTAACAAGTTCATAAAACCCCAGATGTTTCGCGTGATTACACTACTGGAGGTGATCCCACTGCTGAAACGGGGGGGGGACTACATGGCAACATTGGACATGAAAGATGCATACTTTCCTATTTCAATGTTGCCAGCGCACAGGAAATATCTAAGGTTCATGATAGAGGACAGGCATTACCAATTCAAGGTACTCCCCTTCAGCATCGCCTCAGCGCCAAGGGTGTTTACAAGGTCCTGGCAGTGGCTGCAGCACACCTGCGCAGACTATCTGTCCCAGTTTACCCTTACCTCGACGACTGGCTCTTAACAGGGGACTCATACAACACATGTTTTTCGAACACCCAAAAAACAGATCTTCTGTTCAGTCTGGGTTTCTCAATCAACGAGAAGAAATCCATTCTAGTCCCCAGTCAAACAAAACAATTTCTGGGAGCTCTAATTCAGACGGAAGACTGTCTCGTCTTTCCCTCCGAGAGGGTTCAGAACATGCTTTTTCAGATTCCTCAATATGGAGCCAATCGGGAGGTGACGGTGCGCAAGGCCATGCGCTTGCTAGGAATGATGGCGTTGTGCATATACTTAGTTCCCCATGCGCGGCTGCGCATGCGTCCGATGCAAGAGTGGCTCAACAGCCAGTGGTCTGAGGACCGGGGACAATGGGAAGATCTGGTAGTTGTCTCGCCAGCCCTCGTTCTCTATCTGCAGTGGTGGTCAAGAGAAAACCTCTTGAAGGGGAAAACCTTCACCACCCCTGCAGTGGAAGCCACTCTAACGACAGACGCATCTCTCATGGGGTGGGAGGCTCACCTGCTTCAGCAGACAGCACATGGAGTGTGATCCCCTCAAGTAGCACTGGAGCTATTAGCGGTGTTCAAAGCACTAGAGGCCTTTCAGATGCAGCTGCAAGGGAAGACAGTACTGATTCTAACGGACAGCACTGCAGCCGTGAGAACAAACAGGGGGGCACTCACTCTCCAGGGCTATCCAAGCTGTCCCAAAACATTTGGATACGGGCTCCGAGACACAAGATGTTTTTGTTGTCCCAACATGTTCCAGGGGAACTCAATCTTCTGGCGTGCTTAGCAGAGATTTTCCTCTTCCAGAAGAATACGAATGGCGTCTGCACGAAGACATTGTGTCCAACATCTTCGCAGAATGGGGCTTCCCAGAGATCGACTTGTTCGCAACTCAGGAGAACGCTCAATGCCAAGACTACGCCTCCAGTTACCCCCAGAACCGCTCCAAGGGGAACGCTCTCTGGATAACATGGTCAGGGAAATTTGTCTACGCTTCACCCTCCCCACCCCCCGACTTCCCTTCTCAACAAGATGGTGCACAAGATGCACCAGGAACCAGTTACCAGTTACCATGATACTGGTGGCCCCCATGTGGGCCCGCCAACACTGGTTCGCTCACCTGATGGAAATGTTCTTCTCCCCACCAGTGAAACTACCCTGCATGTTGGATCAGGACAGGGGGGAGACCCTACACCCATAAACTCTGAATTTAGCAGCTTGGCTCCTGATGTCATAGGGTTTGGTTACCTACAGCTCCCTCAGAGGTGGATGGGCATACTCAGGGAAGATAGGAAACCGAACACACGTTATTGCTGTGCCAGCAAATGGAAACGTTTTGTCATTTGGTGTAATTCCAAGGGGGTCAATCCCATCGATTGCTCACCCACACACATTGTGCTGTACCTAACCCATCTGTTGGACACTGGGTTAGTCTTCAATTCCCTAAAGGTTCATCTGGCCACACTGTCAGCCTACAACTCATCACAACAAAAAGTGTTGTGGTGGAAGATATCGGTGATTAAGGCCTTTATGGAAGAGGTTAAGAGGTTTATCCTCCCATTTCTCACCCAGCTCCTGGGTGGGACCTAAATGTGGTTTTGATCAGGCTCATGGAGCTCCCTTTGAGCCTATGCATAAAGCAAGTCTAAAAGACCTGACTTATAAAACGGCCTTCCTAGTGGCTATCACTTCTATCAGAAGGGTTAGCGAACTACTGGCACTTTCTGTTCTAGGCCCCTTTGTTACAGTCCACAGGGATAAGGTAGTTCTGCGCACGCACCCCAGATTTGCACCTAAATTCATATCGAAGTTCCATATGAACCAGTTGGTTGAGCTACCTACCTTTTTCCAGAATCCCACTAGCATGGCCGAAAGAAGCCTACACACACTAGATGTGCGCAGGGCAGTCATGTTCTACCTGGAAAGAACTAAACCACTGAGGAGAACAAGCCAATTTTTCGTTTCAGTGGCAGCTGGTAGAGAAGGGGATCCGTCTCTAAATCAGCTATCGCAAGGTGGATTGTCAAATGCATCACACTGTTTCCCTCTTGCTAAGAGGGAACTGCCCTTCAAGCCTAGAGCACACACTACCTTGGGGACTGGGGCTTCCATAGTATTCATTGCAAATGTTCCCCTAGAGTCCATTTGTAAAGGCGGCAAACTGGAGTTCTGTACACACCTTTACAAAACACTATTGCCTAGACACTCATTCTAGGTCCAATTCTCAGGTGGGACAAGCAGTACTAAGACATCTTTTCTCTACTGTGCCTTCTCACAACCCACCTCCAACTCCAGGTACTGCTTGCTAGTCTATGCACAGCATGTGATTCTAAGCCGATTAACAAGCAACAGAAGACATGCATTACTTGCCATAATAGCATTTCTGATGATTGCATCTGCTTGGGTTCACATGCGCCCTCCCTACCTCCCCGCTCGGTGTGGAAGGAACATAGACGTCTTACTACTTTCTCTCTTTATGTGCTTACTCACTATAGCCTTGGGCTCCCTCATGGCAGAAAAAATACAATCGGAGGGACCTCTGCGCGTGAGGGATTTTGGGTACACTTCACGTCATGATAGGGATAGTGTTACAGACACACCTATGCCGACGTCCCGTTTCGGTCCCCGAAAGACCAGATGCAATACTCCACGGTTACCACTGGATGTCGGACTATATGCACAGCATGTGAATCTAAGCAGATACAATCATCAGAAATGCTATTACGGTAAGTAATGCATGTCTTATAAGTTACTCACTGTAGTGACTAACGTACTCTTAGTCCATTAGGCAATGTTAAATCTATTGTCTACGCGTCAATGGGGACTGAGGTGTGGTGCCGGATGGCGGTGTCAGGACAGCGCATGCTCCCTGGGCTGCACGCCTCTAAATTTAAGGGGAAGAATGTTTTTTTTCTGGTGAAAAAGGTTCCGTTTCCCATCCCTTTGAAGGGACGCCCATGCAGTAAGGAAGAAAAGGGGACTCTGGACTAAGAGTACGTTAGATCACCCAGGGGCTAAGGGTGTGCCTTCATAGGGCTTTGTATCAAATTCCTTCTAGGTTATCGACTAGCCCTGCACTGCTCAACAGGAGTTGCTCCAGCAGAGGCCATGTTTCAGAGGTGTATGAGGTGTTCGATTAATAACCATGAGTCTAGAGAGCCGGTGGCCATTGACGAGGCTGTTCAAGTGGCTAGGCAGAATGTGAATGAGAGAGAGTGCAAGAAGGAAACTGATGCATAGCGAGTTGGTGGTAGGTGGGACTCTGTTGCTGTGGTCACAAAGCCCTTTGGGGAAGTTGACCCTCACGTATCAGCCCCACCCGTTCCACTTGGTGGATAAAAAGGGGTTGATGATAACTGTATCTGATGTGCCTGATGGTTGAGAGACTGACTAGAAATACGTACTCTTTTTGGAAATTTAAAAATCATGAGGAATCACCTTGGATGGTGGGTGAGAGAAGCGAGGATGATCTGCCAGTTGGTAGCACAGACCGGGATGACGAAGAGCCTCAAGGAGAATGTGCTAATGACTGTGCTGCCGGAGGTAGTGGATGCCCAGGTGAACAGGAGAGTCAGATTGGGAAGGGGTCTGACTGTCAAGATAGTAGTAGAAGAAACCCCATGAGGAGTTTCCAGTGTTAGACAGAATATCTACAGGACTATGTGGTAGATGTACAATGGGACCTCAATATCAGTATTGCAAGTGTATCACGGTGGTTTGATACGTTGAAGTTGTTTGTTATGAAAAAGGAGGCTTGTGATGGTGCTTTTAAGATGGGTGAGTGCTGTGATGTCCGCCCACACATTGAATAAAGGGGACATCATGCGACGTGCTCAGGCAGAGCACAAGCAGACTCGTGACATTAAAGGAATGGTTCGGTCAGAAATATTATTGTCCCTATGGTTCGGCCATGTGCTTTTAACCATAATTCGATCGATCGTACAAACATTTCCTATGCACCTTACCCGAGTTTTCGTCTCATGAACACAAGCAAAATCAGGCAGTGGGGCGTGCCCATCTTGTGATAATCTTATCACTTGCCGCGTCGCCCTGGTTGACCTGCGTTTGCGGCACTAAATCATATCCCCCACCCCTGAGCCTGACATCACCAAATCATTTATATTATATTCTCTGCCTCGCTCCGTGACGTTGCTGGGCAGCGTAGCCAAACGCGCTCAGTCGTCACCTACGCGACTAGACGCGGAACCTGGAAAACACATCGTCTCAAAGCACAGAGCGTCACAATTAGGAATATGAAACCATTTTAAAAGTAAACAGCAAGACTGTACAATTGGTAAAGTACATTTATTTCACATTAAATGTTTCTATAACATTCGGCGTCTGACATAATAAATGAAAATGGAACTTTTTTTCTTTGCTCTCGTTCCATAAATCCACAAATGTTTATCGTGAGTCACGCTCTGCTCCTTTTGGGTACACAGGGTGTTCATTTTGTCTAAATGAAGCACTTCGATCGCTCGGTGAATAGCAAGGCTATAGTTAGGCTGGTGCATCAACTTGGCACTAGACCACCATAAAGGTTATGTTGCTCCTAATCGCCGGTACCGCGTACGGACATATTGGACCTTGTCTGTATTCCCAAAAGACGGTTAAGTAGATTCAGTGATTGACATGTAGCTGCAGATGGCGGTTGAAGAAGCCATCGGTCGGGGTCTGGAATAGATGACAATCGCAGAACGGCACGATGTACCTGTTTGCAAAAGATAAAAATCGAAATGTGTCTCAGTAGCCGATCTTTATTACAATTAATCATTTTCTTTATTAGCGCAGAGGTGACACAATGTGAACCGAGAGAATACAACGTGGAATGTCAAAGTACTCTACTATTTGCTTCCGAGGATAGTGCGATCGAGAATGTTAAGCTCTAAACGTAATGTGTAAACTGGGGCAAGAATTCGAGGTGCAAAAACTATTTAATGATTTATTAGCGTAGAGCCAGGGAGAAACAAGTGGTGGTCTACATGCGCCTCGATGCTGGCCTGCCCATGTGCCCGGTAGATAGCCCAGCACACAAAGGTTGTACAAGCACTTGATTGCAATATGCCAAACGGAATGAACAAGCACAATGTCACCCAGCGATAACGGTCAGCTATTCGTATTTCAACTAGTTCTGGTATGAAATCGTCTAAAGAGAAACTTACATTATATTCAGCATTTCCATTCTCTGGGCGTAATGCAGACCGTAATGCAGACTCCTCCGTTCGTGTCAACGATTTCTCATAACCTGAACATGTAACTAGGTGCAGTCTCGGAATGGGCAACCTTATCATACGTTATTACACCCCCCTTCAATTCAATCCCTTTCGGAACGGTCCCTGCCTCGCAAGGTCAAAAAACAATAGAACCTTCTGCTGTGTGTGCAATGCGTGGGCCTCCCAGCTCCCAAGCAAATAAATTCAAAGCTGGTGACCTTCACTCAAAATGAACATACATTCTTACTTTGCAACATCCTGTCAACTCATCCATGAGAACATGAATTTTGAAGCACAGGGAATTGGGGGATGTCACTGCTCGTTTTTCGTGGTGCTGCTGAGCTGTAGGGGGAAACATTGCCAACGACCGAATGCCCCCTATCCCGAAATTATAGTCGATGTAACACATAAAATAAGTCAAAATATGTCTAGTGATAGGCCCACCTCTGCTTATCTCATGGCCTCCTACCCCATGGCATGTTTTCAGTCAGTAGTACTTGCGTGCCTAGAATGTTTTGTGGCCTAGGTCTAATCCTTTTTGTAGGACCAGCAGTTGTTCAGCTTTTTTGCGGAACTTTATTGCAAGGCAATTCCCAAAACCCAAATATTCTTACACACTGTTACCCATTGGTCATTAACATGAAAAGTTAAGGTCCCACAGTATCTCGATTAAACTGTGAAATGTGAAAGCAATCGTAATAATTGTAATATATTAAGAAAAGGAGGATAGATTTCAAAAGACAAAATGCATACTTTATTTGTACAGTTTATAGAAACATTTTTTGCAAAAATAAAAACAGACTGTAATCATTTCAACCGGGATTTGAACAATTTAACAAGCTCTGCTTTGGGTGGACATGGCACGCTGGCAATGTTTTGTGGCAATGTATGTGTGCTCTGAACGGATTTGTGCGCGATTCCATGAGTATGCATCTCGACGACATTAACAATAAGATCTTTCACAAAATTGAATTCCATTTTCTCATACTGGTTTGACAACCCATTTTTTGCTTCTTTTCGTAAAGGCCATAGTGTAGTGAATCATCCCTAAGTTTCCTGCAGTCCTAGATTGTTGCTGGCCTACATTCTCGTTATGCGCTAATACCTACATTTCATCCCTTGGATGCCAAAGTGCAATCTCTTTGGCCTGTACTTTAGGCACATATTGTGGAACACCTCCAAATCTCCTCTGTGACAGAATTCTGTGAGTCCCTTAAGATCTCTTGATAGAGTTTTATCAAACGCAATCTTCTCAAGGGCTTTGTGTGGAGGTGAAGATGGGATCAACCACTTCTTCTTCCGTGCCTGCTATGGGGACAAAGGGCCATGTTCACATTGGTGGAAATGTTGGTTTTCTGTCCAGTGGTGAACGTTGGAACAGTGGTGCATTAGTGACCGCCATTTTTCCAGTAGAATTTCCACAGACCCATCACATGTTTTGGGGCTCCACCAAAGATGGTTGCTGAAAGACTGGGACCATTGCGAAATACTTTCCAAACCTTTTTATTTTTTTCCTGCAGCCGAGATTTTTTTGATTGATTTGGCAACATGCCATACATCAAATTGATGTTTAATATTTGAATACTGCTCTCTCATTGTCTTGGCTATTGAAACATGTCTGTCCGTGGCTATGAGGTCTATTTGCATTCCCCTCGATTGTAGATCTTCCAGTGATTTTATAAAACCAAGTTTCTCCATGGCCACCAATGATTTACATTGGGACACCTGCATGACCACCAAACTCGCAATTTTCTTACTTTCCATGTCCTGAAGATGGTAGGTGCAATACTTAGCAGAAAATCTGGGGCTGTCGCACTGACCATCGCCGGCTAGCCTGAACCGTTTGTCGGGGAATGTACTTTGAATAGCCAATTGTTCAATTTTCCAAGCATCACTAATGCCAGGGAATAGATAATCACGTTGGTATTTGTAGTATTGCGTTTTAGAAATGAAATGGAGTCCCACAAACTGAAAGAAACTGGATAACTTTGAAACTAGAGCCACTGAAAAGTAAAGCTGCTGCACACAGTAGATTGCCAGCTGGCAGTTTCCCCAGCATCGGTTGAGCGGACCATGAAAATTGCCTGACTTTTCACAGGTGGCATGTATTTTGAGGTTACTGTCTTGTGTTAGACGAGGCACGCTCACCAATGGCTTTCCGCATGCTTCCGCTCCCACTGAATGCACACATTTCAGCATCTTTATAATCTCCAAGCTGCTTCCGAATACTATGTATTTGGCCTCTTTTATTATACTGTCATCTGGCAACACTGTTGTTTCGGACTGAACTGTTGTGGACATATCAGCCAAACCGGACATACTATAGTCGATCTTTCTGTTTTGTCAGTCAATAGTGTTGTTGCTTCAGTTTCTGTCATTTCAATATCTGTTACTTGACCATGGATAGGAGAAAACATCAATGTGGACTGTTTTTTGGGGGGCATTTTTTTGGCGGGTGTCGATTGTGTCAAGTGCTCATTTAGTAATGTTAAACTATCATCTATAAATTCAATTTCACCTTCCTCTGGCGGAGCAGGCGCATTGTAGCAATGGTCCAAAAACACTTTGCTGGACGGCCGGTCATATTAAATTCATTTTCTGGCCATCGGACATGGGCATCTCGAGTGTGAACACGCCGCGCCTCAATGAATAGTTCCTCCATGGTGAAAACAGTTTGGCAAGCATCTGTCATTTGTATCGCTGTCTGTGTCTGCATAGTCTGTACTCCATCGGGCAACTACAGGACAGATGGGAAAAGGGATGTTCAGTGTAAATCCAACATACACTGTTGTACAATTTACATTTAAAAAAAAAAAGCATATAATGAAGGCCTTAGCACAAAACTATTGCCAACAATATAAAGTGTTTATAACTAACCTTATTTTTATTTCTTTTCTTTGAAACCTTCTTTACTCTAACATCAGCAAACTGGCTCACCGACTCAGATCCACGTTCCTCCGGTTCAATATACGGATCTTGTATACATCCCTACAAAAAATAGTATCCATTTAAAATAAGTCATTTGCATTACACATATAATTAGACCGACTTTCTTTCATTAGATGGTACTGTCAGTACGCACACATCTGGCTCCGGATCAACTCCAAGGTCTGGTTCTGGAACAACTACAAGGGATAATGTAATTGTAGAGGACGCTGCAGCATCTCCCTGAAACACCGTAAGAACCTTGCATTAGTAAGGACCAAAAGATTGGAAACTGGACACAATTTGGAAAGACAAAGGTACATATCAATAGTAGGAATGAAACATTGTGTAAAACAATTAGACGATATGTAAATATGATCAGATTATCTCCTCCTATTGAACTGTGAAGACCCATACCACTAGCACCGGATCGACTAAGAGGGATGTTGTAATTGTAGTGAAGCATCTCCCTGAAACACAGTACTTGAATTAGTAAAGACGAAAAGATTGGAAACTGGACACACAATTTGGAAAGACGACAAAGGTACATATCAATAGTAAAGTAGGAATGAAACATTGTGTAAAGCAATGATATGTTGCGAAAATATGATCACATTATCTAGAATTCCGTGCATAAAACCAGTCTGGAACAGAATAGCTAGGTAAGATTACCTGATACGCGCTCGAAGTGGTTGATGACTCCAGGCAAGACATGGATGTTGAATCTTGTTGCTTCATATTCGGTGGATATTCATGGAGTGGTAAAGGGAAAGTATTATTCGATTTAGAAATTCCAACATTAAAAAGTGGCATGTAAGGAGACTGAGTACGAGAAAATTATGCTTATTGAAATGCATAATATAGCAGTTATCCGTCCCCATAAATCATTTTTCTATGTGGGTTCTACAAAACAAGGACTGATGTTTAGCAAAATAGTCATAATTTCAACAGCTATTCAATCACATAAATATGAAAAGTACTATCAGTGGCATTTACACCAAAAATACAGGCGTAAAGCTAAATCCGGAAGCATTACTCACCTGTGGCGGTATTTTCACGAATAAAGTCGGAATAGCGTTTGGGAGCAATTTTCGAGTTGTTCTCAGTTGATTTCTCTTTGTGTACAAGGATGTGTCGTACATATCCGGGTCGAAGTGTTGGCTGCAGATGCGGTATCGATGACCCCTCCTGTCCTCCAAGACTTGTTTGACTACTTTCAAGCTCTTCCAGTGGATATCTGCAACGTCTGACCTATTCTTATTCGATCAACAGTCTTAGGGAATACATGCATTGTAATGCCTTTGGATTTGTCATGGGTCTTCGAAGGGCAACCGAAAATAGAACATGCAGGCATTGTTGTAAATTCTGCAAAATAAAGGTCAACATTATTAGAAAACTATTTTGCATAAACATGTGAGTAAGAATGAATTGGACCATACATTGTTCATTGCACGCTTTCTTTTGGGCACCATAGCAAAACCAGTACAGCGTGTGCAGCTGTATTATGGGATACATTTCACAAACGATTCATTGATGTGTTGAAAATCAGAACATGTTACTAGTCCCTTGAATGTTCTATCATGCACAAAAAGGAAACATGTTTATCCTATAGACATGGTCCGCGAAGGATGCAATACGATGCCAATTGACACTGATAAGAATTGATATATCGATAACGTAACAAAAGAAACTCAAGTCAATAGCAATGATACAAATTAACATAGCACTACTGGGTACGTTACTTCAAAATAGATATAAATTTACAAATGAAGGAGATATGATTAGGATACATGCCCTTACCTTGACCAACAAACAGTTGGATTCAGCAAGCAGAGTAATTAGCGGCAGGCGAACAGGGAGATGTTCACAGGTAGCTCACTGACGAGTTCACTCGAAGCGGTCGCATAGTAGCACGTTCACGAGTTGACTTGCAGTGCTCAAAGATGTTCTCATGGTAAATATCAAGTGGTTTATAAAGAATAACAAAAAGGGGTGTGTTTGTGAATGGATGAAGTGTATATGTAGTGGTATTGTGGATTGCAGGGGCACGGTCTGCTTCAGGGGAGGCCTGCCTGGAGACGCTAGGTCTCAGGAGGCCATGTGAACAATGGCCCCTGGGCGTAGGATATCTTTTGAAGTGTACATGTTTGGCACCTTGGCCGTTCGCGCCCCTGACAGCACCCCATGGCAGCGCACATCCACTGGTGCAAACTGCCTTTGATAGTGGGAGGTGGGGTGGATGAATGGGCCGGGAGACGTGCAGACAAGGCACCGGAACACTGATGAATGGAGACACACTTCATTCACTTAAAAACTGAAACAACCATTGATAAAAAATATGTTGTGTTTTATTTGGTTTCTTATTTTGATGACACAAAAATACTAGACATTGTAAAGGTCTGGGTGCAGCTCAGCGAGGGAAAATCCCCTGTACTGACCGCTGTCACTGGGGAAAGTTTGTCTAATGGCGCCAACGCCACAGGCGGGTAGTACTCGTTGAACGCAGTGTCCAAGCCTCCCATGAAGCCACCATGTGTACGAACGATAGGCCACCAGCTGGTACCACCTATGAAAGAAAAAAAATACAATCTGTTTTTAAATGACCAAGATAAGTGTATTAAACCTTAGTTGTCAATGACAATTCTTACATGCAATGGTATTTTTGCCAGGACAAATGCTAACTAGACACTGCACAATATTGAACAACTTTTATGCGACTATTACTAGAGAATTGCAAGACTAAACGGATATGACAATGACATCTTGAAGTTACGAGAATATAGGGGACAACCGTGAAATAGTAGTGGCCTAACTGACATCACAACCAGACTATACTTACTCGTTACTTGAATTACGAGGGCGAACTGTTGCGCGAAGTTTGTGCATAAGCACCATCAAAATCCTCCTCACGGACCGTGTGAGGCAAGCTGCCGTGAAGTCTGACAGGTCGGTAACTCATTGTGGCTGTGGATCGCCTTGCGATATGTAGGACAAGCATCCAGAGTTTTCTCAGCAGCAGCAGTTCTCCTCCTCCTGGCATTAGCGCGCACTGATTGCAGGTACACCAGGTGGAAACACCGTCCATGCGACTAGGTCCATGCTCTTCATCTGTTGGAACGTCCGCCCAACTGTTGTCCAAATCCCCATCATTTATGCAGCTTTCTCTTTCCAGTAATTCCTCCTCGGAATACTCTGGCTCGTACAGGTAGGGCATTATTGTTGCCATTGTGTGGTAAAGGAACGAAAATAATTTAGAGCGGTCGTGCTGGTATCTGTTCACATGGGCTAAAACCAACGAAGCTAGCTGACCAGAGCACAGAAACGAGTCATAGAATACTCAAAGCAATACAGCGAGAGGAATGGAAAAGAAAATCTGCTGTGGGTTGTGAAACGCTCTGTTTATACTTATCGAGGAAAGAGGCTTCCTGACGTTTACATGGCGACACGTCATTAGTTGAGGCGCAGAGAATGTTGACACGAGACGTGCTTTGGCGTTGTGAAATGGGCGGTACGCGTCTAGTGATGTCAGGTTCAGGGCCGGGGTATATGATTTAGTGCCGTAAACGCAGGTCACCCAGGGCGATGCGGAAAGTGATAAGATTATCACAAGATGGCCGCGCCCTGCTGCCTGATTTTGCTTGTGTTCAAGAGACGAAAACTCGGGTAAGGTGCATAGGAAATATTTGTACGATCGATCTAATTATGGTTAAAAGCACATGGCCGAACCATAGGGACAATACAAAATTCTGACCAAACCATTCCTTTAAACATCGCAGTCTGTCTTCCTTTATGCTGCACCCCATAACAGGCGGCACACTATAGTACTAATCCACAACAGGTCAATTATTATTGATTTTCCCCAAAGATGATAATGGGGTTTCTCCACCCGTGGGGTACACTTGTATCAAAATGATGTCCAACAATTTATAAAATGAACCCTATTTCTAAACTCTACCAATCCCTCGAAGAACTCTCCTGTCCCTTGGGCCAGCTCCCCCTAGGTTACGCTGGTGCACCGCCTATCTAATAGGCATAGCAAGAAGAGAAATGCCCCTATTTTAAACTGCACTAAAAATTATTTCTATGTGTAATAAGGTATGGTGATTCCCTTCGGCACAACTAGAACAGAGAACTGGTATCTTCTAAGAGATGGCACCGAGAAAGGTAGTAGTTCCAACTTTTTTGCCTCTTTTTCGAAATTGTATCACAAGTTAAACTGATAAAAACACCAATCAGATGTGCCGCAGTTGTAGCACCCCCAGTTCTCCGCAACTTATCCCTATACTTTAAAAAGGATATCAATTGTGGTCGGTCGACCGGTTTCGGAGGGCCAGCTTGCTTATGCCACCTTCAGGACCCTAGCAATGAAGATCGATTGCCTGTCTCTGAATTCTGCCGCAGGGAATTACTCACTGCCACCCGATGCTCATCTCTGGACCTATAATAGGACCAAAACACAAGCGGAATAGGGGACTTACTGCTCACCCTAACTGGGTATTGATTCTTTATCATCACTCCAAAATGTCCATTTGTTCATGTATGCACCTCCAACGCGGTGTCAGTTTTCCACAACATTACAGAGAAGCAATTGTTGTCTACCGTATTCATGAGTCCACTTTGGTATGTCCTCTTTTATGCCATCAAGCTCCAGTTCATCCTTCCTACTGGGGACTTGTAGTGTCCATTAGTTCCTCATAACGCATTTGCTCATTTGAGTCTGCAATGGATATACCTGTGTTCACCTGTAATGTCAAACACCCCTAATAAGCAGCTGGTATACATTGGAGAGTGAGCCCCTCACAGCTCCAGTCTATATTAAATTCCCTATGATACTAAACCGGTACGCCCACAGTCTCATACTCTCATGCCTTGTCTGTAACTCCCTACTTATATGCTGGGCTCATGTCCCTCTCCCAAAATGTGGCAATGCATTTTGTCCAGACATACGAACGTGGCGTGCAACTTGAGTCTCCCACGCTCCTTTAGTTGGCAACAAGCGCTGTACACAGCGCGACTTAGTCATTCTACACAACTTGGCACCTTGGTGTCTTTTAAAGCCACCTCTGGTTTAATCGTGCATACCGGTATCCTGCATCTATGTACAGGCTTACATTGTTAGGCAGCAGCCGCCTGCAGGTAATCATGCGTTTCGGTCAGTCTGGCATCTGAAATGAAAGCCGCCTGGAGTGAATCATATGTCTGCAATGACGCTGTGTTCTCTGTCGCTCGCCAGCAAATGCTTACTGCATCGTCTATGCAGATGCGGAGCACCATATTGACATACAACGCCAGCCGAGTTACCTTGCATATCCGCCTCCTAAATGTTATTTTTAACTTAAGTCTTCCTTTTTTAGGCCATTCTGCCTTACATATAAATGATGCCTGTTGTGACGAATCAACTTCCAGGGTCCCCAGTGGTCCAGGGATGAAGATCTGTTTCTAAACTATCAATCAGCCCCACACCTCTAGCACACCAGAACGGATCAGAACAGATTGGAAACAAGTAAATTATAAACCTCCTTGTCCAATTTTGGTAACGTGGACGGAACAGCAGGCTTATCTCCGCAAGGTTGTGGATCATTGGTTAGTTTCAACACAGCAAAAATGCAATTGTAACCCAGTGATAAAAGGGACTGTCCAGCCAAGGTTGTACAAGATCTACTTTCTTATTACAACAGACAGTTCTAGCACACTACAACATACAACCCACCTTGTAAAGGAACACAGAGGACAGACAGTTTCACAAAGGAAAGGGATGCACTCTGGATACTGACAGCAGGGTAGTCGGTAAAGCAATCAGTCTTTTATTTTGGTTTCAGCACCAAGGGAGCAAGGGGTCGTAAATGTCACTAGGGGCCTTTGGAAAAGGGCCCAGGGGACAGAACCACAATGTGCCTGGTGCTCGAGATGATCTTGATGCTTGACGGTGTTGAGTCTATTCCAGGACGCTTTGCAGCTCCTGCGACAGAGTTGAAGACTGGAGACAGCTGCGGGTATCAGGCCGCAGGTAGTTTGGCAAGCGAGGCTGGACGGACGGCTGCAGGCTAGCCTACGCGGTGGCTTGGGGTCAGGAATAATTGTCTCTATGCTGGTTGACTGATCTGGAACGCTGGTTGAGGAATCTCAGACTACTTTAGTGACTGCAGCGTGACAGCAGTCAGTGGTGCAGCCGTTGGCGGTTCGATAGTTTGACTGTCTCAAAACTGTCCTTAATCGATGGACACTGGTTGATGCTTATTGTGGCACTCCTCTTAGCTTCTTCGCAGAGCTCATGTCCTTTAAGGCGGACGGCCCAAAGCTGAGGAGAGTGTTTGCAGGCAACAGTCTTGTCCTTTGTTCAGGGACTCTCTGGCACTTCCCACCTATGAGGCTTGCTGGCAGAACCTAGCTGGACACGCTATGTGCTGGCTGGGTACCGGTTCTGGAGCTGCTGTACGGGTCCTCTGAGTGCAGTATTGCCCTCTGTTCCCTGAAATGTCTAGGGGAGGGTTCTTGCTTCCCTCTTGGAAATCCTGGCCTTCCTTCACTGGCGGAAGCTGTAAGGCAGAGTGTACCTTCAGCCAGGGTCCAAATGAGTACTCCTTTCAAAGTCATCGGATGATCTACTAATAGAGGGGCTCGTTTAAAGCCAAATCGGCCCCAGTGATTGGTGTAGGCTGGGCCTACCTTAATAAACCAATCCTGGGTCCACACCAATAATCTTCTGTTATGCGTGAGGTCATAACCAGCGTGCTTCGCAACAGGAAAGATACGGGGTGACAATATATACTAAGTCGCATCCATCTTCCTGTCTGTTATGGATCAAAGTGTCTCTCTGGTTAATTGAGCTCTCTGTGACTCTTGATCAAAGCGTAGGTCTCCCTTGAAGTTTGTGGTGAGAATAGACTTCTGTCGCCCTCAATTCACATACTACTTCCCTCTGAAAGGGGTATCCCTGCAGGAGTTGCCTACTGTAAACAGTTGTCCCAGACATGCCATTCACTGTCCGTCATACAGAGGTGTGGGATCTAGCTTCAAGTTGACACATTGCATATCAGAGGTGTTTGTGTCCTGCCTCAATTTGTCAGTTCTGTGCTCCGGCCTATCACAGGCCTGTTTCAATTAACTCATCAGTATGTGCTGTCACCAGCAGAACTTTAGACAATGCAAAGGGCGGATCCATGGGGCCTTTGATATTTTAAGTAGGCTGGCCATGGCGGGAGGAAAGTGTTGCCTTCCCCCTTCCTGAGATGCTTTGGTGTACCTGTGGCTGTCACATTCCAGCTAAATGTGACGGGGAGGGCTGCTATCTGTTTGTTGTGCTGTGAGCCGAGGTTAAAAGTGTGCGGATTAGCCCGACACATTTTCTGAGGTTGATCGCCCATCATTCATTTTCATTGCAAAACTTCAAAAAAAAGCCCCGGCGAGCGCGCACTCCCCGTGCAGATGGCCGAATTCCTCACACCTGTTTATCATTTTCCATGTTAACTTCTCTTGCCTAACGGAGCTGTATCTATTACAGGTGTTTAAAGTCAATGTTTTTCAACTACCTATGCACTTTTCCTATTTGGGTCGTCATTTCATAAGTGGCGTGGTTAATTGTTTTACAGTGCCATTTTGGTACTGTATATCCTTATTAGGTAGGGAATTAACAAGATGTCTAATGTGTCGGCAGCCATCACCTGGGTCAGCCATCAGTCTGATCTTTATTTACACAAAAGAGGCTGGTCTGCTGCAGTTCGTGGAGTACTCCAATTCCTCCCATGTCCCATCAAACTGTTATTGGCCTGATGCCTCAGTACGTGGGGTTTCTCCAGAATGGTCCATTCTAATGCATCTGCTGTATGGGTGGCTTCTAATAAATGGCTCACCAGTGGAACAGCCATTTCCTAGTCCTGATACAGGACTTAAGTTCCAGTATACTTTTCTTAATCGGCCTGATGGTCATACCGGAGACCGCACAGGTAGGTGATCATATAAATGTCCCCTGCTGTGTTGCAGTTAGTAAAGGTTTTTTGAACCCATGGATTCTGCCATCCAATGTCAATTGTTTTGT
The DNA here is from genome assembly GCF_040938575.1 of Ambystoma mexicanum. NCBI lineage: Eukaryota > Metazoa > Chordata > Amphibia > Caudata > Ambystomatidae > Ambystoma > Ambystoma mexicanum. The sequence goes on along the minus strand of NC_090929.1, from coordinate 470,322,060 downwards.
GCAATTGGTTTGTGGACAAGCCACACATAAACCACATGGGGCATGTCCCGCCAGGCCTCATTCACTCAAGAGTTCTCTCTCTCTGTGTTGTTACTTTAGATCTGCTGTGTGTACCAATCGATCTCTGATGTTACGTCTGTGCTTAATTGCAAATCTGGGTTTAGTTAGTAGAACTTTTTCTGTGTTCAGAATTGGCCATAGGTGGAGAATTTCTCTCTTCAGCCTACCAAACACTGAAGAGTAGCTGAAGACAGCTGTTATCGTCCCTTCACTTGGTTCCTTTACTCAGGGTAATGTTACTCTGTATATTTCTTGCCCAAGTAAATCTCAGTAGTGCTGTATTGGTTAGTGAATTTAAAAAAAGGATTCTGGGAATTTAGCCAGGTGAAAAATTGCTGTAGTGACTCCTGTGTTCCCTCCTAAATCAGGAACACATCGTCCATGTAACACCATGCCGTGATCTGACCATCTACGGGTTTGTGGGTGTGTAGATCACCGTCTCCTCAAACTCATTGACTCCAGTGTTGGCCAAGCTTAGGGCAAATGTCGCCCCAGTTGCTGTGCCAGAGATTTGGTCAAATAGCTGATCTTTGTAACCAAAGATGTTTTTTGTTAAAGCGATCTGTAGGATGAAAAATGGCGGCACCTTTCTTGGTTCTTTTTCCAGGTATGTCTGTGTGGCTAGAAGGGTCACTTCCGGTGGAATATTGCTATGCAAGGACTCTATATCCATAATTACCATGTATTGGGTATCTGGGTAACAGTCGATGGTCTTGAACAAATTGAGCATAGCCGTAGAATCCTTCACATAAGACTGTTTGTTTAGGAGCGCTCTCTTTACAAAGTAGTCCACATATTGGGACAATGATTCCAAAATGGATCCTATGCCCGACACTATGGGTCTGCCTGATGGGGGCGTTACACCTTTACGAGTTGTAGGTAAGGCATAAAACATCGGTAATCTAGGAAAGTGTGGATTCAACCAACCACAATAATCTTTTTAATGCATAGGGATACGTTGCTGAGAGCTGGCAGACCAGTAGGGGTGCTACGACACTGGCACGTCTGATTAGTGTTTTTATCAGTTTAACTTGTGATACAAGTTTGAGAAAGAGGCAGAATAAAAGTTACAATTACTACCTTTCCCAATGGTATCTTTTTAGAAGATACCAACTCTGTTCTAGTTGTGCAGAAGGGAACCAGCATAACGTTTTACTTATACAAATCATTTTTAGTGCAATTTAGAAATAGGGATATTTCTCTCCTTGCTATCCCTTTTAGATGGGCGGTGCACCAGCATAGCCTAGGGGGAGCTGGCCCAAGGGACAGAAGTGTTGTACTCGAGCGATTGGTAGAGTTTTGAAATGGGGTTCATGTAAATAAATTGTTGGCCTTATCCACCCCTTACTCCTACGTCCCGTCCCCTTTCCTCCATACTGTATGGGTGTCCCTCGCTAGGGACGGGAGACAGAACCTTTTTCACCAGAAAATATTTTCTTCCCCTTTAAATGTAGAGGTGTGCTGTGGGGCTCCCCTGACTCCGCCCACCAGCGCCACTCCCCCCACCCCCAGTCCTCTTTTCCGCGTCGACGGGAACAGACCGCTTTCACCAGTGCTCCTGGGTTTGGCTCCGGCCATGTAATTCCACGCGCTCTTCCCCGGATACTATCTTTTGTATTCTGTTTTTTGGTCTTAATCAGGTACTTGGTCCTCTGGCGCCACACTCCTCCCCGGAGCTTGTCAACGTCATCGTGCTTCAGTAGATGTCCAGCCTGCGAGGGGCTCTTCCCTACTTCCGACCCCCATGCTCTTTGCCTCCGCTGCCTTAGCCCCAAACGCGGCTGTGAGGGTTGTACCGCGTGTGACGCGCTTACACCGCACGCTCTGTTGATCAGGATAGCTCGGTGGAGGGGGATGCTCTTCCAGAAGTCTCCTCCAGAGGACTTGAACTTCATCAGGCACAAGTCAAGGCCCAAGGTAGGGCTTTTTTTTTTTTTTGTATTGCACCCCGCAAGGATGACTCCTTTCCCAGGAAACGTCTGAGCGGGAGGGACCGTTCAGGTTCTCACAGCAGCACATGTACTGAGGCTGAATCGGCTACTGGACGCCAGGCCGAGGGGTTGCTAGATCCTTCTGGAGACTGTGCTGAGGGACCGCAATGTTCTTTTACTGGGTGTCCACCCAAGGGGCTACTTCTTACTACTGGACAAATGTCTGAGGGGGGCGTCTGTATGCAGCAATACCGGCGACGCAGGCGAGGGCTCTACGCCTACCAGGCCTCGTCCTGAGTTGCAGGGTAGGCCTCAAGCTCCACAGCCAAGAGTTCAGGAGGGGGTTGGGCCTAGCGCGGCAAACGCCACGACGCAGGCACGTGACATGCAGCCCGACAAAATGGCCACCGCCCTAGACAAAATGGCTGCTCATCCGACACAACCTCCATTCGGGGAGCAGGTAGGGGAACGAGTGTCCAGGTCGGACTGGTCTTCGCCAGGTACGTGGCCTAGAGCTTATCCTTCAGCATCGCAGGGCAGGTACACCCTGCAACCAGCAAGTCAGAGTATGCACAGACCCCAGCAGCCGCCCGCTACTCCGTCACTACCACCCCACTAGCCTGTGAGGACAGGTTTTTTGAAAAGTTCCTCACAGTCCCTTCAGATGGTTGCCATCCTTCCGGATGTGTTCGGGGACATGCTGCCTCCTGTCCCGCCTTCAGTGCCTATAGTCATCCGCCTATGGCTCCAGCTCCTGCCCACACCTGGTCCTTCTATTCTGGCTTCCCTGCAGTTCAGGCGGTTCCACAGCAGCCTTCGGCTACGGTCTCCACACCTCAGCCTTCGGCGCCCAGCACTCCTCCACCTGTTCCGGACCAGACGGACACCCTAGTGGACACTGATGAGGAGGACCCCGACATGCCGTCTTCAGCCAAGGCCTTCTATGAATGACTCACAGGGTTGGCCGAATACTTGGGGCTTCCACAACCAGAGGAGGAACAACCTGAGGCGCCTGTCCGGCCGAGGTCCTCACTCTATGCCCGCGGTAAGAACTGGGATCCCCATGTAGAAGGACGTTGTTGACTTAGCCAAAAAGGGATGGCTTAAACCCCATTCGGCCCAGCCTACCAATCGGCACCTTGACACTAAGTACACGCAATTGGAGGGGGATCCACTCTTGCTGTCGGCGCACCCTCAACCACACTCATTGGTGATTGTCGCGGCTTCACTTTATTCCAAGCCTCGGTCGTCCTCGGCTACCTAGTATTTGGCACTTCTAGGCAAGGAGAAGATCTTGGAGGCTTATAGAAAGAATGTCTATGCCAACGCCTCACTGCACTTGCGTCAGTCTAATGCAGATGCCATGCTCGCAGCCATTATCAGAGGCTTTGGCGGGAAATGGCTGACTTCCTTCCATAACGTACGGTGCACAGTCGGGCACGTTTCAAGACTGGGCTGGCAGAAGCTAAAATGGTGGCCCAAGACATCATGGAATCCACCGTTGCGAACATACCTCAGCCCGTGCAATCTGCATCGCCACAGACATGAGAAGGACTGCCTGGCTACAACTACCAAGTTCAACTAAGGCGTCCAGGAACGCATATTGGACCTTCCATACAAGGGTGGCAACCTTTTTCTTTCCACCACAGATGAGGAGCTTGATGAGAACAGTTCCCAGATTGCAAAATTCTTATCTATCCTCTTGAAGTCCATGCCCAAGACGTACAGCCAGCGTTCCGACAAGGGGCGGGCCTTCCGGAGCTTCCAGGAACGAAGGTAGAGACAGCCGTACCGGTCTCCGAGCCAGCACTGGTGTAAACGAGACAAGGCGGGGAACAAGGGCTTTTTTCAGTCCCCCTCCTCAGCCCAAGCCTCAGAGGGCAAGAAGGCATGACACGCCCTTCGGGTCCACGTGTCTCTGGTGGGGGGCAGGCTTGCCCTTCACGCACAGTTCTGGCATGTGAAGTTGCAGACCCCTGGATACTATGAGTGGTGTCCATGGGCTACCGCCTACCGGTTCCTTCCTCTCCTCCCTCCTCTCTGCTCCCGCAGATTGGGACAGCAACTCTGCTGGTGGAATTTTGGTCGCTCGTAGAGAGCGAGGCAGTGGAAGAAGTCCCAGCCTCCCAACAGGGTATGGGCTTCTACTGCAGGATTTTCGCCATACACAAGAAGAACCAGGCTGGCCTGAGAGTTGTGTTGGACCTTTCCACCCTGATCCTTTCCCCCCCCTCTTTAAAAGTTCAAGATAGTTATGCCAGCGCTTATTGCGGAGACACTGTGCAGGGGAGACTGGATGTGCTCCCTGGATCTGAAGGACGTGTACTTGCATGTCTTGATTTGTCAGCCTCATCGGTCCTTCCTGAGGTTCAGGATTACGGGCTTCCATTTCAAATATAAGGTTCGAGGGGATTGGGTCCTCCGACGTATTCCATATCTATGACAGTAATCACCACAGCTGTGCTGCTTCGGAAACTTTTTCGGCGTCTGCGTCCTGCGTCGATGACGTCGATGCGCCGCCGTCGAGGACCTCCTCCGACGTCCGACGTCATCCGATGTGATAAGTAGGACGCACGACGCCAGTAGCCTCAGTTCCGTTTTTTCCGCGAACGTGTTGCTTCGTGTTTCTCGGTTCTAGCCTCGACTCTTTGGAGTTCTGTTCTTTCTGGTTCTTCGAGCCTGTTCGTTTGTGAATATTCCTTCGCAGCGATGTCTTCCACTTCGTCTTCAACCCCGCGTCCGGGCTTCAAGAAGTGCGGGGTGTGTGGGTCCAAGATGTCGGTGACTGACTCGCACGACGCCTGCCTCTGGTGCCTCGGGGAGGCCCACGACACGGATGACTGTGTCGACTGCCTGTCGCTCACTTCCAAGGCCTTACGCGAACGTAAGAAGAAATTGTCGGTAGGTCGGGTGTCCAAGCCCCGGAAGTCGAAGTCGGCGGGGCTTTCGACGGATGATTCGAGGGGTGACTCTCCGCGTCATCGTCGGAGGTCTCGTCGGTCTTCTTCTAGGAGTCGGTCTCGCCACTCCTCTGCCTCTTCGAGGCGTTCTCGGAAGCGCCGTCACCGGTCGCCTTCCAGGTCCTCTTCCGAGGACTCTGCCCGGCACGTCGGTTATCCCACCAGCCGTGCGACGCCGGAGGAATGGGCTTCCTTTGGGAAGAAAATGTTGGCGATTCTTGAGTCGCAGGGTACTCAACCGTCCGCGCCCCCGAGTGGGGTCGGCCGTGTGAGGTCGAGAGACGCCGCTCGCAAGAGTGGTCGGCACGAGTCACGGGAGAGGTCCCGTTCGGACAAGGAGGCTCGTTCTCGCCGTACCCGTTCCAGGTCCCGGTCCTCGACGCGATCGAGACCGTGTGCACCTGTGATGTCTTCGAGGAAGACGTCGACGTCTGAGGCGTCGAGGGCGTCGACAGGCTTTCTCGAAGCTCCGGCTCCGAGGAAGTCGTCGAAGCCGTCGACGTTCAGGTCGTCGAGAGACACGCTCGGGGCTCCGGCTTCGAGGGCTGTGTCGACGCCGCCGATATTGGAGGCGCTGCATCTGACGTCGACGCCGATTTCCTCGACGTCGACGCCGATCCTCTCGGCGCCGTTGCCGGTTTTCTCGACGGCGGCGCCGATTCGCTCGACGCCATCGACGCCTTTCGTGTCGGAGGTGCCCCGTGTCTCGGGTGTACCCCCTAGGAAGGCTCTGGCTAAGAGCAGGCACTCTCAGGTGCCTTTCCTCCACTTGGATTATATTTCGGAGGCGGATGAGGATTCGGTTGGCCTGGTTCCTGATCAGGTGCCGGATGACATTGTCTCGGGCCATAGTCAATTTGACGATTTGAGGCAGTCACTGCATGATGCTAGTGGTCTGGACACCTCTCCGGAGGTGGAATTTGGTCGGCCTGAGCCTGGCTCCCATGCCGATTCCTCATACCGGCGCCTTATGGCTAGGGTGTCTGAGTATCTGGGATGGTCTGCTCCCCCAGGGGAGTTTGTGCAGGATGATCTGACGGATATCCTTGATGTTGGTCCCCCTTCTGACCCGGTTCTGCCATTCCATATGGCTTTACAGCGTAGGGTGGCGGCGGCTTGGACTGCTCCGGAGAGTCTCCCGGCAGTGGGCAGATCCTTGTCGCGGAAATACCGTCCAGCCAGTGGCGACCCCTGCTACTTGACCAGGCACCCCACTCCGGAAAGTTTGGTGGTGCAGGCGGCCACGGCCCCGGCGAAGCAGGCGTCGTACCCTACCATCCCTCCTGATAGGGACGACAAACGTTTTGATGGCTGGGCGAAGAAGGTGTTTTCTTCTGGTGGTATGGCGCTTCAGGCGGCCAACTCCATTTGTGCCTTGTCGCGTTTCACGCACACTCTGTGGAACTGTGTTGCGTTAGCGGCTGAACATATTCCCGAAGGGGACGAACGGGTTGGTTTCCTTGCTTTGGTCCAGGATGGTAAGGATGCCATGTGTGAGTCCGTTCAGTCGGGTTTGGACTTAGCTGAATGCGTCAGTAGGTCCATGGCGGCGAGCACCGTGATACGCAGGTTTGCGTGGTTGCGGAAGTCGGGGTTTGCTCCTGATGTGCAGTCCCGGCTCCTCAACATGCCCTTTGATGGTGAACATCTTTTTGGCAGCAAGGCTGACGAGAGCCTTGAGAGGTTGCAGACCTCAAAAGCTGCAGCGAAGTCGTTGGGCGCTGCAGTTCGCCAACCTCCGCCTTTTCGTCCTAGGGGACAGCAGTGGAGGGGTGGCTCCTTTCGCTATTACTCGTCCTTTGGTAGAGCGAGAGGAGCTGGCAGTCAAAGGGGCCAACGCAGGGGTACCAGAGGTGGACGACAGGGTACCCGTGGTGCCAAGGCCGCTCGGGCAGTTGCCTCTTTGCCCTCAGGTAACGCCGCAGCCGCTCCTACTCAGTCATGAGGCCTTGTCCCATGGTTCGCCGGTTGGGGGAAGGCTGGCGCAGCATCTTGTAGAGTGGCGTGCCATTACTTCGGATGTGTGGGTTCTGGAGATCATAACCCACGGCTACTGTCTTCCCTTTCGGCACAGGCCTCGCGACAATCCACCGGGGAACCTCTCTTTGAAGTGTCCGGATCCGCTCCTTGCGCAGGAAATTCAAGCCCTGCTGGAGAAAGGCGCCATAGAACTGGTGCCTGTAGCGGAGAGGAACAAGGGATGGTATTCCCCTTATTTTTTGATTTCCAAGAAAGACGGGGGATTGAGACCCATCATGGATTTGCGCGGTTTGAACAAACTCCTCAGGAAGGACAAGTTCAAGATGGTTACTCTCTCTCAAGTCCTCCAGGCCCTTCAGCTTCAGGACTGGTTGGTGTCACTCGACCTCAAGGATGCTTACTTCCATGTGCCGATCCATCCCAAGCACAAGAAGTACCTGAGGTTCGCGGTTGGCGACTCGCACTTTCAGTTTCGGGTCCTGCCGTTCGGTTTGACCTCCGCCCCGAGGGTTTTCACCAAGCTCATGGTGGTGGTGGCAGCGCATCTCAGGCTAGGGGGGATTCACGTCTACCCCTACCTGGACGATTGGTTGATCAGGGGGAGCTCTCCCGAGCAGGTCCTGGATCATCTGTCCGTCGCCTGCCACTCCCTTCACAGGCTGGGCTTCTCCCTCAATTTAAAGAAGTCCCATTTGACGCCAACGCAGAGGCTCCAGTACATCGGAGCAGTGCTCGACACTTCCCTGGGGCAGTGTTTTCCTCCCCAGGTGAGGGCTCTTCACATTCAGCAGATGGTGCGCAAGTTTCAGCATGCCCAGACGCTCCCTGCGTTCGAGTTCTTGAGGTTGCTCGGCCTCATGGCATCCTGCATTCTTCTGGTGCCAGAGGCTCGCCTGCGAATGAGATCTTTGCAGTGGGCACTCAAGATGCAATGGTCGCAGTCCTCCGGCAGGATGTCGGACCCGATTCAGGTGCCGCCCTCGGTCGCCCGGGACCTTCTGTGGTGGGCCGTCGAAGGCAACTTGATGAAGGGGGCTCCGTTTTGGCTTCCCTGGCCGGAGGTGACGATCGTGTCGGATGCATCCCTCACGGGATGGGGAGCTCATGCCAACGGGCTGACAGTCAGCGGTCGTTGGTCTCCGTCGGAGTCCAGACTCCATATCAATCTGTTGGAGCTGAGGGCCGTCAGGCTAGCCCTGAGGGCTTTTCTGCCGACTGTGCGAGGGAAGAATGTCCTGATCCTGACGGACAACACAGTGGCCATGCACTACCTCAACAAAAAGGGGGGGGCAGGGTCACTTCCTCTGTGCAGGGAGGCGATGCAGCTCGAGTTCTGGGCCATCCAGCAGGAAGTTTCGATCTCGGCAGTTCATCTGGCCGGAGTCGAGAACGTGACGGCGGACGCTCTGAGCAGGCAGAGCACGATCTCTCACGAGTGGGAGTTGGCTCAGGAGATTCTCCTGGAGATCTTCGCCCTTTGGGGGACCCCTCAAGTGGATCTCTTTGCCTCCAGTGTCAACCGGAAGTGCGAAAGGTTTTGCTCGCGGGAATTTCCTCCAAGAGGAGCCTTAGGAGACGCGTTCGTGGTGGAGTGGTCGTTCCCGCTGCTGTACGCGTTTCCTCCGGTCCCCGTCATCCCGCAAGTGCTGCGGAGGTTACGGAAGTTCGGTTCCCGGATGATCCTCATTGCTCCGGCGTGGGCTCGGAGGACGTGGTACCCGGACCTTCTCGACTTGTCCATCTGCCCTCCACGTCGTCTTCCCTACCGAGACGATCTGCTCTCACGGGAGGGGGGTCAGGTTCTCCATCCAGAGGTCGGATCCCTCAACCTTCACGCTTGGCTTCTGAAAGGTTGAGGTATAAGGATTGGGACCTCCCTGAAGACGTGATGGAGGTGTTGCTTTCGGCCCGAAGGCCCGCAACTAAGTCTCTGTACCGTTGCCGTTGGCGTAAGTTCTGCGACTGGTGCAGAGTTCAGAATGTGGATCCTTTTGCATGTGACATCCCCATGGTTCTGTCCTTTTTGCTTTCTTTGGCCCACAGGGGCTTGCAAGTGGGTACCGTTAAGGGTTACCTGGCGGCGCTGTCCATCTTTAAGCGCTCATCTGAAGAATGTTCTTACTTTAAAATCCCTTTAATTTCACAGTTTCTGAAAGGGCTCACTAATGTGTTCCCTCCGTCGCCTTTCCTGGTGCCCGGTTGGGATTTGAACCTTGTTCTTAGGTTTCTTATGGGTGCTCCGTTTGAGCCGTTACATTCTTGCCCTTTGAGGCTGTTGACTTTGAAAACTGTGTTTTTAGTTGCGGTTACTTCCGCTCGCAGAGTGAGTGAGTTACAGGCACTTTCTGTTAAGCCGCCCTTCACTGTATTTCACAAGGACAGGGTTGTCCTTCGAGTTCGTCCTTCTTTTCTTCCGAAGGTAGTGACGGAATTTCATTTGGCCCAGAAGATTGTTCTTCCGGCATTCTATCCTCCTCCGCATCCTGGTAAGGAAGAGGAGAGGCTCCATAGGCTTGATCCTAGGAGAGCTTTGAGCTTTTATGTTTCTCGCATGTCCCGGGTCAGAGTGGACGATCAACTCCTTATTGGTTACGCTGGTAAGCGCTTGGGGCAAGCTGTGACGAAACAGACTTTGTCCCGCTGGATTATTTTGGCCATCTCGGAGTGTTACCGCTTGGCGGGCAAGGACCCTCCGGCGGGCTTGCGGGCCCATTCTACCAGGGGCTTGGCTGCATCTACTGCCCTGCAGAGGGGTGTTCCTATTCGCAACATCTGTGATGCTGCCACCTGGGCTTCAGTGCATACATTTGTGCGGCATTATTCCCTCGATTCCATCAGAGGGCAGGATCTGGCCTTTGGCAAGGCGGTCCTTTGCTCTGCTATTTGATTGCCTATTCTAAGTTTTGTTTCTAAATTCTTTCCCTCCTCCTTGATTTGGTACTGCTTTGGGAGTCTGTCATAGATATGGAATACGTCGGAGGACCCAATCCCCTCGAAGAACAAGTTACTTTCTTACCTGGTAACGTTCTTTCGATGGGATGGTCCGACGACGTATTCCATATCGCTCCCGCCCTGCCTTCCCCGCTGCAGAATTTCTGTTGCGTTTGCAGCTTACGTTCCGCAAGGCTTTGTGTCGGACTGGCAGTTGACTATTGTCACACGTTCTGGGGGAAAAAACTACAACTGAGGCTACTGGCGTCGTGCGTCCTACTTATCACATCGGATGACGTCGGACGTCGGAGGAGGTCCTCGACGGCGGCGCATCGACGTCATCGACGCAGGACGCAGACGCCGAAAAAGTTTCCGAAGCAGCACAGCTGTGGTGATTACTGTCATAGATATGGAATACGTCGTCGGACCATCCCATCGAAAGAACGTTACCAGGTAAGAAAGTAACTTGTTCTTCTACCCTTTGGCCTCAACTCAGGGTCCTTACCAGGCTGATCAATGCAGTGGCAGCCCTTCTCAGGGACCAGGGGCATGCGTACATGGATGACTGGCTCGTCATGGCGATATCCCCGGAGGCGGTCCATCACACCACCTCCGCCCTCATGAATACGCAACACGCTCAATCAATCTCAAGAAGTCACAGCTGCAGCCGACAGTCTGGCGTTCCAGGGCCTCATCTGGGACACAAGCTCAGTTTTCCCCTTGGAGGACAAGATCGCGACCACTGGTCATTTTCTCAGCAGATCAGTGACCTCAGCATGATGGTACTAGCACCTCTTGGGTATCATGGCGGCATTTTTACTAGCAGTGCCTTGCACAAGGCTCAAAATGAGATTACAGCTGCACTTCCCAGCCTCATGGAGTCAGAAGTGGGGTTCCCCAGCAGAGCTTGTCAGCATGCCTTCCTTTCTCCACTAGGACCTTGTCTGGTGGAGCACGGACTGCAACTTGAGGATAGGCAGGCTCTTCCGGCAGCCAGCACCACAAATTGCCATCACCACGGATTCCTCCTTGGAAGGCTGGGGGGCTTCCCTGGACAACCACAGCGTCCATGGAATCTGGTCCTTTCAGGAACAGTAGGCCCATATAAATTGGCTAGAGCTGAAGGCGATTTGGCTCATCAGTGGCAAGATGATCCTCATTCAAACTGACAATTTCACCAGCATGTATTACATCAACAAGCAGGGTGGCACCAGATCTCCTCCCCTAAGGAGCCTGGTAGTCTGCATGTGCGAGTGGGCTCTGGAGAAAAGCATTCACTTTAGCGCAATCCATCTCTCAGGGGAGTCCAACCTGGAGGCGGACAGACTCAGCAGATTGGGTGCTGAAAATTACGGATGGCAATTGAACGATCAGGGGATCTTCAGCAGACCGGGGCAGCCCCAGGTGGAGCTTTTTGCCTCCTGGCACACCGGGAAGTGCCCTCAGTTCGCGTCCTAGCAGGGACCGGGCCCAGGCTCCCTGGGCGACACCTTACTGTTACAGTGTAACAGCATGAATGCATATGCATTTCCTCCCACTCCCCTGGTACACAGGGAGATCTGCAAGATAAGTCGCGACACCTCAGCATCATTCCCATGGCTCAGTGGCGGCCTGTGTTACCATGGTTCTCGGAACTGCTCAGCCCCAGATTCACCTTCCGTTGGGCCCAGCTCAAATTCGATCACAGCAAGGAGGCAGGGTCATCCACCCTGCCTGCAGAAGTGTGCCCTAGCAGCGTGGTTCCTGAGCAGGTCACGCTAAAGCGTCTGCGCCTGTCACAGGCTAACCTAGACATCATACAGGGCACTAGGAGCCAGTACAAAAGCAAATGGACTAGGTTTTGCCACTGGGCAGAGTCAAAGGAAGTTGACCCTCTGACTTGCACGTTGGACAATGTGTTATCCTTCTCTGCCCACATCACACACTCGGAGGTGCAAAAAAACACATGCTGCACCTATCTGGCGGCCATCGGAGCCTACCGGAACTCTGAGGACGTTTTCTCATCCTCCAACCCAGTGGTTAAGACATCTGGTGGGCCTCACCAGGCTCTACCCACCTATCAAGAAGCCACACCCTGTGTGGGACCTATTTATGGGCACTTTGGTGCACAAACCTTTCGAGCCAATGGCGTCAGCGGACATTAGACTAGTCACCATTAAGACAGCCCTCTTGGTCGGTCTTACGTCTGCACGCAGAGTCAGCGAAATCCAAGCACTAGTGGCTTCAGAACCTTACACTACCTTTCATAAAGACAAGGTGGTCCTTAGAACACATCCAGCGTTCTTGCCTAAGGTAGTCTCTTCGTTCCACCTAAATGAGGAGCTAGTGTTACCTACTTTCTTCGCATACCCAAAGGACGATGCTCAGAGTGTCTTGGACTGTCTAGATGTCGGGAATTCTATCTGGACAGGACCAGGAGCTTCTGTAAATCGGAGGTTCTGTCACCTTTGGGAGTGTGGGGGGTCAATGCCAGGATATTGGGCTTCTAATGCCTCTATAGCAAGGTGGATGGTAGCGGCCATCAAGGAGGCCTATGAGGGGCAACACAAACCGCGTCCGGCAAACATGCATGCCCCCGCTATCACAGCCAAGGCCACGGCAGTCATGTGCCAGAGGCACATTCCGTGGCAGTTTATCAGCAGGGTGGCCACGCGGGCCACTCCTTTGGCCTTCTGCAAGCACTAATGTTTGGATGCCGGCTCCAGGTCAGACGCTGCATTTGGGTAGGCAGTATTAAGGAACTTATTTTCTTAAGGAGGGTCACCTCTCCACTCTGGGGCTACATTCAGTTGTAATCACCCATACAGTATGGAGAAAAGGGGCCGGGACGTAGGAGTAATTATAAGTTACTCACCATAGTGACTAATGTACTCCTAGTCCATAGTCCCCTTTCCTCCATATGTCCCACTATCCCTCCACCCCCTAATAAAACTGGTGTCATTGGTCAATGGTAATATTGCTGATGCGTCAATGGGGATTGAAGAGTGGCGCCGGTGGGCAGTGTCAGGGGAGCGCATGCTCACAGGCAGAACCCCTCGCGCCTCTAAATTTAAAGTAGAAGATTTATTTCTGGTGAAAAAGGTTCTGTCTCCTGTCCCTAGCGAGGGACGCCGATACAGTATGGAGGAAAGGGGACTATGGACTAGGAGTACGTTGGTCACTATAATTTTTGTGATATATGCACACTATAATTTCCTGCCTTTTTTGGTATAACAATTGGCAAGGTTCTGGCATAAGTGCCGGCCCACCAAGATAGGCAAGGAATATATACATCTGTACAGGGCAGATTTGCTTATAACCGGGAACAGCGCCAAGCAATGCAGCAAGCACTCTCCACCCTAACACTTTTACGTCAATACATGTTAGAGTCCAGCCTAATTCGAGCTCAGATTAAGCTTCATAGAGGCTGAAATGAGCTGCAGAAACTGTGGCATATCCATCAAAGGAAAGAATATAAGCTTTCTTGACAACGGGTTCGCTTTCACCCACAAAAGAAAGTCGGAGTAAGGAAAGTCATGAAAAAGTTGGTCCTGATGGCAACATGCATTTTATTTTTTGGTACCACATGCAACCAATACAGTAATGGTTTAACAGGCAATGGTCACAGGCCGGAGGGGACTGAGAGGATCTAGTGGTGGTGTCAAAAGATGTCAGCAAGGCACTGAAATGGTGGAACAATGGAAAACCTAAGAGGACGACCCTTCTCATGTCCCTCAATAGAGGTCACCGGCCATTACTACACTCATCCATGGAATGCACATCTCCACGCTTCAAGGCAGAGGACTATGGATTGCATTAGAGGCACAAATGCACATCAATGTCCTAAAGCTCATAACAGTTCAGAGCTCTCCTCTGGTTTCCAAATGAAAGTTTCATATGAGCATGCTCTTCAGAACAGACTATAAAACTGCAATGTTTTTACCTAAACAGGTGTGAAAACTCTCCTTGGTACTTAGTAGCACAGCAAATAAGACGCTCGTGCATTCAGAGAGGGATACATATTCAGAACTCATGTCCTTGGAGTAGACCACTACATGGACAGTTAAAGCAGAGAAACCTCTTGGTATTTAAGCGTTATAAATACGCAACTAAGACCAAAAAAAACAATTGCGTAACTAAAAAACGAACAATTCCTGTAACAGTGCCTTCATGCCCGCGGGCTGTGTGAGCGCTTTAAAAATGCAAATAAATAAATAACTATTGAAGGTTAAACACAAACCAATCTTATCCATTTGTTGCAGATACAAATTCAAAATTCGGAGGCTTCACCTTCAGATAGCACCAACCGGGGTCACTAGGGAATGAACATTTTTTTTATTTTTTTTTTATTTTAGTTGAATAATTCAACTTTACAATCATTTATCATACAACTATAAAAATTACAAAAATACTGTTTTAGACATTCTCGTTTTACAACATTATGCATTTCATAAAATTAAAAGAAGAAAAGACTCACAGTTCATGAATTTTACACTTGAATCGTAGTTTTGTTTAAAATAATCTGTTTTGCATTTTGGTATAAATCATTAAATCCCCTAGATTTTTCAGGAAGGTTAAAGCACCTATTCTCAGTGCAGTCAGACGTCCACACATAATCATCAGCCACAAAGTTTCAGGTGTGATTTCTCGGTAGTCTATGACAACTGGTCTTAAATAACGAGATTGAGCGTCACACAAGGCTTTACATTCAACTAGTAAGTGACGCAAGGTCTCTAGTTGTGTTTCATCTTTACAATATCTACAGAATTTTTCATGTGGTGCAATGATTTTACGTCTGGCCAATATTTTGCCAGTAGGCCACAAATTTAGCCTCAACCTCAAAGTCTGATCGATGTTGTTTAGATGGACATTTGATCAAGTGGGGTTCAGGCACGCTGTTCTTTTGTGCAAGGAAACCTTCCCATTAAAGTCACGATACGATAGACTGGTATTTCTGTTACGAGCCCTATCCCATTTGAATAATTTGGTCTTGACGTGAGTTGGATTTTGAACAAGGGTCTCAACAGATACATCAGCATAAGCCAGACCATTAATTACTTATTGTCGCCACTTACGTGCAAATTCATCACCAGAGGTAAAAATCTAACGGGAAAGAGCATTCATAAGCATGTTGGATGGATCAGCTAAAAGGCATTTCCTACATAAAGCTATCAATTGCCGTAAGTAACGAGCATAGAGAGAGGTTAAACCCAATTTGTTACGAATCACGGCAATTGGAGTGCAGTCAGGCAACCCAAGTGTTTCTTTCCAAAATTTAGACTCAAATTTACTTCAGAAGTTCTCCGAAAGAATGGGTAAGTTTCGGAGCCATACAAGAGTATGGGGGGGGGACCTTTTGCCAAAAGTAGGTTAGGGCTGGCTGGATAGAAGATTTTTGCAAATTTTGCTTGTATGATGCTTGCCTGCGATATGGTCATGTCAAGTTTATTATTTAAGTTGAGCAAATGTGCATCACTGCACGTAGCAGATATTGTGACTCCCAAGTACGTGTATCGAGGGACACACCAGTCTTTCATTTTGGATTACCCATTTATTTTTGTGTTTTTGGCAAGTGGAATGAACTATTGGTCTGCGTTGATTTGCATATGCGTTTTCCTCCCAAACATCACTGGTATGCAGGGTAGTTCACAGCTACAAGAGAGCTACACGTACCAAAGCATATAACCTAATTTGGAACACCTAATAGTAGTTCTAGGGAAATCGAAACCAATAGTTACTTTTGGATTACTTACAATAATACAAGGGTAGTAGACCCTAAGAATTGTAACGTGACGCTCAGCAAGAAATCACATAGGAAGACAACTGGACAACATAATTTTCTGAATAGTGGAACAGTAAAAACCTATAACTCTGAATCATTTATTTATTAATATTTGTAGAGGGCAAACCAGCCCAGAGGCATTGTGGCGCTTGTTAACAGAGAATGAACATCACTTAGTTAAATAACATCACATGGTTATATGACAAGAAACAAGTAAGAGTTGCTGAGAACTGTGCATGGAACACTATATGGGAGAAAGTAGAGAGGGAGGAGGGGGAGAGGGAGTGGGAGAAAGGGCAGGTTAGTTGAACAGAGCAGTTTTGAGGTTTCTTCTAAAGGCGGGGAGTTCCACAGCTTGGGGGCTATGTATGGAAAACCTATCCCACCTGCTTTGGCCCTCTTAATGCGCGGTACAGAGTAAGTTGGTGTAATTAGCTCTTGTGGGCCTGCTAGAGGTGGATCTGGATATAGTGTCTGACGGATAGGGTGGTGCTGTGTGGTTAATGCATTTGAGTGGTCGTGAGGATTTTGAAAGTGATGCGGTCTTTGACTGGGAGCCAGTGAATCGATTTTCTAGCTTGTGAGATGTGGTCTCTCCTGGGGATACTTAAGGCGGCTCTTAGTTGTTTTGGGCAACTTGCAGTCGGTTTACGTTTTTCATAGAGGTGCCGGCTAGAAGCGCATTGCAATAGTCTAGATTGGCTCCTGTGGTGGCTCTGGCTATGGAGAGGCAGTTATCCTTGGTAAGGAAGGGTTTAATGGTGTTGATGAGTTTTGTGCTATGGGCGGATGCAGAGACAATGGCACTGACTTGTTTGTTCATAGAGAGGGTTGCGTCAATGTGGACCCTTAAAGTTTTGACTGAGGATAAGACTGGGGTGGTGCAGTTGTCGATGCTGAAATTGGAGTAAAGACAGTCTAGCTTGGCTAGAGTGGTCGTTTGACCAAGAATGAGGATCTGTCTTGTCCCAGTTTAGGCATAGGCCGTTTGTGGCCATCCATGCTTGGATAGTGTAGTATATTTGCCTTAATACTGTGGCGTCTTGGTGATACCGGTTAAGGGAAGGAGCACTTGGGATTGCATAAACAAATTATGCTGATGATACCCAAGTGCAGCCAGTTTATCAAAAAGGGGCTTTGTAAAAAGATTGTATAGCGTGGGAGCAGTGCAGGATCCTTGTGGGACACCACAGTGGATGATGGTGGGAACTGCGTTGGCTGAATTAGAAAAGACTTTCATTGCTCTTCCTTCAAGGAAGGAAGTGATCCAAGAGGCTGCCTGGTCAGAAAAGCGTGCTGCATGCGTGAGGTGAGAGTAGTTTTGTGATCAACAAGATCGAATGCCGCTGAGAGGTCTAGGAGGAGAAGGAGGGCAGGCTTGCCATTGTCAAGGATTTTGGTAATTTGGGTCTTTAGATCCAGCACAGCGGTTTCGGTTCCATGCCCTTTGCGGAATCCAGACTGTCTTTTGCCTAAGATGGAGTTGGTTTCTAGGTAGAGTTGGATATGGCAATGAGCAGCCTTGTCCAGTAATTTGAGAAGAAATGGGATGGTTGTTATGGGTCAGTAGTTGTTCGGCTGGGAGCGGTCTAGAGTAGGCTTTTTTAGGAGGGGATGCACCCAGGCCTCTTTAAGGCTGTCTGGGACAATGCCTCTTTTAAAGGAAGAGTTGATGAAGGCGGTCAGTAGTGGAGCAAGTGGCTCGGCACATTCCTTGATGATGATGATGGGGGGGGGGCATATATCGCCTTTGCAAGGCAATGATTTCAGATATCTGAGGATGTCTGACTTCTGATTCAGAGATGTCTTTAAAGGTGAATTTGGGGCTGTTGATGTTTTTGTGTAGCTGTGGGGTCTGTACAGGTTGGTTTTTGTTCAATAAGGTGTTGTAATGGTCTTGGATTTTAAGTTGTAAGAGGTCTATTGTTTTTAGCATGGCAGCTTGAATGCTATTGCACCAAGCTTCATCTTTGACGATCTCATCAGTGGAGATGGGAGGATCTGTAAGTTCATTAAAGATGGAGAAGAGCTCTTTGGATTGAGTTTGCTTCCGATATTCGGAGATTATATGCTTCAGATTTGGCGTTGAATATGGCGTCTTTGTATTTTTTGGCTTTAAAATCGTCTTTAGTGGTGTCACTGGGGTTTGCCTGCCAATTTTTGAGCGCCAGGTGCTTGTTGTAGCGTGCGGATTGCAGGTCATCTGTAAACCAAGCGTTGGAGTGGAAGGACTTCTTTTCTTGATTATCTTCAAGAGGGGCAATAGTATTGATAGCGTGGGTAAGGATGTCCTTGAAAATATCCGTTAGGATGTTAGGTCTTGCGAAAATGGAGGTGCTAGACATGATATGTCAAGGTAAGGTTGGAGGTTCTCAGCAGCTGACTTTTTAGAACTTCTCGCTTGGGTAGCTGGAGCATGGGTGTTCTTTTTAGTGATTGGGGCTGTAGGGATGGAATTGGGTCGGTGTCGTAATTTTTGGGCGAAGCCCAGGTCTGTTAGGTCCTTGCTGAAAGATGTAGCGACTTTATCATTGGGGTCTTTGAATCCAACGTTGAGGTCGCCAAGGAGTAGGGTTTTGGTAGTTAAAAAAAAAAAAAATTCACTTAGTAAGTGGGTGATGTGTCCTTGGAAGTCTGCTGGGAGTCCCGGGGGCCTATAGATAAGATGAATATTTATGGTGCTTTTAGGAGTGGCTGACAGGATGTCTGCGTTGCCCTCCTAGTGGTGGTGAGTTATCGCTCTAAGATGTAGAGCATTTTTGAAGATTATGGCTACCCTTCCTCCTAACTTGGAGGGTCTATCCTGTCTGAGGATAGAGTAATCTGCGGGTAGGGCTAAGGTTATGGTCGGACCAGAGGCCTTGTGGAGCCAAGTTCCAGTAATGGCTAATTAAGTTCAGGCTTGAGATGAGGTCGTTGATTTCAAGGGCATGGTTGTTAAGAGAACGGACATTGAGTAGGGTGCATCTGTAGTGATATGATATGGCATTTGTAACGCGCCTATACACAAGTGTGGTGCATGGTTGATATTATTTGGTCGTGCCTGTTCATTTATTTTGTGTAGAATCGTGTACCTTGCTGGGGTTGAGTGGGCTTGGTTTTAGGTGGCAGCGTGGTGTTGGAGTTGGGGGTGTGCAAACTCTGGTGGGAGAGGTTACAATTAGCGGAGGTGCACGTTTTTAGTCGGAGGTTCATATGTGATACTTGCGTGGGAAGAGAGGTTATAAGCATGGGTAGTATGTCTGTTGAGTCTAGCGCTTTAGTTGGGTATACGCGAGAAGTGGTGCGTTGGAGGGTTAGGCCAGTGCGTATCAGTCATGGTGCGATAGGGTAGGCTGGCAGTGTCTGTACAGCTAAGGGCATGCAGTCTGGCATAGAGAAGTATAGAGTTCAAGAAGAGAATTGTGCCTATCATGCTACAGTGTAGGATCGTGGTGTACATATTGAATGGAGGGGTGGTGGTGAAGAGCAATTTGCAATAGATTGTTTCAAGATGTGTTTAAACAATAGACATAGGCTAGTTCAGCACTAATATGCACCAGGCTGTTTCAAAGCATGTTTAAACAATAGACATAGGCCATTCAGCACACAGTTTGCACTAGGCTATTTCAGGATATGTTAAACTAAGGGGATAGGCTATTACAGCATTCAGGTGGCTATCGTTAAGCAGATGGTATACTCGGTTGGGCATTAAGACCATGGCGGGCTAGTGTGTCAGTATAATGTTGGATTAGTTCCGTAATTGCAACAGTCATTACTACAGACACATTGTAGTTGATCTAATAAGTTGTGCGTGGACTAATGGCATGGCTAGCAAGCGGGGATGCAGTGGGTAAGAGCTGAGGATAGTAGCATATATGTTGTATATGATAGGTGAGGCAGTTAAGCGGGTGGCATTAGTCTAAAGCATTAGTATATATTTTCACATGGCACCGTGAGTCGGTATCAGCGCAGTAGTAGCCTTTGTAGGTGTGGCAGAGCCCTGGAGCATGGAACAACTGGTCAGCAGTGATTGTTGCTGTCAATATGAGTTTCATATATGACGGTGCATACAGATGTTAGATTGCTGCAACTGCAATGGGGCGTAGTCAATGAACGAAAAGTACCTAAGAAGTGAGAGTCCCAAAGTCGCGGCGAACAGGAGGCAAACGGGGCCTTACTCCTGGCCTTCCTCCGACTGCTTCCGCCTAACGGTGGCGCCTGATGGGTAAAATGTGTAAAGATTGCTTAGCAACCGAAACGAGCCTCGTTGTGGGCCCGAGTCGTGCCGGCCATTTTGGAACAGGCCGCGCACTTCTTACAGAAGGAAAAAGAATACGGGTCAGCTGATACGAGCGAAGAGGGATTGCTTGCTTCAGGGATCAGCTTGATCGGGTCAGATGCAGAAAGGTAGGCAGTTGGCCCAGCCTACGTGTTCAATAGCTGGCCGATCGGCTGTAGGGGAAGTTACCTCAGTGGTCTGCTGGTGATTTAGATGCTGGGAGGGGGGGGGGCTCCAGACCAGCCCTCCTTGCGGCTGCTGCTGGTGGTGACTATTTCAGGATAAGTTATTCTAGGGGAGTTGGACCTTGGTGTGTAATATGCAATTACAGTTGCTTTTCAGTTCACAGACTAAGGGAAGCAATTATTTTACGATAAAACACAGCTATGCAAGGTAAGTAAAACCTATATACTTTTGTAAGGAGCTACCAGCAACCTAAAACGTAAGTATGACCTAGGCAGACATATTCTGGACAGGCTAACAGCAGGTCAGGGGAAGCAGGACCCAATTGGGGACACTCATACAATTATCCTAACCGGAATAGTAAAGTGAAACTAACAGCATTACTTTTAGGAAGAGGGGAACCCAATTCACAGGTGAGTAAGTTAACCTATCACTTTCCTTAGAAACTGTCTCGCCATTCTAACAGAAAGTAAAGACTTTGAGATTACTTATTTAAGAAGGCACACCCCTTATTCAAGTTAAGTAAATCCTATTACTCCTACGTCCTGTCCCCTTTCCTCCATACTTATGGGACATTCCTCAGTCCTGTGGGACGGGACCGGAGCACTTTGTAAAAGCATCAAAAATTTAGCAAAATGTTTTAGTCCTTGTTGGGGAGAATTCTCTGTTTAGGCTGAATTTCCTAACCTAGTGAGTCCCCCAGCAGCTTTGCTGGATTTTTGGGGTTTAATTATTTCTCCTGCCAAGGGTGCGACTCTTTTTACCCTCACTCTTGGACATGATTTGAGTGTGTCTCTTTGACTCTAGATGTGTTTAAATGGCTATGGGGTCTTTTACTCCATAGGGCTTCATGTGTTTTTGTGATGTGTGTTACACAGCACCCTCAGTGCAGTAACACAGGGGTGTCATAGTGACCCCCCCAGTACAGACTCCATACCCTGGGACTGACAACTGTCTCCCAGGGCATGTAAAGTCACCATTGACTTTACTAGTCTTGAATTCTGAACAGAACCAGTACAAACCATCATATTGTGGACGTACTGGCCGGGGCAATTCGATTGCCCCGGGGTCTGTTAGTCGAGGGGGCACGTCTCCGTCCCCCCTGATCGAGTTTTGGCTGGTGGCAGTGGATACTACTATTTGTATTCAACCGCGAATATTTCTTTATGGGATTTTCCCATTGTTCGAGGCTACTATCTTTATTTATTTAATTACGATAGCCTCCAACATACCGCCGGTTTATTTATTTATTATTAATTCTCCGGTTGGTATTTTTTGCCAAAACTCGGTTCTAAAATGGCGTTTGTGTTCTCTTCTGTGACTCCAACCCAAGTCGAGCCCTTTGTTCCACTTTTTGGCAGGCTTCTCCACAGAAGCCCTCCAAAGTGGTGCCACTCTGTCTGGGGTACTTAGGAGGGGTGGAGGGGGATTTAGGCACCCTGGACTGAGTTGCCTAGGCAACTCAAGTCGCACTCCGTCCTGATTGGCCCAAGTGGTGAGCCAGCCGGCTCACCACTTAGCATGTTTGAGTGACAGCTAGGCTGAGTGAATGGGGGTTTTCTGCTTAAAAGCAGGGCTTTGGGGACTGGATCATCAGAAGTCTCCACAGGACCTAAGAATCCGACGAGGGAGAAGCTGAGCCGACCTGCTACGACGACACCACCGGTGGAGCCCTGCTGAACCGTCTCACCACTTTTCCCAACGACAGAGGAGATCGCCCGCCGGAGAGTCTTCTTCCTTTGACTGGTGGGGATAACCAGTTTCACCGTCTTTTCGCCTTCCCGACGCATCTCGTGGCCGCCTTGCCTGTGCCAAGCACCCCGGCAACCGGAATACCACGTTTTACCACGACCGCGAAATAAAGGGTAATACCTTTAACCGGAAAACTCCGCAGCTGGTTTCTTCCCTGGCAGTGCAACGACCTTCATCTTTCCTCCAAGTCGAGATCTTCTCTTCCCCTGGACGACGCCGAGACTTGCACTCGCTGCCAGGAACAACTGCCACCGCTGGAGGATCCTTCCCACTTAAGGTACCGTGTTCCGCCTGGCTTCCCTTGCCACCGACTGTAAGGGGTAGATTTAGCCCCCGGCTTTCAAACCTGGGTTAGCCTGGGACACCCTGTCTAAACTTTCCTGAGCCTCTCTAAACTCTTTTCGAACTCTCTGCAAGACTTTCAAAGCCTAGTGTAACTGTGTGATCTTGGGTGCATTTGTGCTCTGCTCTCTCTAAGAGTGGGCCCAGCCTATGGACTTTGGCTCACCAGTGACTTTTGCTCTCCTGCCTTGCTAAAAGTGTTCCTAAATCTTAGAGTGGTGTATTTTCACATATTCTGTCTTTTTCCCTCCCTTTTTCATGAACTTATTGGAGTGCCATCTATAGTTAAGCGCTCACCTCTGTCTGGAAATAAGTGGTGTTAACTAAGACTTGTCTGATAAGGAATAAGGGTTGTATATATCATAATAGTAACTGTGTTTAGAGTGTTTTACAAATAAGTGCTGGAGTGTTTCAAACAGTGTGTTTTTAAATAAATAATTATATACTTTGATACCAAAGCTCTGGTCAGTGTTTGCTTGTGCTATTGTATCTGAGTGCCTATTGTGTATACTTTGCATACTGCCTAACTCTTCTTGAGGGAAGTCTGACTGCTCAGCCACAGCTACCAGGTAAATCTGGGTGGTACAGACTGCTACCAAGTGGGTTTACTGCTAACACCTGTAGTCCTAAATCTTTTGCAGTGTTCCCAAAGGGAACTGCACAGGTTTCTGCCTAACAGTCCTTCCTCTCTTTCTACGCAGGGTACGGCAAACGGCCGTAACCCTGCCCATCTTGGCTCTGCCCCACGCATCGCCCATCACTCCTTTTCTCCACACGTTCGGGACTGGACGCACTTGCATCTGAGTAAGAATTTCTTCCTTTTTTCCTCCTCTCTGGCTCTCGCTAGCGATTGCGTAGTAGTCTGCCTGTCGTTTAAACTAGACTTTCCAAATTGTAACTCGTGTCAGCGGCACTTCGCAAAGGTGGACCCCCATCCTCTTTGTTTAGAGTGCTTGGGTCCTGATCACCGTTGGGACTCCTGTTTCTATTGTGATTCCCTTTCGGTCCAGGCACTTCAACGTCGGTTAGAATGGTGGGAGGAGGTGTTTCAGCGCACTCCTCCTACGATTTTCAATCCTTCATCGACGAAAAGAAGAAACACCCGGTAAGTACTTGACTTTTTAGAGCACCCTTGCCGGGAGACTCCTTTCCGGGGTCTTCCCGGTCCGGGAGAGCGTCGACCGCTCTGTCACCGGGGCTGGCCCGGTGGTGCCTTCTGGGCTTAAAAAATCTACTGGAGTTTTCTCCGAGGGTCTCCGGAAGGGGCCTGTGGACACCGGAATACACTCCGAGGCCCCTCCTGTGGGGGCTGCTAGTAGACCTAGTTCTGAGTCGTGGGGTACCGGTGTGCGCTCCGAAGCCTCCTTATCGGCTTCCCTCAAAAGTACCGGGGTGCGCGCCGAGGCCTCGGCTGGGTTTGGTGATACCGAACGTATGTTAGAGGCCCGCTGCGAAAAGGCTTCTACCGGACTCTGGTCAGAGGTCCCTCGTACAGAGGCTAAGGCAACCAACAGTTCTGAGAGGTCTGAGAAGGCCTGATCGGTGAAAGGTGTTTCTCACCGTTCCTGCTCTTGTGACGATGCCAGAACCGTTGAGGGGGCAAGGAGTGAGTTTTTGAACCGAAGTTCTTCCTTTACCGGCAGTGCCGAGGTCCTTCGTGTGAAGGCTAGTTTGGCTAGGGGTATGTCGCAGAAACATTCCAGGCCGCATAGTACCGGCTCGGCCGAGGTTCCTTGTGTAAAGGCTAAAATGAAGACCCCTGATCCACTGGCGGGGACCCCTGCCTCACTTCCACACGTGGCGCAGTTCCCCTCAGGTGATGGCGAAATGGCGGCTGTTCCCGCCACAACCACGGTGGCCATTTTGGGTGCTTCCCATACAACTACGCCATCGGCCTCAAGTGTTAGGGATCGGTTCTTTGGATAAGGTTCCTTGTGCGCATCCCTTTCATCCAGTTTACGACTGGAACGCTCGAATGCCTCTTCCACACAACATCCAGCTGCCTGTTGGTTCGGCACCCTTGATTTATGTGGACACCTCTGGGGATGGGCCTGTTTGGCAACCCTCCCCTCTGCGTCCCTGGAATTATCTTCCTCATGAGAGGCCTCCTCCGGAAGCTCCAAAGCCTTCTCCGGAGGACGCCTTTTTCTGCAAGTTTCAGACGCTCATGCGTACCGACTCCATGAGGGAGTATTTCAAGGGTCTTTTTGGGGAAATATGCCCGCCTGCGCCTCTGGCTCCACCCGCGCCTCTGGTGGTGCCGCCAGCACCGCCTTTGCCTGTGGTGCCTCCCCCTACCCTTCCGCCCTTGCCCCCGGTGGACAAGTCGGTGCCCTACGTAGTTCAGCAAGACCCTGACCTGTCGGATGATGCGCAGGGCGATCAGGACAGCGAAGACCAGCCCCGCTCTATTTGAGCTTTCCACTACCGGGTGCTGGACATGTCTATTGGACGTTCCAGTGCCCGAGGCACCCGCTCCGCAGGAGGGTGTGCTTTTGGGGGCGTTGACCTTATCTCCTTTGGCGCGTACCGGCCTGTTCTTGCAGAAGGACGTTTTGGCTGAGGTCCGTAGAGTCTGGGAGAAGCCACACTTTTCGTCAATAAGAAAATGACGCGCGATACAGGCTGCATTCGTCGGAAGAGGTGGCCTTAGCATCTTGTCCGCCCCCCCTCCTGCACGGTGGTGGCTGCGGCCACTTTACAGTCCAGGTCTGCACCATTTTCTTCTACGACGGCTTCTCAGGTCCTGGGGAAAGAGGACAAGCTCCTCGACTCCCTTGGGAGGAAAGTTTTGCTAACTCGGCCCTGCAGCTCCGGCAGGCCAATGCAGAATGGTGTTAGCGGGGGCGAATATGAAAATGTGGAAAGGTCTGTCAGAGTTCGAGGAATTTTTTCCAGTCGAGAAGCTCGAGGACTTTAAGGCGGGATTGTCCGATGCCGGGGCCTTGTCCCAGGATCTGCTGGAGGCCGCGGCCCATCACGTCGACACTTTGGCTCGGGGCCTTATGTGGGAGTTGATACCTCTCGACAGGCGTGGTTGCATGCCACCAAGTTCTCAAAGGAGGTGCAGGACAAGGTGTTGGATCTGCCGTTTGATGGTAAGGAGCTTTTCCATTCCACAAAGGACGTGGAGATGACCAAAACGAAGGACAGCACCCAGACAGCTAAGTCCTTGTCCGTCCTGGTTAAAACTCCTTTTAGAACCCAGAGACCGTTGTCGCAAAGTCTGCCTGCCTCTGGCTTCAGAGGGTTTCTAGATCCGAAATCCTGCAGAGCGAATTCCCCTTTGGGAAATAACTGCCAGAGGCAGCAACGGACTCGGGTTTTCTCCCGCTCCTCAGCCGCCTCCTCAGGTTCAGGTGGTAACACCACTGAAAAGCCTGCCAAATGAGGGTTCTCTGTGCTCGCAGGAGACCCCGGTGGGAGGACACATTGCGTCTCATTGGGAGGCGTGGCAGACAATCACCGAGGACCGGTGGGTCTTGTCAGTCGCTCGGGCGGGCTTCTGCTTACCCTTACCCCCTACCCCACCCGTCAACCCTCCCTTGCAGCAGTCAGGACCGTCCTCCCTAAAAGCTGAGTTTCAGAAACTGTTGGACCTCAGAGCTGTGGAACCCGTTCACCTTCGGGAACGAGGGGAGGGCTTCTACTCCCGGTTGTTTACGGTGCCCAAAACCAACCAGGGTGGCCTGTGCACCATCCTAGACCTTTCCCAGTTCAATCTTTTCTTACCCCAAGAGAAATTCAAGATGATCACGCCCGGCCATATACGGTCCTCTTTGCAGATGAGCGATTGGCTGAGAATGGTGGACCTTCAGGATGCGTACATGCATATTCTGATCTGGAATCCACACAGGAGATGTCTGTTTCTCTGTGGGAGAGGAGCACTTCCAGTTTCGAGTGCTTCCTTTTGGCCTCAGCTCAGCGCCACGTGTCTTCACGAAGATGTCTGTGATTGCGGCCTATCTTCGTCTGCAGGGTATCCATGTGTATCCGTATTTGGACGACTGGCTCTTACGCAGCCCTTGCCCGCTGAAAGCCGCGTGCAATCTTCAGTCTCTCCTCCAGCTCCTGTTCCATCTTGGGCTGTCGGTGAACTGGTGGAAATCTTCCATGACGCTCTCGCAGGACTTGGTTTTCCTGGGTTTTTGCTGGAACATGATCGACTACAGAGTGTACCTGACCGGGGACAGAATGGCGGATCTGTTGGCCACGTGTCAGATGTTTGCACAGTCGGATAGTATGTTGGCCTGGTGGTTCCAGAGGCTTCTGGGCCTCATGGCCTCGTGTGTATTGGCTCTTCCTCTTGCTCGTCTCAAGATGAGGCGCACTCAGATGGCTCTTCTGAGTTCTTGGTGTCAGGCTGTGGATGTGGACTCCAAGTTGATATTGATTCCGGCTTCCACGAGAGCGGACCTGGAGTGGTGGTCTTCTCTCACCAACCTGTCGGTGGGTGCGGGTTTTCAGGACCCAGCCCCTATGGTGACGGTCATGACGGAATCCTCCCTTCTGGGGTGGGGTGCGACATTGGATCTTCTTCAGGTCTTGGATCTTTGGTCGTCTCAGGACAGGTCCCTCCACATTAATCTGGAGCTTCTGGCGATCTTCCTAGTGCTCAAGGCGTTCAGACCAATCATTGCCAACAAAGTGGTCTGTATCCGCACGGACAATGTGGTGTCAATGTATTACATCAACAAGCAAGGGGGGTACCAAGTCTCCCCCTCTCGTGGACCTGTCCATCTAGATTTGGGAGTGGGCAGTTCTTCATGGTGTCTGGCTAGTTGCAGTTCACATTCCGGGCCAGCTGAATGTCACGGCAGATGCCCTCAGTCGGCGGACGATGGTCCGCTACGAGTGGGAATTGAAGGCAGAGATCCTCTCATGGATTTTCCTGCGTTGGGGCACTCCGGAAGTGGACCTCTTCGCGACAGCGTAAAACAAGAAACTTCCTCTGTATGCCTCCAGAAACAGGCTGGGAGCCTCCTCTCTGGTGGATGCTCTCGAGATTCCATGGCACAACATGAGGGCCTATGCTTTCCCGCCTCTTCCTCTGATTCATCGGACGATTTGCAAGCTGAAGAACACAGTGAACTGTTCCCTTCTGCTCATAGCCCGATGATGGCTGGCCAGGTTTTGGTTCTCAGAACTTCAACACCTGTCGGCGTATCCACCGATCAGGCTACCGGCGAGTCCCGACCTGCTTCACCAGGATCAACAGCTGTGGCATCCCTCCCCACAATCGTTCAGTTTGGCGACATGGTGCCTGAGTTCAAGTCATTAGAACATCTCAACCTGTCTGCTGATAAGATGCGCATTATTAAGGCAGCCAGGAAACCCTCGACAAGGTCTCCGTATAGAAGCAAATGGCTTAGGTTCTGTCAATGGGGCTTAGACAAACAGCTGGACCCACGGGTGGCTACGATTGACACTGTGCTGTCTTTCGTGTCTCACCTAGCGGAGTCGGCCATTCACTTTCTGTCTTGTAGAACTTATCTTTCGGTGGTATCCACCTACCTATCCACGGACCAATGCTCTTACTCCATCTAATCCAGTGGTTAGGAAACATTTTGCCGGTTTGATGCACCTTTATCCCCCGTTTCGCAAACCGCACCCGGCGTGGGATCTGAATGTGGTCCTTACGGCGTTGTGCCATAAACCTTTTGAACCAATGGCCACAGTGGACTCTCAAGCACCTTTCGTGGAAGGTGTCCTTTTTGGTTACCGTTACTTCAGCAAGGTGTGTGAGTAAACTCCAAGCTTTATCAGTGGAGCATCCCTTCTTGGTTTTCCACAAGGATAATGTGGTCCTACGGACAAATCCTTCTTTCCTGCCGAAGGTGGCCTCTGATTTCCATCTGAGCCAATCAATCGCCCTACCGGTCTTCTTTCCGAACCCTGCTTCAGAAAGGGTTCTGCATTGTTTGGATGTGAGAAGGGCTCTTAAGTTCTATCTAGACAGAACATCTAAATTTAGGAACTCTTCTCAACTGTTGTTTACCTTGTGGATTACCAAAGGTCACCAGGCCTCTAAGGCGACTATCCACAGATGGATCGTTGCCTGTATTACAGAGTCTTACACTGTCCAAGGACTGCAGCCTCCTAAGGGTATTCATGCACACCTGGTCCGAGGCAAGGCAGCCGCAGTTGCCTTTCAAAAATGTCCCCTGGGAGACCATCACAAAAGCAGCTACTTGGGACTCCCCATCGGCTTTTTGTAAACCTTGTCTAGACTTGAGCTCCAGACCTGATGCTCGGTTTGGCCAGGCTCTGCTGAAGAACCTTTTTCAATAGGAGTTTTTTCCATCCATCTGTAGTTCCTGTAAGGAGTGCTTGGGAATCTACCATAATTATGGAGGAAAGGGGATGGGACGTAGGCGTATAACCAGGTTACTCACCGTTGTGACCACCTTACTCCTAGTCCATAGTCCCCTTTCCTCCATACGCCCGCCGTCCTCTCTAATAAGGTTCCTCTAATATTGCTTAAAGGTCTGTGACCTGGCGATAGAAAAGGACTGATGGGTGATGCGCGGGGCGGAGCTAAAATGGGCATGGTTATGGCCGTGTGCCCTACCCTGCGTAGAAAGAGATGAAGGACTAAGCATGTTTGCAAAATTTTTGATGCTTTTACAAAGTGCTCCGGTCCCGTCCCACAGGACGGAGGAATGTCCCATAAGTATGGAGGAAAGGGGACTAAGAGTAAGGTGGTCACTACGGTCAGTAACCTGGTAATATACTTTTCAGAATGGCAGAACATATCTAAGGCAAGTAATAGCTTTTTGTAACTATTCCAACTAACATTTACAAGTAAACTTGTCAACACTTGTTTTATTTTTCAAGCCAGACCCTTTAAATTATCTAGCCCTTCCCAATTCTAGTACATGAGTTCTCTCAGGGGCAGAAGGAGGACCCTAGTGGTCTAGTAGTCATCAGGCAGGGTGGGATGTGGCTCATTTGCAGGCAAAGTCAGAGTTCCTGTCGAAGACTGGGCAAACAAGTAAGTAGTTCACTTTGAAAGTTAATTAGGGTCCAGGGACTTTAGTGAAGATAATGTTTTAAGATTGAATGAGGATTACTAACTCATAAAACTTAGACTCTAATAGCGCCAAATAACGTGATTGTGTAACATCACTTAACAGTTCCAGGCGAATTTATGGTAATTAGGACCTCTGGTTGAAATAGATCAAGATTTTATAGCGTCATTCCCAGAAGATACATCTACGGATAGAGAGAATCTCTCAGTAAGATTAACACTCTAGTTCTCCTAACATGGCGCCCAAACCGGCACCTGATGTTATAGCCTTAATAAAACTGACGACGAGCCGCCGCGGTTGCTTAGCGACATGCGCGGCAGCCCGGCGTCTGTGAACTTTGCAGAGAGCAGGAGCTTGCAGAATGCAGATGCACCTATACCGTCTCCGAACGGGTAAGAATAGCTTTTTGCGTTCGATCGCGAATTTAGCAATTAAAACTGGTTCTTAGCCAAGCCCTATACCCTAGAACTAATCGAATCCCTGTTATAATAGATGTACGGGGGAAGAGCGAGTAAAAGCAGGAAACATTATGGGTCGATCGGCAACCCTCCAAAACTTCAAGGTAGGAAATGGGCAAAGCAGGGTGCACAGCCAAGAGAATGCATTAACTTAAACGTGTAAACCGCATTTAGCACATTCTTAAAAGAACCACGCCTGATTTATTATCAGGGTTCTTCCAAAATTGAAGCAATAACCTAAGAAGACAGTGGCAGTTACCAATAGACTCGACTATCTAATTGGTGGTGAGTTACACATGTCATCCAGGGAATTATGTACCGTATTAAGAACTCTCATGAATTTGGTGATATGCAGGGGGATCCAGCGCTCATTATAGCGACTGTTCCCTCTGCACACCACCGCTCCTTACAACTAAGATCACTCACTAGTGAAACACGTTTTATCCTTGTTTTACAGCTTTTGAAATTTACCCTGTTTGGGCAGCAAGCTTTTCCTGAGAGGGAGATACGAATTCTAAGGTTAGTTTATCTCAACTGAGCCATTGCAAGTTTATTCTTCAATAAACATATTACAATTGCCCGAAACGCGTAGTTTAAAGATAGGAAACTATATTGGGAAACCTATCAAGATTATTGGTGAACAAATAACAGTTGGAAACATTTGAGAAAAATATGTAAAGAAACGTGCATTGTAAAAAACATCTGAGTTAATATGTCAATATTTTGTTTATGATGCACAACTTTGATTTTCTTTATGAAGCAATGTCTGAAACACAAAAATAAATGCTTTCTTTTATATGAAAGATGTTGAATATCAATTAATATGTACCTATTGAATAATCGACTATATGATAGTATTTCAAGATTTTGTATTGAATTAGAAGCAAAATTTGTTTTGCCCTATGCTGTGCCCCAGTTTGTACAACGGGGTTATCGTTGGACCAATCACTTACCACTTCAGAGAAGATACCCTAGGAGGATTCCAGCAGTGGGCCTGGGTGAACTGGATAAGAGACCTTCCAATCACAGTAGCACCCCAAGGATACATAGGAATCACAAGAGACTGAAGGTAAATAAATACACCAGCCAACACAGTACATCCACACCGAAGACGTTTTGCTGCAGGAAGACACCAGGATATGTAGCCAAAAACCTGGTTGATGGATTCCTTTGTCTAGAGGACGGAAGACAGGACTTTGGAAGGGCTTTTGCAGCAGGCATCACAGAAAAAGGCTCCAGGCAAGATTTTCCTCACAGCTGGATGTGGCTATGTGGATTAGGCACCTTTTTCAGGAGCACAGAAGTAGGTGCTGCAATATCGCTGGTTGTATTTTCGTTGTTTGGTGAGGGGACTTTTGGGACCTGATTCACATCTCTGGAGGTCCAGCAGGATGCCCACAAAGTTTCAGCAAGATTTGGAATTCGTAAGACTGTTCATCGCACAATGGCTGGAGGTCCCTGGGTATTTGGGGTATTGCAGACCTGCAATGTCGCAGCACGACGTGGGATGGCTCAAAATCCAAGTCTTTTTGAGTCTAGTTGGTCTCACCTAGGTCGGGAACCACTGGTAGGAATTTGCAGACTCTGTAGTCTCAGTCAGCGGTCCAAAACGGGGTGACAATCAGTCCATTCTTAGGGGTCCAATCTATGGAAAGTGACCAAATGCATAATTGCGATGGGTGCGACTCTGAGAGTGTTTGACAAGGTATGGCACAGTAATCTGTCACGGCGTCTTACCTTGTCGGCACAGTCCACGGCAGGCAAGTAGGTCTTGGATACCGAAATTGTTCAAGGTGTGTTCTAAAATCACACCTGTAGGGAGAGATGAATGAATATAAGTGGAGGTGCGCGAATATCAACGCGTGTGGGACATAGTACTGTTCCCAGGGGACGCTCCCTATAAACATGTAGCCGTGTCAAAATTAAGTTAAATGCACATGCAATAATCAGCACGTGCTGTGTATGTATTAGTGTCCAGGACTGTTGTATTGATGTGCATGTTAGCAATCTGTGTTCCCTCTGCTGTCAGGGTATGTACGATCCTTTTGAATGACTATCCAAGGTAGTGACCACCATTTACACCATTTGTTGATTGTATAAATTGAGCTTTCCTGTAATACTCCTTTTTGAAGATACGTATCACTGTGTGATATTAATTAAAATCATCGCACGCACAATGACTTGCCGAAAATGTGTCAACTCATAAGAGTAGTGTGTTTTTCAGGTTCCTTGACCTGTTCATTTGTTTATTTGATTTTGATGCTCGTTAATCTGCTTAGAATCCGATGCTGTGCATATGGTCCGACATCCAGTGGTAACCGCAGAGTATTGCATCTTGTCTTTCGGGGACCGAAAGGGGACGTCGGCATAGGCGTGTCTGTAACACTATCCCTATCGTGACGTCTTGTGTACCCAAAATCCCTCACATCCTGAGGTCCATCAGACGGTTTTTTTCCACCCAGATAACTGGTTGCCCTATCTTCATAAGAGACATTGTTAATCCATTGTTAATCCTTGTTTACCGATTTTTGTCGCTAATTCCCCCTGAAATCACTTCGACAGAGTTCAGATACTACGACGAAGACTGCAGGAACTTTCGACGGCGGTGGACTTCAACGCATAAAATCCGGCCCTCTGGCCGGCCTACACAGTAGGAGAGTGGGGTTGGGTGGTCATATCTTCTGCTATGTCTCTCCTCTTTCCCGCTCTTTACCCTCTAGGTCTGGTCATCAACCTCATTACCTTTCGCTATGGAAAGGACACCATTTAGGTTTTGCCCCTCTTGCAGGGTCAGATACCTGTGGAAGGACGAGCACGATAAGTGCAATAACTGTCTGCCCCTTGACCACGACGAAGCGCAGTGCGCGGCCTGTAGACTCCTTCGACCTAAACACTTAAGGAGCGCCGCGTTAAGCGGTGGGCTTCCTACGGCATGTCACGGCTGGATCTTCTTCCCCCACCGTCGCACCCGCCGAAAGTGACGGGGGCACTAGTGATGACCAAGCATCCGTACTGGATGCCATCAACATTACGATGGACCCTTCTAGGTCCGCCACACCCATCCCCGACCCCGCTAGGCCTGACGCAAGTCACCCTATGGGGACGACATCCGGCGACAGGGGTGTACAAAAAACCCACACTAAGGACACAAACAAGATTTCGACTGATTCCTCTGATCTGGAAGATCAACAACCTTCCCTGCATCCGCAGCAGTGTCTTGCAACTGGGCGTTTGAAAATAAAGGGCGCTATCTCAAAAACACACCTCTCCGCTGACGCCCTGACGCCCCCTAATGCCCCGGTAGGATAAAAATATACCGGTAGGCGAAAAATCTACTGCTAGCTCTCCTAGTCATACGGCACGGCCCGCTTTGCCGGACATCGGCGAAAGCATAGCGAGAATTACTTCAGCAGTGGGGCTGAAGCCTAAAGACTTGACGAAGCGCAAGGAGCGTGCTGCGGACATGCCAAAACACAGCACCCCGATTCTCATGAAGACTACGAAGACGGTCATGAGCCTTTGTCTAGCGCTATTAGTAACACATTTCAGTGCCATAGGGAGGAAAATTAAGTTTTTCCACCCGTTGACCCTTCTGGTTCGTCTAAATGGACCAGGCAAAAATTTGAAGCGTGCATGGACCGTTGGAAAGGTTTTTCTCGCTTTCAGAGCACCCTAACCGCAAGAGACTTCGGGAGGACCCACCTTCTCTGTCAACTTTGAGATTTCCTGGAAATTTAGGACCTGCTCAAGAACATTTCACTTTCATCCACCCTGAAGATGAAATCCAGATGGACACTTATCAAGACATTTACGATGAGGAAGAGGATTCTACCTTCCTACAGGACTACACTGCAGATGACCAGGCGGACACCACGGAAAACTGGGAGGACACTTGTCAAGTTGAGACTGAGCCATGGGC